>NC_057796.1:333915403-334261203 GCF_018294505.1 Triticum aestivum | reverse complement strand
GCCGCGCCACCGCCTGCCGTCGCCGCCCCGCGCCACCCGCAGCCGCACCTCGCCGGAGGTATACGCCGCCGTTGCCGCCCTTCGGTTTTATTTTTAAACCGATCCGGTTTTTTAGAAACCCTAGGTTCATTTTTGTAGGATAGATCGGTTTTATTTTTTTCCGGTTTAGTTATTTAGTGGACGTTCGTCCGCACGTTCGTTTTAACGAACGGTTTTCGCTCGTTAGTTACAGACAATGAACGTTCGTTCGTTAGCCTGTTCGTCAGTTTTTCCTTTTCTCGGATTTTCCGCGATTATTTTCGATCACGATTTCTGATCCGATTTTCGTTTCAGTTTATCTTTTCGCTCGTTTATCAGAATCAGGCGATTCAAGCGCCTAGATCTTCGTCTCGAAACCTTCTTTCTGTTTAATCAACTTGAACAAGATTTTGGTACTGTAAAATTTGACTTTAGTTCAGATTAGCAAACAGATCTTTTTCCTTTCGTAGTTTGAGTTTCGTTGCTTCGTTTGATTTGATTCTTTTTGCAAACAAGGGTTCTTAAGTTGAACTTTCTGGTTAGTTCTTCTTATTTGAGTTTTGCCCGTGCTTCTTTGCTTGATTGCTTATGTACGCTATTGTTTGTTGGCGATAGAATTCCCGGAGTGCGAAGCGTGCTACTACGAGTCCCTAGGTTTTGCGGACTCGTCAGCAAGGCAAGTAACACATTGATCATACTCTTTTCATACCTAGTTTTTATGCATTAGTTCCAATCCTCAAACATTGCATGATTAGGATATGATTAACTTGTGGGTATTGGGAAGTAGTTGATGAGGTAGAACCTATTGCCCTGTTATATTCAAACCCTTGGGAGTTACTTCTACGTATTGCTTATATTGCCATGCTATGCTCGTAGACGAGGTTTGGGTGAGTGAATCCATGATAGATGTGAGATGATTAATTAATGATTCAACTTAAGGTGGCAACTTTAATACACATCTGGGTGGATTGCTTGTCGGGCACCTGGAGAATCCAGTGTTGTGCTAGGATATCCCGGAGTACCCGTGTGATCATCCTAAGGTCCGCCACCCAGGCTCAACGGGAACTGAGATATTTCCATGCTAGAAACTTCCGTGTGCAGCCACAAGCTATTATGGGCTCTAGCATAGTTGAGTAAGTTGCATGAGCTCTTGAAGAGGTGGATCAGCAGGTAGAGGGATGTAGGTTGGTATGGTCTGCCCGGAGTAAAGAGTTAATGTTTCTGAAAGACCGTGTCTCGGTCATCCGTTTCTCAAACATCATGTAGTGCGAGAAATCCAACAGAGGCGATCGAGTCTTTTGGGGAAAAGTGCACAAACCTCTGCAGAGTGTACAATCTAATCATGGTTAGTCGTGTCCCCGGTTATGGACAGTTTTGAGTATCTAGTACTTGGATTATCCTAAGTATCTCATCACTCTAAATTAAATATTGTTGGGTTGATAATTACTTTTAATTGGGATTGAGTTGGAGGAACCTTCTCAATGATGTTTCAACTACCATGATAGTTAAAATAAAACTCTATCCTTTGTTGTAGGGAAAAATTTGCTTTTCGCAAAAACTATAACCTTAGAGCTTTCCACCAGCCAAATATGCATGTAGTGATAGCATTATTCTGTTCTTGCTCTACTATGTTATATTGCCAGCATATTCCATGTGCTGACCCGTTTTCGGGCTGCAACGTATTATGTTGTAGACTTTTCAGACGAGGAGCAAGGTTCGTTAGGTCATTGCCGTGCAGCCGAGCTATGCCGTTGGAGTTGATGAACTCTCTTTATCTTCCAAGCCTTCCGCTGTTATCGTATGAGATGGCCTTAAGCCATATTTATTGTAATAAGTTCTCTTTTGAGACATTCGATGTAATAAGTGTGTGATTGCTACTCTGTTATAAATCCTTCGGGTACTGTGTGTGTCAGCATTACCGATCCAGGGATGACACTGAAGCACAGAGACTTGACTGTTTGAGGTCGGGTCGCTACAATGATAGATCGAACGGAAAGAATAGCTTCGTGTTATTTTACTACGAACTCTTGAATAGATCGATCAGAAAGGATAACTTTGAGGTGGTTTCGTACCCCACAATAATCTCTTCGTTTGTTCTCCTCTATTAGTGACTTTGGAGTGACTCTTTGTTGCATGTTGAGGGATAGTTACATGATCCAGTTATGTTATTATTGTTGAGAGAACTTGCACTAGTGAAAGTATGAACCCTATGCCTTGTTTCCTAGCATTGCAATACCGTTTATGCTCACTTTTATCGCTTGTTACCTTGCTGTTTTTATAATTTCAGTTTACAAAAACCTATATCTACCATCCATATTGCACTTGTATCACCATCTCTTCGCCGAACTAGTGCACCTATACAATTTACCATTGTATTGGGTGTGTTGGGGACACAAGAGACTCTTTGTTATTTGGTTGCAGGGTTGTTTGAGAGAGACCATCTTCATCCTACGCCTCCCACGGATTGATAAACCTTAGGTCATCCACTTGAGGGAAATTTGCTACTGTCCTACAAACCTCTGCACTTGGAGGCCCAACAACGTCTACAAGAAGAAGGTTGTGTAGTACACATCAAGCTCATTTCGCGCGCCATTGCCGGGGAGGTTTGTGCTTGAAGGTATATCTTTAGATCTTGCAATCAAATCTTTGTGTTTCTTGTTTTATCACTAGTTTAGTCTATAAAAGAAAACTACAAAAAAATGGAATTGATGGTGCCTCATATGCTTCATCTTTTTAATGTCTTTCGTGAAAATGATGGAAAGGAAAATTGTGCTCAGGTGTTAGAAGAAGAATGCATTAAAATGTTTGGCACTAAATATTTGAATGATGAGCATGATTGCAATGTTGTTAGTATGAATTCCTTGAATATCCATGATGCTAATGATATGCAAAGCCACAAGCTTGGGGATGCTATGTTTGATGAAGATGATATTTTTAGTCCCCCAAGTTTTGATGAGCAAATTTATTATGATGAAAGCATGCCTCCTATTTATGATGATTATTGTGATGACACGTATGCTATAAAGAATAAAGATAACCATGAAACTTGTCATCATGATTTTAATTTTCAATTGGATTATGCTTCACATGATAGTTATTTTGTTGAGTTTGCTCCCACTACTATTGATGAGAATAAATTTGCTTATGTGGAAAGTAGTAAAATTTCTATGCAAGTAGATCATGAAAAGAATGATTTATGTGCTGGATATATGGCTGAATTCATTCATGATGCTACTGAAAATTGTTATGAGAGAGGATCATATGCTTCTACATATTGCAATAATATCAAGTTTCCTCTCTATGCGTTGAAAATCTTGAAGTTATGCTTGTTTTGCCTTCCTATGCTAGTTGATTATTTTTCCCATAAGTTGTTTGCTCACAAAATCCCTATGCATAGGAAGTGGATTAGACTTAAATGTGTTAGTAATATGCTTCATGATGCTCTCTTTATGTTTCAATTCTTATCTTTTATGCGAGCATCATTGAAATCATCTTGCCTAGCTAAAAGGCATTAAAGAAAAGCGCTTGTTGGGAGACAACCCAATATTTACCTTTACTATTTTTGTGTGTTCACATGATTATGCTACTGTATAATCGTGTTTTATAGATTTTGTTTCAATAAAGTGCCAAGTAAGACCTTTAGGATAGCTTACCGTGATAGTTGTGTTGATCCTGCTGAAAATCAGAAACTTTTGCGCCCAGTAAATTAGTTTTGATAATTCACAGAAACGTGCTTTTGATCTGATTCCTTTTGCTCTGGATTGGTACACAAATTGCTCAGGTTTTCCTAATTTGGTAGAATATTTGGAGTTACAGAAGTATTCGAATGATACCGATTACTACAAACTGTTCTGTTTTTGACAGATTCTGTTTTCATTGTGTTGTTTGCTTATTTTGATGAATCTATGAGTAGTATCGGAGGGTATGAATCATAGAGAAGATGGAATACAGTAGATATTACACCAATATGAATTTATAATGAGTTCACAACAGTACCTAAGTGGTGATTTATTTTCTTATACTAACGGAGCTTACGAGTTTTCTGTTAAGTTTTGTGTTGTGAAGTTTTCAAGTTTTGGGTAAAGATTCGATGGATTATGGAATAAGGAGTGGCAAGAGCCTAAGCTTGGGGATTACCAAGGCACCCCAAGGAAATATTCAAGGACGACCAAGAGCCTAAGCTTGGGGATGCCCCGGATGGCATCCCCTCTTTCGTCTTCGTTCATCGGTAACTTTACTTGGAGCTATATTTTTATTCACCACATGATATGTGTTTTGCTTGGAGCGTCATTTTATTTTATTTTGTTTTGCTTGCTGTTTGAATAAAATACCAAGATCTGAAATTCTTAAATGTTAGAGAGTCTTCACATAGTTGCATGATTATTCAACTACTCATTGATCTTCACTTATATCTTTCGGAGTAGTTTGTCATTTGCTCTAGTGCTTCACTTATATCTTTTAGAGCACGACGGTGGTTTTATTTTGAATAAATAGATGAACTCTCATGCTTCACTTATATTATTTTGAGAGTCTTTTTAGAACAGCATGGTAATTTGCTTTGGTTATGAATTTAGTCCTAATATGATGGGCATCCAAGATGGGTACAATAAAAACTTTCATATAGAGTGCATTAAATACTATGAGAAGTTTGATGCTTGATGATTGTTTTGAGATATGAAGATGGTGATATTAGAGTCGTGCAAGTTGAGTAATTGTGAAATTCATAAATACTTGTGTTGAGGTTTGCAAGTCCCGTAGCATGCACGTATGGTAACGTTGTGTGACAAATTTGAAACATGAGGTGTTCTTTGATAGCTTTCCTTATGTGTGGCGGTCGGGGATGAGCGATGGTCTTTTCCTACCAATCTATCCCCCTAGGAGCATGCGCGTAGTGCTTGGTTTTGATGACTTGTAGATTTTTGCAATAAGTATGTGAGTTCTTTATGACTAATGTTGAGTCCATGGATTATACGCACTCTCACCCTTCCATCATTGCTAGCCTCTTCGGTACCGTGCATTGCCCTTTCTCACCTCGAGAGTTGGTGCAAACTTCGCCGGTGCATCCAAACCCCATGATATGATACACTCTATCACACATAAGCCTCCTTATATCTTCCTCAAAACAGCCACCATACCTACCTATTATGGCATTTCCATAGCCATTCCGAGATATATTGCCATGCAACTTTCCACCGTTCCGTTTATTATGACACGCTTCTTCATTGTCATATTGCCTTGCATGATCATGTGGTTGACATCGTATTTGTGGCAAGGCCACCATTCATAATTTTTCATACATGTCACTCTTGATTCATTGCCCATCCCGGTACACCGCCGGAGGCACTCATATAGAGTCATATTTTGTTCTAGTATCGAGTTGTAATCCTTGAGTTGTAAATAAATAGAAGTGTGATGATCATCATTATTAGAGCATTGTCCCGTGTGAGGAAAAAAAGAGAAAGGCCAAAAAAAGAAGTCCCAAAAAAAGATAAAGGCCAAATAAAAAAAATAGAAGCCAAATAAAAAAAAGAGAAAGGCCAAAAAAAGTGAAGGCCCAAAAAAATGAGAGAAAAAGAGAGAAGGGACAATGCTATCCTTTTTCCCACACTTGTGCTTCAAAGTAGCACCATGATCTTCATGATATAGAGAGTTTCTTATATTGTCACTTTCATATACTAGTGGGAATTTTTCATGATAGAACTTGGCTTGTATATTCCAACAATGGGCTTCCTCAAATGCCCTAGGTCTTCGTGAGCAAGCAAATTGGATGCACACCCACTTAGGTTCTTTTGTTGAGCTTTCATACATTTATAGCTCTAGTGCATCCGTTGCATGGCAATCCCTACTCCTTGCATTGACATCAATTGATGGGAATCTCCCTAGACCGTTGATTAGCCGCGTCGATGTGAGACTTTCTCCTTTTTGTCTTCTCCACATACCCCCCTCATTATATTCTATTCCACCCATAGTGCTATATCCATGGCTCACGCTCATGTATTGCGTGAAAGTTGAAAAAAGTTTGAGATTACTAAAGTATGAAACAATTGCTTGGCTTGTCATCGGGGTTGTGCATGATGAGAGCATTCTTGTGTGACGAAAATGGAGCATGACTAAACTATATGATTTTGTAGGGATGAACTTTCTTTGGCCATGTTATTTTGAGAGGACATAATTGCTTAGTTAGTATGCTTGAAGTATTATTTTTTTATGTCGATATTTAACTTTTATCTTGAATCTTATGGATTTGAATATTCTTGCCACAATAAAGAAGATTATATTAATAAATATGTTAGGTAGCATTCCACATCAAAAATTCTGTTTTTATCATTTACCTACTCGAGGACGAGCAGGAATTAAGCTTGGGGATGCTGATACGTCTCCAACATATCTATAATTTTTTATTGTTCCATGCTATTATATTATCCATCTAGGATGTTTTATATGCATTTATATGCTATTTTATATGATTTTTGGGACTAACCTATTAACCTAGAGCCCAGTGCCAGTTTTGGTTTTTTCCTTGTTTTTGAGTTTTACAGAAAAGGAATACCAAACGGAGTCAAATTGACGTGCCAATTTTTGACGATTTTTTATGGACCAAAAGAAGCCCCCGGAGTAAAAGAGTTGGGCTAGAAGAGTCCCGGTCCGTCCATGAGGGTGGGAGGCGCGCCCCCTATCTCGTGGACGACTCGGAGACCCCCCTGACGTGAGACCTACGCCAAAAATTCCTATGAATATAGAAACCTCCAGAACATAACCTAGATCGGGAGTTCCGCTGCCGCAAGCCTCTGTAGCCACCAAAAACCAATCGGGACCCTGTTCCGGCACCCTGTCGGAGGGGGGATCCCTCACCGGTGGCCATCTTCATCATCCCGGCGCTCTCCATGACAAGGAGGGAGTAGTTCACGCTCGGGGCTGAGGGTATGTACCAGTAGCTATGTGTTTGATCTCTCTCTCGTGTTCTTGATTTCGCACGATCTTGATGTATCGCGAGGTTTGCTATTATAGTTGGATCTTATGATGTTTCTCCCCCTCTACTCTCTTGTAATGGATTGAGTTTTCCCTTTGCAGTTAACTTATCGGATTGAGTCTTTAAGGATTTGAGAACCCTTGATGTATGTCTTGCGTGGGATACTCGTGGTGACAATGGGGTATTCTATTGATTCACTTGATGTATGTTTTGGTGATCAACTTGCGGGTTTCGTGACCTTGGGAATCTATGTTTAGGGGTTGGCACACGTTTTCGTCTTGACTCTCCGGTAGAAACTTTGGGGCACTCTTTGAAGTTCTTTGTGTTGGTTGAATAGATGAATCTGAGATTGTGTGATGCATATCGTATAATCATACCCACGGATACTTGAGGTGACATTGGAGTATCTAGGTGACATTAGGGTTTTGGTTGATTAGTGTCTTAAGGTGTTATTCTAGTACGAACTCTATGATAGATTGAACGGAAAGAATAGCTTCGTGTTATTTTACTACAGACTCTTGAATAGATCGATCAGAAAGGATAACTTTGAGGTGGTTTCGTACCCTACAATAATCTCTTCGTTTGTTCTCCTCTATTAGTGACTTTGGAGTGACTCTTTGTTGCATGTTGAGGGATAGTTATATGATCCAGTTATGTTATTATTGTTGAGAGAACTTGCACTAGTGAAAGTATGAACCCTAGGCCTTGTTTCCTAGCATTGCAATACCGTTTACGCTCACTTTTATCGCTTGTTACCTTGCTGTTTTTATAATTTCAGTTTACAAAAACCTATATCTACCATCCATATTGCACTTGTATCACCATATCTTCGCCGAACTAGTGCACCTATACAATTTACCATTGTATTGGGTGTGTTGGGGACACAAGAGACTCTTTGTTATTTGGTTGCAAGGTTGTTTGAGAGAGACCATCTTCATCCTACGCCTCCCACGGATTGATAAACCTTAGGTCAACCACTTGAGGGAAATTTGCTACTGTCCTACAAACCTCTGCACTTGGAGGCCCAACAACGTCTACAAGAAGAAGGTTGTGTAGTAGACATCAAGGCTTCATGAGCACTTGTGTCGGATGTGGGGTTCCGGCAAACCCTTAAGGTTCGAACACTGGGGTGCGCGTGAAGTCTTTCCCTTCTACCGATCTATGCTCTAGCTCGCTAAGATCTCGCGGGTGAACTCGACGAACTTGCAACACAGAAAGACACGGGGTTTATACTGGTTCGGGCCACCATTGTGGTGTAATACCCTACTCCAGTGTGGTGGTGGTGGTGGATTGCCTCTTGGGCTGATGATGAACAGTACAAGGGAAGAACAGCCTCCTGAGGTTGAGGTGTTCTTGTGCTTGTGTAGTTGAGGATGATCTGAACTACTTCGGGATCAGTTGCCTCCTACTGTGGTGGCTAGTCCTATTTATAGAGGCCCTGGTCCTCTTCCCAAATATCGAGCGGGAAGGGAGCCAACAACGGCGGGCAAATTTGAAGGGGGACAGCTAGTACAAGCTATCCTGACAAAAGCGGTCTTCGCCTGCGAAAAGCTCTGGGGTGACGCCGTCTTGGGCTCCACGATGACCTCCGCCTTGCCGTCCTCCGGTCTTGGTCTCGTTGCGCCAATATGGCAACCTTTGCGTGATGCCTCGGTACTCTTTGCCTGCGCTGGCCTCCTTAGCACCAAAGAGGAAATAGAGACGTTGCGCGCACTGGCGCCCGCCTGGCACCCGCCTGGTGCCGTTCGTCATGGCTCACGTCACGAGAGCCTCGTGAGGTTTGCCTCGCCTCGATATCTCCGCTCCTCGTGAGCCTGCCTGGCTAGGCCACTCCAGAGGAGGTCTTGCGTCGTCCTCCTCGGGAGGCTTGGACCCTCGCGAGGGTCTTGGGTGTCTTGTTGACGAAGATGGGCCGTACGGCCTGCTGCTTAGCCACATTGTGGGCCGTAGGTAGGCAAGTGTGGGGACCCCCGTTCCCAGAACGCCGATAGTAGCCCCCGGGCCCAAGGTGCGCTCGGGCTTGGCTTCGCGACGAAGCCAAGGGCCAAGTTCGAAGTACCGCGGGCCCCAAAAGCCTGCGTCCTTGGTCGACGCGTGGCGGTTGATTGGACGTGGGCACCTCTACTTCCCCACGTTGCCTCGGCAACTGGTTGCCCTGACAGAGGCTGGCGTGGGCAGTTCTTTCCTTCATTGCCTCTTCCTTGCCTCGCTCCAGATCCCCTTTCTTGCTCCTTGCCACCGCTACCTCCAGATCCGCTCCAATCTCATCCTGTACCCGCCGTCCATGGCCCCGCGCAAAGTCAAGACTTCCTCGTCTCTGGCTTGGTACGAGCCGGCCCTTGAGGCGCCCACCGTCATGGAAAAAAGCCTCGCTTCCGTGCGCCTGCTGACGGCTGGCGAGAGCAACGAGTGGGGGAAGACGGGGCTTCGGCTCGCTTCCGACGAGCCGGAGCCTGAGGGGAGCACCTTCTTCCCTTTCTTCTCGAGCAGCGTCGCCGTTGGGTTGGTCCCCCCTTTCTCTGATTTCTTTTATGAAGTCCTCGACCACTACGGTCTGCAGGCGTTGCATCTCCATCCCAACTCTGTCCTCCTCCTGTCCATCTTTGCCTACTACTGCGAGGCGTACCTGGGCGTTATGCCATCCGTGGCGCTCCTTCGCCATTTCTTCTTCCTCCGCGTCAGCGGCGAGCACACCTCCGGGTGCGCTAATTTCGTTGCATGCGGGAAGGCCAACAACATCCGATCCAAATGGGCCATGATGGATGCCCAGCGCGCCGACCCGCGTCTGGCGCTGCCAACAGCGGCGCCCCCTCCCAACGGGGGGTGGCCCAAGGCGGAGCTTGTCGACGAGCGGGCATCGTTGGTGTTGGGGCAGATGATGACCGACCTAAGGCCGGGCAACGCGAGGGCGGCCAAGGTAACGGGGGCGATGCTCCTGAGGGAGTTCCTGACGCTGCGGGTTGCCCCACTCCAGGCGCGCGCACGCCCCCTTTGGGAGCTTGAAGAAGAGGAGAACAAGACCCGCCTGAGGCCAGGGGACCTGCCTGGCAATGAATTGGACGCCGTCCTGCACCTCATACTCGGGGACAACCAGGAGTACCCGCCTAGAGCTTTCGTTCCCCTGTTCCAACGCAGGGACCGGGAGGAATTTGTCGCCTCGAGGCCGACCTTTGATGCGCGCGGGCTGGTGCCGCCAACGCCTCCGGGAGTTCCTACGGCGCAGAAACCGGTGGAGGTGTCTTCTGGTGAGTCCCGCGGAGAGGGAGAAGAGGAGGAGGACTCGGAGAAGACTCTGGAAGAGGTAGGGGAGACTTTCCCCCTGAGTAAGGCCGAGATTCTCCGCGCCCTTCCTGATGATGCCGAGGCTGACGCCTTCCAAGGGGAGAGAGAGGAACCCCTCATCCCGACGAAGGGTAGGTCGCCGCTGGTAGCCCGTGGTGCCGCCTCCGCCCTGGCACCTCCTGGGGCTGGCTCCGGCTCTGCCTCTGCTCCGCCTGGTGCCGCCGGAGCCCGAATGCCTGCTCCTCAGGTCCCGAAGCTGTCAGGCTTCAAGATTCTCAAGCGGTCAGTGGAATACGTCGCAGTGGATCGGTAAGTGTCTCAAGCTTCGCCTTGCTCTTGCTTGTACTCATCGTTTCCCGATATTCGCCCTTGGTTGATCAGGCCGACATCTTCAGCGAAGAAGAGGAAAGAAGACGCAGCGACCGTGCCCTCCGCGGAGAAAGGAGGCAACAACGCCCGCATCTCCCCGGCCCGATCGTCCTCGCGAGGCCAAGAGGAGCATCGCCGCGTGGAGTCAGCCCCCATGGCCCCGCTGGCTCCGGAGGTGCCGGTACTTGGCGCGGCTGACGAGGTCCCAGCTGCTCCGGAACCCACGGTCTCCCAGCCCTGGTGATGACGTCGCTTCCTCCCATTGTTGCATCTCCACTCCCTGGTCCTTCTGCTCCTGCTGCCGTCTTGGAGCGTGCCCTTGCGGAGATGACCCAGCTACAGGCGGATGTCCTGAGCGCGGACCCGCGCCTGGTGGCCGGGCGTCTAGAGTTGGCCTCTGGCTGGCTTCACTCTGACCTGGCAGTTCGCGCGGCGCTGGGCCAGGCTGCTGCGGCTTTCGAGAAGGAGAAGCAAGGAGCCGCCAACACTTCAGCCGATCGTGAGGCGGCGCTAAAGGACGCCAAGGCCGCCCGTGACCATTGCCAAGTGCTGGAGGGCGAGCTGCAGAGCCTGCGCGACAAGCACGCCGAAGAGGTGCACTACCGCCAAGCGAAGGAGGAGGAGATGAAGGCCCGGGAGGAAGCCGTCAAGAACCGTGATGCAGAGTTGGCGGAGCTGGGGAAGAAGCAGGCCGCCGAGCGCAACCAGTTGGAAGAGTTGGAGCGGAAGATGAGGACGAGGGATGCCGATCTTGACGCCAAGGCGCGAGTCCTGGCAAAAGACCGCATGGCCTTTGCCGATCTCGAGAAGAGGTCTCGCAAGGCGCTCAAGACGCTCTACGAGCACGGCCTGGAGAAGCCTCTGGACACTGACGAGGACGGCCCCGCCCAGCTGCTTCCTCTCGTGGTGAAGGCGCTTGAGGAGGTTGTTGATGGTCTCGGTCCCATGGCGGAGGCAGAAGCTCGCGTCCTGTCTTCAGCCGCGCTGACTCGCGTCTTTAGCCACCTGCACCTTTGCAACCCCAACGCTTGCCTTGACGAGCTGCTGGAGCCTGTAGCTGAAGATCAGTACGAGGCGGCTGCCGCGGCCGTGCAGGATCAGGTGGGGGCCTTGCTGAGGAGGTTCCGCGGCTTCGTCTCTGCCCCTCTGTCCGGCGTCGTCGACCTTGCAGCTGGTGGTGAAGGTGAAGACAAGATTGCTCACGAGGGAGCACCTTCCGTGGGCGATGGCGACGTCTAGAGGTGACCTGCGGCCATTCTTCTCGTTCCGTTCCTGCGACATGTATCAGGCCTCGTGGAGGCGTTTAGACTTTTTAATTTGGTACTGTGAGGACAATATGCTTGTAATATTTGCTTCGAGATTTCGCAATTTCCCTCCTATTTGCTTTGCGTTCTGCGTCGGCAGAGCCCGGCCCCGCGCATACCTCAACCGCCATTGGGCCGATCGGAGACCAGGACGGACCAAGGAGTGAGGGGCTACATGACCAGTTAGGCTCCTGAGTCGCGATGCTCAGGAGTCCCCCTTGACGCGCAAACAGCATATAGGAAGAGTTCGTGGGGGTAGATTAATGTTCTACGTCGGCAGGGCCCGGCCCCGCGGATACCTCAACCGCCATTGGGCCGACCGGAGACCAGGACGGACCAAGGAGTGAGGGGCTACATGACCAGTTAGGCTCCTGAGTCGTGATGCTCAGGACTCCCCCTTGATGTGCAAACAATTGCCATACCTGCCCTCGCCAAGGCCTCGGGAGGGGCGCGCGATGCCCAGGTCCGGGGGACCTGGTTAGGTGGCGTGCGCTTGGGCATGACCCGAGCCCAGCCCCCGTGCCCAACCCCCATGCGCAGCTTTCCCGAGGGGAGGCATTGCGGTAAGGCTGGGCGCTGAGCTCTGGGCTCCCTGAGGTTGGCACGACCGTGGGGTCGCCCTCAGTTGTTTATCACCAGCGCGGAGCATAGTGCTTCCGCTTGTGCACCGGCATAGCCGCTCCTCAGCAGTGTCGTCAGCCAGCGCGGAGCATGGTGCTTCCACTTGGGCGTGGGATGGGGGCCCCCTCCGGGAGGAGCCCTCGGGGCGTGTACAGCCCCGCCCTGACACGTGGCTTGCACGGCAGGGCTGCGAGGTGTATCCGGGCACTCGTGAGCCAGCGCGGGACTCACGAGGCCCTACCTCAAGGCGGGTTGCGCCTGGTCTTGAGTCTTGGTGACTATGTGTTCCTGCAAGGCAGTTAGATGCAAGCACTCTACGTCCTCAGGTCCCGGCCTTCGAGCGAGCTCGGCCGCCGCTGGTATGCCAGGTCACGATGCCGTGGTCAAGGCCAGGGGGTGAGGGCTGGAGAGCCAGTAAGAGCTCCTAAGTCACAATGCTCAGGAGCCCCCCTTTTAACGTGCAAGTGGATTGCATGGGATAAACAGACCTGCGGCGGGCGGCAATCGAGCAGGCGATAGCCGTTGGCAGGTTAAGCATGAAGAGCAGATCAGCTTGGATAAACGCAGGACGATACATGCCACTGGGTCTGGCCCGAGCGGCTTGGGGATGATGCAGCCCGAGGGGCGCCCCCAGCAAAGTAAGCTAAAGACATAAGCAAAAGGGGTACATGCCACAGGGACGGACCCATGTGGCCTAGGAATAATGCAGCCCGAGGGGCGCTCCCAGCTTAAACGAGCTTGGAAGATGTCACCTGGTTCTGTAGACGAGGTAGAGTTTGTGCAGCTGAAGCCGCACGTTGAAGGAATGGCTCCTCATGAGCCACCGGGACCCTGAGCCTCGGGAGGCTCTGGGGGTTCAGGAGGTTCCCTGAAGACCGTCTCCATCTCCTCCAGGATGGTGTGGAACCTGGCCTCCTGAGCCACCAGGACTTGCCGCATGTTGCGCTGATAGGCCGACGCCACGCTCGGCAAGCCGAAGGGCATGCAAACGTAGCTGTGTGGTGGGCCCTTGCAGTGGCCCACACGCGATGGCCAAAAGCGCTCCTGAGATGCGGCCCTGTTGAGCCCTGGGATGTCGACGCAGACGCGCGGCCCGACATCCTCGCCTGGATGGGGAGCTGCGACTTGTGAGCGGCTGTGGCCGCGCATGGCTCTTGCTTCTTGCAGTTCCTGGGTGGTCTTGGTGATGAACTCCTGGGTGGTGGGCACTCCTTGCCCCGTGCTCTCCTAAGGAAGGTGTGCCGTGAGGCACGCTTCCAAGTGGTGCCCAAGCGCCTCCCTCGTGAGGTTGGCAAGGTCTAAGGCTCTCCAGAAGAGAGCCCCCGAGCCCTGCCTGAGGAGGGCGCCGGGCGCGCTTTCCTATGCGATGGAGGGAGGCGCCCCTGGGATGGGCGCAGGTCTTGACGAGGCTCCTGCCGCGACGCCATCCTCCTGAGGTCCTGCGCGGCGCGGCTGCTTCTTCTTGGGAATGGCCTCCGGAGGGCCTTCACTTCTGCTGTCGGGGTCGTCGATTGCTGCAGCTTGAAAGGCGCGCTGGAGGGAGCACACCGCATCCCTCTCCTCACATGGGACCGTGATGATTCCTCCGCTTCCTGGCATCTTGAGAATGTTGTAGCCGTGATGAGTGACTGCCATGAACTTGGCCAGGGCTGGATACCCGAGGATGGCATTATACGGCAGGCGGATGTGCGCGACGTCGAAGTCGATGAGCTCGGTGCGATAGTTCTTGTGCTCCCCGAAGGTGACAGGCAGGCGGACCTGCCCTATCGGTGTGGTGGAGCCAGCGGTCACTCCTAAGAAAGGCTTGGTTGGCTGGAGCTGCTCATATGGCACTTGGAGGTTGTCGAACGTGTCGACAGATAGGACGTTGAGCCTTGCGCCGCCGTCGATGAGAGTCTTGGTGACTTGCACATTGCTGATGACTGGGGAGCACAGCATAGGGAGGGCGCCAGCGGTGACTGCGCACTTGAGCTGGTCTGCCGAGTTGAAGGTGATGGCACATTGGGACCACCTGAGCGGGTGCGTGGCCTCGAGCTTGGAGAGCACCGCGTTCACCTCGCGAGCGAACTGTTTGAAGATGCGCTGAGAGGCTGGGGTCTGGGCACCGCCCAAGATGCAGGCGATCGCACGCGGCTCTTGGAAGCCCCAGCCCCCTCGTCCTGGTGGTGGTCTTCGTTCCTTCTTGGTGGCGGCAGCAAGGGAAGACCGCGTTGCCCTGGGGGCGATCCTCACGAGGCGGGTCCCTCCAGGCGCCCTCGCGAGGTTGGTCCTGCCAGCGGTCGTCACGAGGCCGGTCGCGCCACTCCTGGCACGGGCCACGGTCGTCCCAGCGTCCGCCTCCGCGTCCTCCTCCGCGGCCGTAGCCCCGGTCATTGTGCTCGGGGCGTCGACCGTAGCGTCCTTCTCGTATGGCTCTGAGCTCTTGGCAGTCGCTAGTGTTGTAGGTGTTCAGGTTGTGGAAGGCACAGAACGGTCGGCTGTTCTTGGATGACTCGGGCTGATCTCTGCCTCGCTTGGTGTCGGGCTCCGCTGCGAGCACTACTGCCTCTTTGCGCTTCACGTCCTTGGCCTTGGCCTTCTTCTCCTCCGCTCCTGCACCTGGCTGCTCAAGGAGAGAGAGGCGCCCCTCCTCAGCTCTTGCGCACTTGGTCGCCAGGTTGAACAACTCCTGAGATGTGCAAAGCTCCTCGTGGATAGCGAGCTCTTCCTTCATCTTGACGTCACGGACGCCGTCCGAGAACGCGGAGATGATGGCTTCGTCCGTGACCTTGGGGATCTTGAGGCGCGTGTTGTTGAAGCGCTGGATGTACTTCTGGAGGGTCTCTCCTGGCTGTTGCTTGATGCGGCGTAGATCACCCGCGGCCGGTGGGCGGTCGCGAGTGCCCTGGAAGTTGGCGACGAAGCGGTCGCGCATCTCGTCCCAGGAGGAGATCGAGCCGTGCTGCAGGTTCAGGAGCCAGGAGCGGGCCCCATCCTTGAGAGCCACGGGAAACCAGTTCGCCATGACTTTTTCGTCGCCGTTGGCCGCTTCGATGCTCAGCTCATAGAGCTGCAGGAACTCCGCGGGGTCGGCGGTGCCGTCGTAGCGAGGAGGCAGATCTGGCTTGAACTTGCCTGGCCAGGCGACGCTACGCAGTTCGGGGGTGAAGGCACGGCAGCCGGCCGTGGTCGCTGGGGCCCGCTTCTGAGGTGGAGCTTGGTCTTGGCGAGGTCCGCTCTGCGCCGCTGCAGGCGGCACGCGGTCTTGACGAGGTGGCGCGGGGAGCGCCGGTGCAGCTTCTCGCGGTCGTGGGATTTCTTGGCAGCTTCTTTCTTCACGCGCGGGCGCCGGGCGCGGTGGATCACGCCGCGGAGGCGCGCGCCTTGGTGCCAAGGCACCGTCTTGGGGTTGAGGTGGTGGAGGCATGCCATGAGCCTCGTCGCCCGCGGCTGGTTGAGGGGGAGGCAGAGAGTGGGACGGCGCCGGAGAGCCCCCTGCGGCGTGGACAAGCTCGGCGACGCGGTTGAGCCACTCCTCGTAGAGGTCGTCGACGGGGCAGTAGCGCAGGAGCTCGTTCGCCGCGATGAGCGCGGCCCGTGCCTCCATGGGAGCGCGGTGCGCGTGAGACAAAGAACCGGCAGGGGTCAGCGACGGAGTAGCGGTGCGGCCGTCCTGCCGCGCCAAAGGATGGAGCGAGGACGCCTGCTTCTCATTCCCCGCCGGGCCAGTGGCAGCGTTGGCGGCGGGAGACGGAGAACGACGAGGTGGGCCGCCTACGGGAGCCGTCTGAGCGACACGGGCGGAGAGGGCAGTCCGACGCTCAGCTCGAGCACGGCGAGCGTCCGCCATGGAAACGATGGAGCGATGGAGCAACGAACTGATAGAAGGGAAACTACGGCGCACCCCTACCTGGCGCACCAAATGTCGGATGTGGGGTTCCGGCAAACCCTTAAGGTTCGAACACTGGGGTGCGCACGAAGTCTTTCCCTTCTACCAATCTGCGCTCTAGCTCACTAAGATCTCGCAGATGAACTCGACGAACTTGCAACACAGAAAGACACGGGGTTTATACTAGTTCGGGCCACCGTTGTGGTGTAATACCCTACTCCAGTGTGGTGGTGGTGGATTACCTCTTGGGCTGATGATGAACAGTATAAGGGAAGAACAGCCTCCTAAGGTTGAGGTGTTCTTGTGCTTGTGTAGTTGAGGATGATCTGAACTAGTTCGGGATCAGTTGCCTCCTACTGTGGTGGCTAGTCCTATTTATAGAGGCCCTGGTCCTCTTCCCAAATATCGAGCGGGAAGGGAGCCAACAACGGCTGGCAAATTTGAAGGGGGGCAGCTAGTACAAGCTATCCTGACAAAAGCGGTCTTCGCCTGCGAAAAGCTCTGGGGTGACGCCGTCTTGGGCTCCACGATGACCTCCGCCTTGCCATCCTCCGGTCTTGGTCTCGTTGCACCAATATGGCAACCTTTGCGTGATGCCTCGGTACTCTTCGCCTGTGCTGGCCTCCTTAGCACCAAAGAGGAAATAGAGACGCTGCACGCACTGGCGCCCGCCTGGCACCTGCCTGGTGTCGTTCGTCATGGCTCACATCACGAGAGCCTCGTGAGGTTTGCCTCGCCTTGATATCTCCGCTCCTCGTGAGCCTGCCTGGCTAGGCCACTCCAGAGGAGGTCTTGCATCGTCCTCCTCGCGAGGGTCTTGGGTGTCTTGTTGACGAAGATGGGCCGTACGGCCTGCTGCTTAGCCATGCCGTGGGCCGCAGGCAGGCAAGTCTGGGGACCCCCGTTCCCAGAATGCCGACAACTTGCATCAGATGGTGAGAGAGTTCATGTTCTTCATACAGAAGCCTTGCGCCTTCAGCCAGAGGACTGTTTGGAATGTCATGAAGTAATTCAGAGGCTAGAGCTTTGTAGTGCATGTTCTCAGTCATCCAATCAAGCACCCATGAATTTACATCAGCCACATTTCCAGTGAGGTGTAGTGTAGCATAGAATTGAAGAATTAGCTCTTCATTCCAGTCGTAGATGTTAGCACAGAAGTTCAGGAGCCCAGCGTCATGAAGAACATTCAGGACAGGTTGGAAGCACGGGAGGGACTCCATATCCACATGAGGAATTTGACGGTGCTCAAATACCTTGTCCTTATCAAATAAGAGTGATGAATAGAAGTTCATCTGACTGGCAGTCCAAAACCGCTTGCGTCGAAGTCTTGCTGAGTCATAAGATTGAAATCCGTGAGGAAATGGTGCTCAGTGAAGAAATCATCAGCCTTGAATTTCGGCCTTTTAGCATGAGGATTTTGTTGCATGGGCTCAAGATTAACAGTTGAAGGTTTCACAGCCTCTTGGTTCAAAATCTCCGGAGCCGCTGCTTGAGGAATTGAAGGTTCAGGTTCTTTAGCAGCGTGTTGATTTCCTTTGATGGCACTATCGAAATCAGAACATCATCAATTGGATTGTTGAAAGAGCTCGTCAAATTCCTCACTTTCTTAGGAGCTGAGGACTCTATAGTTATTGATGCTTTCCTTTTCTTCACAGCTGCCATCTCCGCAACTTTGGTTTTCTTCACTTCTGATGCAAAAGGAAGGTTGATATTCTGCATCTTTGATGACTTTGCAGGAGGAGCAGATGAAGTTGGTTCAGTGTCTTCAGAAACGACTGATGCAGTCGCCCTGGCATGCTCAGTTTCTTCAGGCGCAATAGCAGATTCTTCAGCTGGCCTGGGTTGTTCTTCATGCGCAACATTGGAGGTTGCCCTAGCAATTTCTTCAGGAGCTGGAATTGCTTCAGCAGCCCTGGTACTTTCAGTATCATCAGCAGGCTGATTTTCATCAGCTGTGCTAGCATTTTCTTCAGTAGGCTGAGCAGATGCTTCAGCCTGAGGAATTTCTTGTTGCGATGGAGTTGCAACATTGAGCTTGAGGGAGTTGGAGACTTTGACGAATCTAACTTTGGCACCTATCCATTCTGCATAATAGGTGTCAAATTCATCACTGAGATCTTTAATTTCCTTTTGCAGAGCCACAAGTTCTTCAGGAGACATGTTCAGAACATTTTTCTTCAGAAATCGCTCCTTCTTGTACTGAGCTTTCTTGACTTGCCTCCCCTTTTCAAATTTTCTTTTTTCTTCATTGATGAATGTCATTAACATATGACTTTGACCAGGAGTGAGGTTTAAGTCAGGCAGAGGAGTGTTGGGATCCTTGTGCCATAGATCAATGTAGTCTAGGATCTTCTTCGGATCCAGCATGAGGGGCACAGCAGTGCCTTTGTGTCACGACCGGATTTTCGGGATATTAATTTCCCAGAAAATGGCCTTTGTGCTCACCAGCCCCAGGATTACTGTTAGCTGATGAGGCACCAACTTGATACAAGAATTCCAAGCAGAGTACAAAATATGTAGTACAAGACCATTGTGGCCTAGGAGTACAACACATGGTTTCTAGTGGCTGATGGCGGAAGCGGTTTGTGGTACATCTGCGTCTATGGGACTCCATTTCCCACAAGAACAGCTGACCAGGATAACTCCTATCTTCGCGAGGCTGCTATCACCTTTACATGGGTTCCGGGGCTGACGTCGCAACGCTCTTCTCCACGCAAGAAATCTGGCCAAGACAATAGCCAGGGACAAGCCAGTGAGTACGTTTGAATGTACTCGCAAACATTAAGAACACGGGTATAATATATCAAGGGACAATCATGCTCCGAAATATTCATGATCATAACGTCTGCCACGAAAATCTGTGATGCACGCATGCAGAGAAAAAGATGAACATGCAATACGGGAGTAAAAATAGAATGCACTGATCGAGTGTCTGAAATGACTACTCGAAAGGTTGCAAATAAATTAACAATGCCGCAGTCGGGCGTCTGAGCGACACCACATAAAGGGCTTATAAAGAAAAATTAAATAACAAACATGCCGCAGTCGGGCGTCTGAGCGACACCACATAAAGGGCTTATAAAGAAAAATTAAATAACAAACATGCCGCAGTCGGGCGTCTGAGCGACACCACATAAAGGGCTTATAAAGAAAAATCACAATGAATATCCAGGAGGTAGAACCGTCCCAGGGATACTAAAAAATTCAAATAATGTAAATGGTTAGTCCATGGTAATAATAAACATAATCCTCATATGTCACAGGTCATAAACAATATCTGGTCTAGCCGTTTCTCCATCCGAATACCGTTACTAGATTCTAATTTAACCGTTTCTCCATCCGAATACCGTTACTATGATCCAGTTTAGCCGTGTCTCCATCCGAAAACCGTCACTAGACCCATCTCAGACTGTAGTCCTTACCCATGAACATGGCTATCCGAATGGATATATCCTCTGCAGAGGGTGTACTATTTACCCACGAGTAACGGATTTATTTAGCCCATCGGGACTAATTCCGCCTACGGCATTTTAATTGAAAACACGCCTGACCTGCCCACACCAGCTTAACTTACCGGTGTCTGGAATCACCCACGACACCTGCCAAGCAAAACTCTAAGTGGGGAGGCTACAACCTCGACGTAGCATGGGATCAAATTTATATTCGCGCGCACTAAGGGGTGCCCCCCTCTCGGTCCCAACCGGAAACACCCATGCCCCCGGACCAGGTGGCATGCCTACCGGATGCACCCGGTATCTTCCACCATGGCCTCTCTGTACGGTGTGTGCTTTGGTAAGGGGTTGACAACTTACTAAACCATAACCTACCCGCGGCAGGGACAAGTGGTAGTACAAAACAAGTAGGGGAAGTTACTGAACAAGACTCGACCTACGACCGACTCAGGTGGTCCAAGTGTTCTCCAACAATATTACCATTAACAGATAAACTCACCACTCATCAAGCCTCACCATACCATACCGGACATACTCGTCTCGACGAGGAACTAGGGACAAGCCCGTGTCTACCCAAGACCACGACTTTCCCGGCTTCCTTCCGGTACGCATGAGAAGCTCACGAGGACGACTACTATCAACAGCATGACCGTTACTACCAGCAAGGAATCTCCATTGTGCATTCATGCGCAAGATTTTATCGATTACATAAAAATAACGTATGCTCCAAGTCAAAGTGGTGTTGTAACCATATCAAAACACCACACAGAAATATTATGCCAGAGTTCAAAATGCTTGCCTTCAAGAGTATGCAAAGGGTGCACTTTTTGAAAGCTTTCTTCTCTCTCCATTTTCCTATTTTGCAAAATATTCAAATAACAAATACTTCAAACACAGTACAAAAAGTTGTCCCAAATATTTTTGAAATAAATCTTAAAATAAACTAGATGAAATTTGAGAGAGGTAGGAAAAAGAATCAACTCATTTGGAGTTTTATTTTAAAAGATATAGCCAGTCAAAGTTTGGTCAAATCTCTGTTTTTAATAAAACCAGAAAAAGAAAACGTTTCGGGGAAGAATACGCTTTCGAAGCAGAGGAAACGTACTCAGGCGTTTTACGCGACCACTTATGCCAGCGTGGGTGGCGCGGGGGTCACTGACAGTGGGTCCAGAGGGCCCACTGGTCAGGTTTGACCATTCTTCCCTCTCCCTCCTCTTCTCTGCCCGAACGGGAGCGGGACTCCGGCGATCGCCGGCGACGAACGGCGGCTCCTCGAGGGCACCTGAGGGCAGGGATGGACCCGCCAGACTGGGGCGGTACTCTCGGTGGTCGTCGGGTCGACGATGGTGGGAGGAGTCGCCGGCGGCGAGCTCCGCGGCGGAGGGGGCTACGGGAGTGAAGTGAGTTTTGGGCTCCGGTGGTTTCCGAACGAGGGTGAGGCGCTGGGCAGCTCCGCAAGGACAAGGGGAAGCGATTGGTGGCGTTGGATGGGCGGGAGATAGCCTGGTTGCGACGAATGTCACCGGACGACAGCGGCGGCCGAACCGGCCGGAGTTGGGGAAGATGGCCTCTTCCGGTCAATCCACTGCTTGGGGAGCTCTAGGGGGAAGGCTTGAGGTCGCCTGAGCGCTCGGAGGGGCTCGGGGTCTCCTTTTATAGGCGTACGAGGCTGATCCCGTGGTGGTCGTGGATAAGAACGCCGGCGACAGCCGTGCTGTAGCTGCAGGGCGACGTGGCGGCGACGAGCGCGTGCCGACGGGCTTCGGGATAAGCTCGAGCTGTTCACAGGGGCAGCTGGCGCGCGCGGGTGGCTTGGGCGGCGCCGACCATGGCAGGAGCTCGCTGCCGACGCCGGCGTGCCGCCAAAAGCTCTGCCAGCGGCGTTGCAGGGCGCCAGGGGTGGCGTGGAGAGTGGGCGAGGTTAGTGCGCGGCTCTGTAGGCGAGCCAGGGCCATGTGCGGGACGCGGCGGGTGCGGCAGTGCGACGCGGCGGCTCGGTGCGCACGCGTGCAAAACGTGCGCTCTGGGCGCGCCCAGAGCACGCACGGGACGTGCTCGACGAAATGCCAGGGCAGCCTAGAGTGCGAGAGTGAGGCTGGCAATTAACAGGACTAGGATAGAGATAGCTAGGAGTTTAGTGGACAAGGTTGCTGGGTCAGTGGAACAAGATCATAGTGCAAACTAGGAAACATGCCCAAAATTGACTGTGCACGCCAAGTGTTCGACAGAATGTCAAGTGCACTTAGGCAACTCTTGGAGTGGCCAAAATCTCCAGATCAGGGTCTCCCTGGATGTAGGTGATGTTGGCAAGGTCATTTGGGCAAAACCAGAAACTTGTTAGTGCAAGTTTTGCAAAACTTCAGTTTTGGACAGAAAGAAAAAGGTCTCATTGCATGCACTTAAAATCCTCCAATGAGTCCATTCTCCTGGACTTAAGAGTTTGGTAGGGAGGGCTTCAAGCAGGAAAAAGCTCAAAGTCACTAGAACAAAATAAAATAGGGTTGCAGTACAAATCACACAACTGGACCAGAATGAAAAAGAGGTTGATTCACTCAAATTTTTCAAAGATCATCACTGGGTTTTTGCATGAAGTTGAATTGTATGCATCTACTGACATCTCCGAACACTTGGAAGAATTTTTAAAGGAATATTTAAATAGGTTGTAGTGCAAAAATGCCTACTGGACCAGATTTGAAAAGTTGATGAAGAGCTCAAAATCTCCAATTAACCAAAAGATATCTTTGCATAAAAGTGATGTGGAAACATCACATGACATCCCCAAATTTTGGTGGAAATATTAAATGCATTTGTCAAATGGTTGCAGTGCAAAACAGGCTCCAGGTTCAAAAGAAATCATTTTAAAAGAATAAAGCTCTGAGAAAACAAATCTTGCAATTAAATCCACTTATAAAGAATTGTTTTCATAGAGAGAGCATATAAGTCCAATAAAACTCTTGGAAAGTTTTCACTTGAGGTAAAAACCCATAATATCAAAAGATAAATCTAGACAAATGGAAAAGTTTTATTTCCTGGCAAAATTTTAATTAATAAAACCAGGTCAAAATTTTGGGGTGTCACACTTTGGCTCTAGCGGCCCTTTCCTGCCTGTCCCTGATGATTTCAGCGAGTTATTCATCATCAGCTTTATCGTCATCAGATGGAACTTGAAAAGCAACTTGCTTCTTATAAGGACTTAGCCTCGAGCCACGTCCAGCAGTGGCCTTTTTCTTCCACAAGGATGGGCTTGTTGAGGAGTGAGGTGGAGCTGAGGAACTTGCAGATGCTCCTAAAGCAATAGAAAATCCCGCACTCCGTTGGCACGTGGCAAGATGTACATGTGTTGAGGACTTTGCAGCTGAAAGTGCGTTAAGTCGACTAGAGGGGGGTGAATAGGCGATTTTTATGAATTCTTCACTGAGGAATTTCAGGGTGAGGAAATTCCTGAGCGAAGAACTACTTGCAGCGGAATAAGTACTCACATGCAGACATAACTTAACATAGGCACAGTCATCATGATGAAATGAAAACAAACACAGAGTACTGAAAGCGTAAGCACAGGATAAACAGGATGAAGACAAACAGACTGAAGAAATTGAACTGAGGAAATTGAGAAAGCCTTCAGGCAAAGTCTTCAAATAGATATGAACAAGAACACAACACAGTAATGAGGAAATGGAAGGTTTGAGGAAATAGAACCAGTAGGCTTGGTGAAGACAGTGATTTGGTAGACCAGTTCCAACTGTTGTGACAGTTGTACGTCTGGTTGGAGCGGCTAGGTATTTAAACCTGAGGACACACAATCCTCACTATATTCTCCTTGAGCTAAGGTCACACAAACCTCACCCAATCACTTGTGGTAGGTCTTTAGGTGACTTCCAGAACTTCACAAACTCGGTCACTCGGCGATCCACAATTTCCTCTAGGATGCTCTAGACCATGACGCCTAACCGTCTGGAAGATGCACAGTCTTCAAAGGTAACAAGCGTCGGATCCACACAGGAACAATTTCTTCAGTGATGCTCAATCACTTTGGGTTTGTAGGTGTTTGGGTTTGGGTTTTCCTCACTTGATGATTTTCGCTCAAAGTCCTCGGGTGATGGGATGCTCTCAATGACAAGTGTCAGTTTCTCTCGGAGCAGCCAACCAGCTAGTGGTTGTAGGGGGCGGCTATTTATAGCCTAGGGTGCAGCCCGACATGATAAGACATAAATGCCCTTCAATGATATGACCATTAGGTGGGTAGATATTTTGGGACAACTGGCGCATAGTACAGCAACGGTCGGAAATTTGACTATCAAATCCCTCAGGGCTATCATGTTCCTCACTTGTAGGCAATCCGCACTGGCGAATTCCTAACTCCTCAGCCAGAACAAATTCCTCAGAGACTAGAAGAACTTCGTCTCTGTCACTGAAGAAATTGACTGAGCTGTATGAGATTTCCAATGGCTTCACTCGAAGGGATTGGTAGGTGTAGGATTTTGAGTTGAGCATCACTTGGAGATTTTCCTTAGTTTTTCCTCGACCCCCTTTAACAATACGGTGTTTCCTATGACTCAAGAAAGACAAAATGAAACTACGAAAACAAAAGTCTTCACGCTTCATGTTCCTCGCATGAATACCAAGTCTTCAGGGTCACACCAATGTCTTCACTTTCAAAGTCTTCAGAAAGTCTTCAGAAATCCAAAGTCTTCAGTTGAAGACATTCATTTTTAGGGGTCGACTTTCTCTGTAAATATCAGACTCCTCATAGACTTATAGACATGTGTACACTCACAAACGCATCAGTCCCTTAACCTACAAGTCTTCAATGCACCAAAATCACTACCCCCTTTTTGGTGATTGATGACAATATAGGTTAAGTTTTCAACGGGGATAAACATATGAAGTGTAAATACTGATATTGAGGAACTTGATTGCAAGATATAGAAGAACTCCCCCTGAAGATGTGCATAGTGAGGAATTTTCTTTTGAAGCAATGCACATTTGAAGAGTAAAATCATGGAGATCTCCCCCTATATCTTGTAATTCATACACGCATTTAACATATGGTATGAAGAATTTGAAATGCATGATGAAATATGGTGACTGATGTGACTCAGCATGCGTGCATTAACATATATGAGGAAATAGCATACAGAAGAACATAGCAAAAGTATCAGATCACCATCGGGTTTAAGTTTACAACTCGATCCAACAAAGTCTTTAGAAGAAGAGAGTTGTAACTTAGGAAAAAAACGCCCATATAGAGAGACCCGCTTGAAGACTAACTCAAATTTCTCCCCCTTTGTCATCAAATGACCAAAAGGGACAAAAAAATGAGAACTAACGCCCCTAAAGAATATCATGAAGGCGACGGAGGAGCGCCAGGGTTGTCGGGGTCGGTTGTTGAAGTAGGGTCTGCCGCAGTGTCGTCCAAATCTTCATGCTCATCGGTCTCGCACAATGAAGAATATGAGCTGGCTACCAAGGAGCGAACTTTGACTTTCTTGAATTTCTACGACGGTGGCTAAGACCAGTCAAAGTCCTGCTTGAAGCCCATCTGCTTGAGAGCTTCTTCACCATAAAAATGAGACAGAATGGCCCAGGTGCGATTGAATACTTCATGGAGGTAGTAGTGGTTCTTCTTCACTGAATTGTGTGTAGCAGTCATGTTGTGAAGAATTGAACCAAACTGACGCTTGACCTATTTGTGGTTGTGATCGACCTTCTGATGAAGACTGATGAGAAGCTCATGATCAGTCATCACCCTTGGAGCTGTGCCTTGAGGATTTTTCTTTGAGGAATTGGTGGCAGAGTCATCATTGGTGGAGTAAGATGCAGCTTTGCGGAACTGACCATCTAATGGATGAATGCCTTCATCAATAACAGTAGTTGCCTTGCCCTTTTCATCAGCTGAGGAAAATGTCCGCTTGAGGACTTCAATGGGGGGCAAGTAGCTGCCATGGTTGAATGTGGCAGCCTTGTAATTGATTGAAGACCTTGATCTAAGGAATCTCATAATCCAGTGAGTGTAAGGCTTCAATTCAAAAGGTGACAATGCAACATTGGCCAGAGTCCTCATGAAGAAATCATGGTAGTTGACAGGAATGACATGCATGATGTTGAAAAGTAGATTCTTCATGATGCCAACGACCTCTTCTTCATTCGAGTCGTGGCCCTTGATTGGACTCAGTGTCTTGGTCAGAATGCGATAGATAGTCAGTGGCACATACATCAATTCCTTCACGAGGAATTTGGTCCTTGGGGCTTGACCAGGCTTCAGCGGTTTCATCAATACTTGCATGTAATGGTCAGATAGCTCAGGTTCATGGTAGATGAGCTACACACCTTCAAGGGGAGGACTGACAGGCAGGGCATGAAGCAATTCAAAGGCCAGTGCTTTGAAGTGAGTGTTTTCTGTCATCCAGTCCAACACCCATGAATTTACATCTTCAGCATTTCCTGTGATGTGCAGCGTTGCGTAGAACTGAAGAATTAGCTCTTCATTCCAGTCAACGATGTCGGTGCAGAAGTTGATCAACCCAGCATCATGAAGAACACTGCGTACTGGTGTGAAGCAAGGTAGCGATTCCATATACACATGAGGAATATGCTCATGGTCAAAGACTTTGTCCTTATCAAAAAGCAGTGAAGAATAGAAGTTGGCTTGGCTTGCTATCCAGAAACGCTTCCTTCGTAGGCGAGCAGAGTCATAAGGATTGTAATCTGTGAAGAATACATGCTCATGGAAGAAATCATCATCCTTGAATTTCTGCTTCTTGGAGAAGGGATTCTTCGGCTTGGGCTGAGGAGTATCAGTCAAAGTCATCACAGCCTCAGGAATCACATTCTTAGGAACCACAGGCTGAGGAATTTCTGTTTCTACATCAGTAGCAGCCTGTGTCTTCAATTCTTCATCAACATTAACATCAACACTAGTGGCTGGAATTTCTTCAGGAATGGAAGGAGTGGCTTGAGGTTCATCAGAGCCATTTGAACTTCAGTGTGCACTGGGGACTGGGAATTTATTGCAGTGGCGTGAACATGGGAGAGTTGGGGTGATGACTTTCCCAATAGTCGTCATTCATCACAGGAGTGGTGCTCCCAATGTCCACATCTTCATCTTCTTCATTCAATTCTTCAACGCCTGCCCCTTCAGCTGTGAACTGAGCCATAGGCGATGAGACAACTGGGGTTGAAAGGATATTATCCACTTCAATTTCTTCGTCCAACTGCTCTGAAGAAGCAGCAGAAGGAACATTTTCATCAGATCCGCTTGGGATCTCATAATCTTCACCAAAAGGAATGATTTCCTTTGATGGCATGCTTGAGACAGGAATAGCATCAATGGGATTCTCAAACGTGCTAGTCAATGTCTTCATCTTCTTTGATGCTGAAGACTCCGATGAAGCAGATGCTTTCCTCTTCTTTACAGCTGCTCGCTCTGCAGCCTTAGTTTTCTTCGCTTCTGATGCAGAAGGAAGAATGGTACTTGGCGTTGATGCAGGAGGAGCAGAGGAAATTGGTTCATTTTCTTCAGGCACAACTGCTGCAGTTGGCCTGGTTGGTTCAGTTTCTTCAGGCTCAGCGACAGAAGCTTCAGCTGGCCTGGCTTGTTCTTCAGGCGCAACACTGGTGGTTTCCCTGTCAATGTCATCAGCGGCTGGAATAGTTTCATCAGCCCTGGTACTAGCAGTTTCATCAGCAGCCTGATTTTCATCAGCGGTGCTGGCATGTTCTTCAGTGGGCTGAGCAGATGCTTCACCCTGAGAAATTTCAATGTGCGTTGGAGCAGCAGCATTGGATGTAAATCCCTTTGCCAATTTGACGAATCTGACTTTGGCTCCAAGCCATTCTACACGGTATGCATCAAATTTATCACTGAGACTCTTGATTTCAGCTTGCAGAGCAATAAGTTCATCAGGTGATAGCTTCAACACATTTTGCTTCAGGAAGTGCTCTTTCTTGTACTAGGCTTTCTTCACCTTCCTGGCTTTCTCAAATTTCCATTTTTCTTCAGCAATGAAAGCCGTCAACATATGACTTTGGCCAGGTGTGAGATTCAATTCTGGCAAGGGAGTGTTTGGATCTTTGTGCCATAGATCAATGAAATCCAGGATCTTCTTCAGATCCAACAGAAGTGGCACAACACTACCCTTGGCTCTAGCGGCCCTTTGCTGTCTGTCTCTGATGATTTCGGCAAGTTCCTCATCATCAGCCTTGTCTTCATCGGACGGTACTTGAAAGGCAACCCGCTTCTTGTGAGGACCTGGTCTTGAGCCTCGCCCAGTAGTGGCCTTGGTTTTCAGCAGAGTGGGGCCTGCTGAGGAATGCGGAGGAGCTGAAGAAGTTGCAGAGGCTCCTGAGGCAATTGATTTTTCTGTGGTCCTTTGACACGAGGCGAGATGCACAGGTGCTGAGGACTTTGCCGGAGGAGCTGAGGGCTTTGGAGGAGCTGGAGCAGCATGAGGAATTTGCCGTGAGGGCTTTGCAGAACTGGGCCGTGAGGGCATTGCTGAGGTGCTTGGCCATGAGGGCATTGAAGCAGAAGCACTGGGCTTGTGTGCAGGCTTCTTGGGCATAGCCTTCTTAGGCTTGCTAGCAGAGGCCTCAACAGTGGCAGCAGCACAATCTTCATTGAATTTCTTCACTACCTCTTTTGCCATTTTGGCCAGCTTAGCCTGACGCTTGGCCCATTCAGTGGGAAATTCCTCACCATGTCTGATGCTTGTGGGATCAGCTTCTTGGCCAGGTGCCAATGGAGGTCTTGGGCATGGAGGGTGTACAGCGAATTTCTTCATGTACTTTGGAGTGACATAGCGATATTCCCTCCATTCTCTGGACCATCTCCTCTCAATCTTCTGAATGCAGTGTTGACTTCTGGTTCTTGCCTCCCTTCTGAGGTTTCTTGCCGTCAGCCATTTTCTTCAGTTGAGGAATCTGAACAATGGAATTATCTCAAGAGGTGTGCAACTTTTCTTCGAGGAACGCTGCAAATGAGTTAAGTTGATGAGAACCTAGTGATTCAGCAGTGGACATGTGTACCTGTGAATAGAGTATAGGTGCAAAGAATTTGGAGAGGTCATATGCGTTCTCAGAAGTTCTTGCAAAAAGAACAAGTTTGAGGAATTTAACCAGATGTGTCTTGAGGAATTTCACTAAGCGTTCTTTGACTTAGGTTCCAGAGTTGTATAGACTGAAAATCCACACAATTGAGGAATCTTGAAGAAAAATGTTGCTTAGAGAAACAGATCAGGAACAGATGTTTGCATGAGGTGTTTAGTGTGTGAAGATCGAAGAATAAACACCTTTTGAAGATTTTAAGGAAATCATCAGAATCAACAAGGGCAGAAAAAGTAACTTTTAGTTACCCTTGATGAAGAACACGACAAACTGAGAGGTGTTGATTTAGAAGTTCGTCTGTCCAGATCTTCCACGCCCTAACTTGGCAGAGGAAGACAGCTACCGCGGCGGGGGAGTGAAGATTTCCGCAGCCGGCGCGAGTACGACGGCGACGAGGTCGAGGCAGCAAAGCTCTTCCTCACCGGTGATGATGGAAGTAGCGGCGGCGCTAGGTTTTGAGAGCTCGAGTGAGGGAGTGAGGTCGAGCGGAGTAAAAATAGTCTGAGGAAGGGTAGGGGTATATATAGCCGAGGTGAAAAACCATTCGCCCGAGGAAAATGGATGAACGTGCCCCTGACCCTTCTCATTCTTGTGACATGTGTCACCCACGTGCTTAGAGGTGGAGATCGTGTAAGATCGTGGGTGAATGGATAAGTCCTATCATAGAAGGTGGAACAGTTTGAGCGGCAAAAGCCGAAAATTCAGATTAGAATATTTTAACGTTTCGTTCGCAAATGCTTCAGCTGACAAGGACACAGTAAAGATTTTGAACGGGTTTCAAATAGAACGCACATGAAGAATTTGTGAACAGACTGGGTTGAGTTTAGCATAGAGGGGAAAGAGTCCGATCACATTCACTTAGCAGAAAAAGCAACTTGAAGAAATAGCAATAAGTGAATGATGTAGAGGACATAAACTCATATATATATATATATAGTCAATGAAGAACAACGATGGAAACAGTGAAGATAATGCAAAGTTGAAGAAATTGAACAACTGAGGAATTTCAAGATGAAGAAAAACTCAATTTGAAGATTTTCAACTTTTGTTGGTGGTGTGACCCAACGTGTAAGAATGATGATTTCAGACGCCGCGTACAATTGTCGTAGGGCTCTGAGAATCAAATTCTTCGTTAATTTCTTCACACTTAGATTGTTAGTCTGCATTGATTGAAGAAAAATGTTACTTCGTGTGTTGCACATCTAAGTCATCAATTTAGCATAAGTGTTAGGATGTGTGTCCTTTTCAAAGGACATTCGAAGATTCTAAGATATTTAGCTCACACCGCAACTTGCTAAAAATCTTCTCATCCAAGGGCTTTGTGAAGATATCGGCTAGCTGTTCTTGAGTCTTCACGTGCTCGATAGAGATGTCGCCCTTCAACACATGATCACGAAGAAAATGATGACGAATCTGAATGTGCTTTGTCTTCGAGTGCTGAACTGGGTTATGAGCAATCTTGATGGCACTCTCATTCTCACAGTAGAGAGGCACATTCTTCATGTTGATGCCATAGTCCTTGAGGGTTTGCTTCATCCATAGCAATTGAGCACAGCACGAACCAGCAGCAATGTACTCAGCTTCAGCAGTGGAAAGTGATACGCAGTTCTGTTTCTTCGAGGACCAACATACCAAAGATCGTCCGAGGAAATGGCATGTGCATGATGTTGACTTGCGGTCCACACGATCACCCGCATAGTCAGAGTCTGAATATCCAATGAGATCAAAAGCCGAGCCCTTGGGATACCATAATCCAAGTGTTGGAGTGTGAGCTAGATATTGAAGAATATGCTTCACAGCCTTATGGTGTGATTCCTTCGGTGTAGCTTGAAAGCGGGCACACATGCAAACACTAAGCATGATATCTGGCCTAGATGCACATAAATACAATAAAGAGCCAATCATGGAGCAGTATACCTTTTGATCGAAGTCAATACCATTTTCATCAGTACATAGATGGCCATTTGTGGGCACAGGGATTTTGACGCCTTTGCAGTCTTGCATGCCGAATTTCCTCAATACATCCTTGAGGTATTTCTCCTGAGATATGAATATGCCATTGCGCTGTTGACGAATTTGAAGACCTAAGAAGAATTTTAATTCTCCCATCATAGACATTTCATATTCCTCCCTCATCATATAACCAAATTCGTGAGTGTAACATTAATCAGTATAGCCAAAGATAATATCATCAACATATATTTGGCACACAAATAATTCATCATCATAGGTTTTGGTGAAAAGAGTTGGGTCAAGTGAACCGGGTTTGAAGCCTTTCTTCATGAGGAATTCCTTCAAAGTAGCATACCATGCCCAAGGGGCCTGCTTGAGGCCATAGAGGGCCTTATTGAGTCTATAGACTTGGTCAGGATGCTTTGGATCTTCAAAACCTGGGGGTTGAACAACATATACTTCTTCCTCAAGCTTACCATTGAGGAATGCACTTTTCACATCCATTTGATATAAGATGATGTCATGATGGTTACCATAAGCAAGTAATATGCGAATAGCCTCAAGTCTAGCAACAGGTGCAAAAGTTTCATCGAAATCAATTCCTTCAATCTGTGTGTAGCCTTGAGCTACAAGCCGTGCCTTATTCCTCACCACAAGGACATTTTCATCTTACTTGTTGCGGTAGATCCACTTTGTGCCGATGATATTGTGCTTGCGAGGGTCTGGTCGCTTGACAAGTTCCGAGACGTTGTTGATCTTGAACTGATGTAATTCCTCTTGCATAGCTTGAATCCACTCAGGCTCCAGAAATGCTTCATCTACCTTAGTGGGCTCTGTGATAGAGACGAAAGCAAAGTGCCCACAAAAGTTAGATAAATGTGAAGCTTTTGAGCGTCTGAGAGGACCTGGTATGTTGATGTCGCTATTGATTTTCTCAATCTGCACTTCATTTGCAACGCGAGGATGAGCAGGTTGGCGACGAGGAATTTGATCAGCATTTTCTTCAGAGCCATTTTCCTCAGGTGCACCAGCATGATGATCTTCACGATCTGGAATGACTTCTTCAGCAGATTCTTCGTTAGGAATGACATCCTCAGTAGCCTTGAACTTGATGGTTTCCTCGGGTGACTTTTCATCTAGCACAGGAGGTAGGTGCTCTCTTTGCGAGCCATTAGTTTCATCGAACCGCACATCTACAGTTTCAACAACCTTGTGGTGAACGTTGTTAAAGACTCTATAGGTGTGCGAGTCCTTTCCGTAACCAAGCATAAAACCTTCATGTGCTTTCGGTGCAAATTCAGAATTGTGATGAGGATCTCTAATCCAGCATTTAGCATTGAAGACTTTGAAATAACTCACATTGGGTTTCTTGTCAGTGAGGAGTTCATAGGCAGTCTTCTTGAAGAATTTGTGAAGATATACCCTGTTGATGATGTGGCACGCAGTATCAATTGCCTGAATCCAGAAATGATGAGGCGTCTTGTATTCATCAAGCATAGTGCAAGCCATCTCAACAAGAGTCCTGTTCTTGCGCTCCATGACGCCATTCTGTTGAGGAGTATAAGGAGCAGATAACTCATGAGTAATACCAAGTTCATGAAGATAGTCATCAAGACCAGTATTCTTGAATTCAGTTCCATTATCACTTCTAATGTGCTTGATCTTCACACCAAAGTTGGTTGAAGCCCTCGAGGAAAATCGTTTGAAGACTTCCTGCACTTCATGTTTGTAAGTGACGATATGCACTATGTGTAACGAGAGTAATCATCAACAATAACAAAGCCATATAGAGATGCTTTATTGGTGAATGCAGAATAATGGTTAGGACCAAAGAGATCCATATGAAGAAATTCAAACGGACGAGTGGTAGTCATGATAGTTTTTGCGGGATGCTTGGCCTTGGTCATCTTTCCAGCTTCACAGGCTCCGCACAAGTGATCCTTGAGGAATTTGACATTCTCAATGCAAATGACATGCTTCTTCTTCACGAGCGTGTGCAAATTCCTCATTCCAGCATGACCAAGTCGTCGATGCCATAGCCAGCCTTCTGAAGCTTTTGCAAGTAGACATATAGCAGGCTGTGGTCCTGTAGAGAAATGAACAATATACAGATCTCCTCTCCTAAAGCCTTCGAAGACTTTGGAATTGTCAACTTCCATGATTACAACACAATGTTACTTGCCAAAGATAACAACCACATCAAGATCACAAAGCAGTGAGACTAACATGAGGTTGAATCCTAAGGACTCGACAAGCATGACTTTGTCCATGTGTCGATCCTTCGGGATCGCAACCTTACCTAGACCCAATGCCTTGCTTTTTTCCTTTGTCAGCGTAGGTGATATGCTTCAGATGTGATGGACATAAGGGAGCGTCCATCAATAAGTTCTTGTCACCAGTCATGTGATTCGTACATCCACTATCAAGGAACCACTCAGTGGCTTTGGGTTGATCATCCTGCAGATGAGTTAGTGCAGCTTATGAACTCATATACTTCATCAATGAAGAATATGACATCACATTCATCAGATCAATTTCATCAAGTAATATAACAGATATAGCAGTATGAGGACGTGAGAAATGAAGATTCATTTCTTCATGATTAGCTTGTGTCGATACTTCAGTGAGGAATTTGGTCCATATGAGGACTTGGATCCATATGAAGAATTGGGTCCATATGAAGAATTTGATCTGGGGTTCCTATTCTTCACAGGTGGTGCCATGATGATATTCACCTGAAGACTTTCAAGGCACCTTTTGGGAACCCAGATTTTCTTCATAGGGGGACCGTTCCTGCAGTTAGTGCCAACATATCTAGCAAATACTTCACCATTCTGATTTTTGAACAGCTTATAGTTGGAGTCAAATGACTCATCATAAGAATGAGGAGATTCACATGTAAAGCCAGATAGAGTAGATGGATCTACTGCAGGTCCCTTTGCAGCAACCCATGAGGTTTTGGGATACTGCTCAGGCTTCCAGTATGTTCCATCAGCATTGAGTTTCCTCTCAAAGGCAATACCCTCTTTCCTGTTCCTGTTGAGGATCTGTTTTTAAGCACATCACAAAGAGCCTGATGCCCTTTGAGGCTTTTGTACATGCCTGTCATATACAATTCCTTCAGCCCTGCATTGTCAGTGATACTAACAATATCCTCAGATGAGGAATTAGTGATAGCAGAGACAGGTGAAGAATTTTCAGCAATAGAAGCATTTGAGCTTTCAGGTGAAGAATTAGCAGATTCAGGTTCAATGCACTTCAAACATGGAGGGATAAATTCTTCCTGAGCGGCGCTGATTTGTTGAGCAAGTAATGAATCACACTCCTTCTGAAAATCTTCATAACTCACCCTTAGCTTCTCAAGATATTGCTTTCTTTGAAGAAATTCATAAGAAAGCTTCTCATGATCAGATAAAAGAGTGTTATGACGACTCTTAAGATTGTCAAACTTGGACTGAAGTCTTTGAAGATTTTCAGTCAAAGTTTTGGTGTGATCCATTTCTTCGCCCAACATATCATCACTCTCATCAAGCATATTTTTGAACTTTTTCCAAAGCTCTTTGTTGTTTAGTGGCAAGGGAAGCAAGTTTGGTGTAGGTGGGTCCAAATTCATCACCAGATTCATCATCACTAGACTCAGACAAGTAGCATTCAGTTACCTTGGCACTTGTTTTCCATAAGGCATGGTGCAGAGGATGATGATTCTGACTCGAAAGTCATAGCCTTGCGCGATACCATGAAATCCTCAAACCAGGGATCACGGTCAGTTCTATGACCCTCATAGACCTCAGAGAGTCGGTCCCAGATAAGCTTCTCATGGCTGAGATGCATAATGTTCCTGAACTAATTTTGAGACGGACAGGAGCAGATGATGTCCTTCGCCATGAGGTTGAGAAGAGTGTACTTGCGAATGTCATCAGCCTCCGCCATCTTGCACAAATCGGTAAGACCAATCTCAGTGACGATCCACGGCTCGCTGTTCATCGCCATGAGTCGCTTCTTCATCATGTCCTTCCACTTGGGATAATCATGACCGTCAAAGATGGGGCATGACACAGTCTTCATTCCTGCGGTCGACATAACTAAAACTCTAGGCGGTTAAACCAAAATCACATAGAACAAGGGAGTACCTTGCTCTAATACCAATTGAAAGTATGTTAAGTCGACTAGAGGGGTGAATAGGCGATTTTTATGAATTCTTCACTGAGGAATTTCAGGGTGAGGAAATTCCTGAGCGAAGAACTACTTGCAGCGGAATAAGTACTCAGATGCAGACATAACATAACATAAGCACAGTCATCATGATGAAATGAAAACAAATACGGAGTACTAAAAGCGTAAGCACATGATAAACAGGATGAAGACAAACAGACTAAAGAAATTGAACTGAGGAAATTGAGAAAGTCTTCAGTCAAAGTCTTCAAACAGATATGAACAAGCACACAACACAGTAATGAGGAAATGGAAGGGTTGATGAAATAGAACCAGTAGGCCTGGTGAAGACAGTGATTTGGTAGACCAGTTCCGACTGCTGTGATAGTTGTACATCTGGTTGGAGCGACTAGGTACTTAAACCAAAGGACACACAGTCCTCATCATATTCTCCTTGAGCTAAGGTCACACAGACCTAGCCCAATCACTCGTGGTAAGTCTTCAGGTGACTTCCAAACCTTCACAAACTCGGTCACTCGGTGATCCACAATTTCCTCTTGGATGCTCTAGACCATGACGCCTAACCGTCTGGAAGATGCACAGTCTTCAAAGGTAACAAGCGTCGGATCCACACATGAACAATTTCTTCAAGTGATGCTCAATCACTTTGGGTTTGTAGGTGTTTGGGTTTGGGTTTTCCTCACTTGATGATTTTCGCTCAAAGTCCTCGGGGAATGGGATGATCTCAATGACAAGTGTCAGTTTCTCTTGGAGCAGCCAACCAGCTAGTGGTTGTAGGGGGGCGGCTATTTATAGCCTAGGGAGCAGCCCGACATGATAAGACATAAATGCCCTTCAATGATATGACCGTTAGGTGGGTAGATATTTTGGGACAGCTGGCGCATAGCACAGCAACGGTCGAAAATTTCACTATCAAATTCCTCAGGGCTATCATGTTCCTCACTTGTAGGCAATCCACACTGGCGAATTTCTAAATCCTTAGTCAGAACAAATTCCTCAGAGACCAGAAGAACTTCGTCTCTATCACTGAAGAAATTGACTGAGCTGTATGAGATTTCCAATGGCTTCACTCAAAGGGATTGGTAGGTGTAGGATTTTGAGTTGAGCATCACTTGGAGATTTTCCTTAGTTTTTCCTCGACCCCCTTTAACAGTACGGTGTTTCCTATGACTCAAGAAAGACAAAATGAAACTATGAAAACAAAAGTCTTCACGCTTCATGTTCCTTGCATGAATACCAAGTCTTCAGGGTCACACCAATTTCTTCACTTTCAAAGTCTTCAGAAAGTCTTCAGAAATCCAAAGTCTTCAGTTGAAGACATTCATTTTTATGGGTCGACTTTCTCTGTAAATATCAAACTCCTCATAGACTTATAGACCTGTGTACACTCACAAACGCATCAGTCCCTTAACCTATAAGTCTTCAATGCGCCAAAATCACTAAGGGGCACTAGATGCACTTACAGCAGCATCAGTTGAGGATTTCGTGGCAACTGAAGGAATTGGAGCTTCCCTTGAAGAGGTTGTCTGAGGAATTTGCCGTGAGGGCTTTGTACTTGGCCGTGAGGGCATTGCTGTTGAGGAACTCGACTTCACAGCTGATTTCTTCGGTAAAGCCTTCTTAGGCTTGCTAGCAGAGGCCTCAGCAGCAGCAGAATCTTCATTGTATTTATTCGCTGCTTCTTTTGCTACTTTAGCCAATTTGGCTTGGCGCTTGGCCCATTCTTTGGGAAATTCCTCACCACGCCTGATGCTTGAGGGATCAGCTTCTTGGCCTGCAGCCAAAGGAGGTCTGGGACATGGAGGGTTAACAACGAATTTCTTCATGTACTTTGGAGTAACATAATGATATTCCCTCCATTCCTTAGCCCATCTTCTCTCAATTCTCTGTATGCGCACCTTGCTCATTCTTAGTCTCTTTGCCATGAGTTGCTTCATCAGGAGTACAATACCCTGCATAGATATCTTCAGGGATCTCAAATGTAGTGTTTGTCTCTGGCCTCTTTCCTCCCTTCTGAGGTCTTTTACCTTCAGCCATTTTCTTCACTTGAGGACTTTGAACAACTGATGTTTCTGAGGAAGTATGCAATTTATCTTCAAGGAACGCTGCAAATGGGTTAAGTTGATGAGAACCTAGTGATTCAGCAACAAACATTTTGTACCTGTGAATAGAGTATAGGTGCGAAGTGTTGGGGAACGTAGCAATTTCAAAAAAATCCTACGCACACGCAAGATCATGGTGATGCATAGCAACGAGAGGGGAGAGTGTTGTCCACATACCCTCGTAGACCGTTAAGCGGAAGCGTTATGACAACGCGGCTGATGTAGTCGTACGTCTTCACGATCGACTGATCCTCAGTACCGAACGTACGGCACCTCCGCGTTCTGCACACGTTCAGCTCGGTGATGTCCCGCAAACTCACGATCCATTAGAGCTCGAGGGAGAGTTTTGTCAGCATGACAGCGTGATGACGATGTTGATGAAGTTGCCGATGCAGGGCTTCGCCTAAGCACCGCTACGATATGATCGAGGTGGATTATGGTGGAGGGGGGCACCGCACACGGCTGGGAGAGATCAATGATCAACTTGTGTGTTCTAGGGTGCCCCCTGCCCCTGTATATAAAGGAGCAAGGGGGGAGGCCGGCCAGCCCTGTAGGGCGTGCCGGGAGGAGTCCTCCTCCTCCTAGTAGGAGTAGGACTCCCCTCTTTCCTACTCCTACTAGGAGGGGGAAAGGAAGGGGGAGAAGGAGACGGAAAGGGGCGCAGCCCCCCCCCTCCTAGTCCAATTCAGAACAGTGGGGAGGGGGCGTGCGGCCTGCCCTGACCGGCCCCTCTCTCTCTCCACTAGGGCCCAACAAGGCCCATTAACCCCCAGGGGGTTCCCGTAACCCCTCCGGCACTACGGTAAAATCCTGATTTCACCCGGAACTCTTCCGACGTCCAAATATAGGCTTCCAATATATCAATTTTTATGTCTCGACCATTTTGAGACTCCTCGTGATGTCCGTGATCATATCCGGGATTCTGAACTACCTTCGGTACATCAAAACATATAAACTCATAATATCAATTGTCACAGAACTTTAAGTGTGCGGACCCTACGGGTTCGAGAACTATGTAGACATGACCGAGACACGTCTCCGGTCAATAACCAATACCAGAACCTGGATGCTCATATTGGTTCCTATATATTCTACGAAGATCTTTATCGGTCAAACCGCATAACAATATACGTTGTTCCCTTGGTCATCGGTATGTTACTTGCCCGAGATTCGATCGTCGGTATCTTAATACCTAGCTCAATCTCGTTACTGGCAAGTCTCTTTACTCATTTCGTAATGCATCATCCCGCAACTAACTCATTAGCCACATTGCTTGCAAGGCTTATAGTGATGTGCATTACCGAGAGGGCCCAGAGATACCTCTCCGACAATCGGAGTGACAAATCCTAATCTTGATGTATGCCAACTCAACAAGTACCATCGGAGACACCTGTAGAGCACCTTTATAATCACCCAGTTACGTTGTGACGTTTGGTAGCACACAAGGTGTTCCTCCGGTAATCGGGAGTTGCATAATCTCATAGTCATAGGAACATGTATAAGTCATGAAGAAAGCAATAGCAGTAAACTAAACGATCAAGTGCTAAGCTAACGGAATGGGTCAAGTCAATCACATCATTCTCCTAATTATGTGATCCCATTAATGACAACTCATGTCTATGGTTAGGAAACTTAACCATCTTTGATCAACGAGCTAGTCAAGTAGAGGCATACTAGTGACACTATGTTTGTCTATTTATTCACACATGTATTATGTTTCCGGTTAATACAATTCTAGCATGAATAATAAACATTTATCATGATATGAGGAAATAAATAATAACTTTATTATTGCCTCTAGGTCATATTTCATTCAGTCTCCCACTTGCACTAGAGTCAATAATCTAGATTACACAGTAATGATTCTAACACCCATGGAGCCTTGGTGCTGATCATGTTTTGCTCGTGGAAGAGGCTTAGTCAACGGGTCTGCAACATTCAGATCCGCATGTATCTTGCAAATCTCTATGTCTCCCACCTAGACTTGGTCCTGGATGGAATTGAAGCGTCTCTTGATGTGCTTGGTTCTCTTGTGAAATCTGGATTCCTTTGCCAAGGCAATTGCACCAGTATTGTCACAAAAGATTTTCATTGGACCCGATGCACTAGGTATGACACCTAGATCAGATATGAACTCCTTCAACCAGACTCCTTCATTTGCTGCTTCCGAAGCAGCTATGTACTCCGCTTCACACGTAGATCCCGCCACGACGCTTTGTTTAGAACTGCACCAACTGACAGCTCCACCGTTCAATGTAAACACGTATCCGGTCTGCGATTTAGTATCGTCCGGATCAGTGTCAAAGCTTGCATCGACGTAACCATTTACGACGAGCTCTTTGTCACCTCCATAAACAAGAAACATATCCTTAGTCCTTTTCAGGTATTTCAGGATGTTCTTGACCGCTGTCCAGTGATCCATTCCTGGATTACTTTGGTACCTCCCTGCTAAACTAATAACAAGGCACACATCAGGTCTCGTACACAACATTGCATACATGATAGAGCCTATGGCTAAAGCATAGGGAACACATTTCATTTTCTCTCTACCTTCTGCAGTGGTCGGGCATTGAGTCTGACTCAACTTCACACCTTGTAACACGGGCAAGAACCCTTTCTTTGCTTGATCAATTTTGAACTTTTTTCAAAACTTTGTCAAGGTATGTGCTTTGTGAAAGTCCAATTAAGCGTCTTGATCTATCTCTATAGATCTTGATGCCCAATATGTAAGAAGCTTCACCGAGGTCTTTCATTGAAAAACTCTTACTCAAGTATCCTTTTATGCTATCCAAAAATTCTATATCATTTCCAATTAGCAATATGTCATCCACATATAATATTAGAAATGCTACAGAGCTCCCACTCACTTTCTTGTAAATACAGGCTTCTCCAAAAGTCTGTATAAAACCATATGCTTTGATCACACTATCAAAACGTTTATTCCAACTCCGAGAGGCTTGCACCAGTCCATAAATGGATCGCTAGAGCTTGCACACTTTGTTAGCTCCCTTTGGATCAACAAAACCTTCCGGTTGCATCATATACAACTCTTCCTCCAGAAATCCATTCAGGAATGCAGTTTTGACATTCATTTGCCAAATTTCATAATCATAAAATGCGGCAATTGCTAACATGATTCGGACAGACTTAAGCATCGCTACGGGTGAGAAAGTATCATCGTAGTCAACTCCGTGTACTTGTCGAAAACCTTTTGCAACAAGTCGAGCTTTGTAGACAGTAACATTACCGTCAGCATCAGTCTTCTTTTGAAGATCCGTTTATTCTGTATGGCTTGCCGATCATCGGGCAAGTCAACCAAAGTCCACACTTTGCTATAATACATGGATCCCATCTCAGATTTCATGGCCTCAAGCCATTTTGCAGAATCTAGGCTCACCATCGCTTCTTAGTTCGTAGGTTCGCCTTGGTCAAGTAACATGACCTCCAGAATAGGATTACCATACCACTCTGGTGCGGATCTTACTCTGGTTGACCTACGAGGTTCGGTAGTAACTTGATCTGAAGTTTCATTATCAATATCATTAGCTTCTTCACTGATTGGTGTAGGTGTCACAGAAATCGGTTTCTGTGATGAACTACTTTCCAATAAGGGAGCAGGTACGGTTACCTCATCAAGTTCTACTTTCCTCCCACTCACTTCTTTCGAGAGAAACTCCTTCTCTAGAAAGGATCCATTCTTAGCAACAAATATCTTGCCTTCGGATCTGTGATAGAAGGTGTACCCAATAGTTTCCTTTGGGTATCCTATGAAGACACATTTCTCCGATTTGGGTTCGAGCTTATCAGGTTGAAGCTTTTTCACATAAGCATCGCAGCCCCAAACTTTAAGAAACGACAACTTTGGTTTCTTGCCAAACCACAATTCATAAGGCGTCGTCTCAACGGATTTGGATGGTGCCCTATTTAACGTGAATGCAGCCGTCTCTAAAGCATAACCCCAAAATGATAGCGGTAAATCAGTTAGAGACATCATAGATCGCACCATATCTAGTAAAGTACGATTACGACGTTCGGACACACCATTTCGCTGTGGTGTTCCGGGTGGCGTGAGTTGCGAAACTATTCCGCATTGTTTCAAATGTAGACCAAACTCGTAACTCAAATATTCTCCTCCATGATCAGATCGTAGAAACTTTATTTTCTTGTTACGATGATTTTCCACTTCACTCTGAAATTCTTTGAACTTTTCAAATGTTTGACTTATGTTTCATTAAGTAGATATACCCATATCTGCTCAAATCATCTGTGAAGGTGAGAAAATAACGATACCCGCCGCGAGCCTCAATATTCATCGGACCACATACATCAGTATGTATGATCTCCAACAAATCTGTTGCTCGCTCCATTGTTCCGGAGAACGGCGTTTTAGTCATCTTGCCCATGAGGCATGGTTCGCAAGTACCAAGTGATTCATAATCAAGTGATTCCAAAAGTCCATCAGTATGGAGTTTCTTCATGCGCTTTACACCAATATGACCTAAACGGCAGTGCCACAAATAAGTTGCACTATCATTATCAACTCTGCATCTTTTGGCTTCAATATTATGAATATGTGTATCACTACTATCGAGATTTAATAAAAATAGACCACTCTTCAAGGGTGCATGACCATAAAAGATATTACTCATATAAATAGAACAACCATTATTCTCTGATTTAAATGAATAACCGTCTCGCATCAAACAAGATCCAGATATAATGTTCATGCTTAACGCTGGCACCAAATAACAATTATTCAGGTCTAAAACTAATCCCGAAGGTAGATGTAGAGGTAGCGTGCCGACCGCGATCACATCGACTTTGGAACCATTTCCCACGCGCATCGTCACCTCGTCCTTAGCCAATCTTCGCTTAATCCGTAGTCCCTGTTTCGAGTTGCAAATATTAGCAACAGAACCAGTATCAAATACCCAGGTGCTACTGCGAGCATTAGTAAGGTACACATCAATAACATGTATATCACATATACCTTTGTTCACCTTGCCATCCTTCTTATCCGCCAAATACTTGGGGCAGTTCCGCTTCCAGTGACCAGTCTGTTTGCAGTAGAAGCACTCAGTCTCAGGCTTAGGTCCAGACTTGGGTTTCTTCTCCTGAGCAGCAACTTGTTTGCCGTTCTTCTTGAAGTTCCCCTTCTTCTTCCCTTTACCCTTTTTCTTGAAACTGGTGGTCTTGTTGACCATCAACACTTGATGCTCCTTCTTGATTTCTACCTCCGCAGCCTTTAGCATTGCGAAGAGCTCGGGAATTGTCTTATCCATCCCTTGCATATTATAGTTCATCACGAAGCTCTTGTAGCTTGGTGGCAGTGATTGAAGAATTCTGTCAATGACACTATCATCCGGAAGATTAACTCCCAGTTGAATCAAGTGATTGTTATACCCAGACATTTTGAGTATATGTTCACTGACAGAACTATTCTCCTCCATCTTGCAGCTGTAGAACTTATTGGAGACTTCATATCTCTCAATCCGGGCATTTGCTTGAAATATTAACTTCAACTCCTGGAACGTCTCATATGCTCCATGACGTTCAAAACGTCGTTGAAGTCCCGGTTCTAAGCCGTAAAGCATGGCACACTGAACTATCGAGTAGTCATCAGCTTTGCTCTGCCAGACGTTCTTAACGTCGTCAGTTGCATCTGCAGTAGGCCTGGCACCCAGCGGTGCTTCCAGGACGTAATTCTTCTGTGCAGCAATGAGGATAATCCTCAAGTTACGGACCCAGTCCGTGTAATTGCTACCATCATCTTTCAACTTTGCTTTCTCAAGGAACGCATTAAAATTCAACGGAACAACAACACGGGCCATCTATCTACAACAACATAGACAAGCAAAATACTATCAGGTACTAAGTTCATGATAAATTAAAGTTCAATTAATCATATTACTTAAGAACTCCCACTTAAATAAACATCCCTCGAATCATCTCAGTGATCATGTGATCCATTTCAACTAAACCATGTCCGATCATCACGTGAGATGGAGTAGTTTTCAATGGTGAACATCACTATGTTGATCATATCTACTATATGATTCACGCTCGACCTTTCGGTCTCAGTGTTCCGAGGCCATATCTGCATATGCTAGGCTCGTCAAGTTTAACCCGAGTATTCTGTGTGTGTAAAACTGTCTTACACCCGTTGTATTTGAACGTAGAGCTTATCACACCCGATCATCACGTGGTGTCTCAGCACGACGAACTTTCGCAACGGTGCATACTCAGGGAGAACACTTATACCTTGAAATTTAGTGAGAGATCATCTTATAATGCTACCGTCAATCAAAGCAGAATAAGATGCATAAAGATAAACATCACATGCAATCAATATAAGTGATATGATATGGTCATCATCATCTTGTGCCTTTGATCTCCATCTCCAAAGCACCGTCATGATCACCATCGTCACCGGCGCGACACCTTGATCTCCATCGTAGCATCGTTGTCGTCTCGCCAACTATTGCTTCTACGACTATCGCTACCGCTTAGTGATAAAGTAAAGCAATTACAGGGCGATTGCATTGCATACAATAAAGCGACAACCATATGGCTCCTGCCAGTTGCCGATAACTCCGTTACAAAACATGATCATCTCATACAATAAATATAGCATCATGTCTTGACCATATCACATCACAACATGCCCTGCAAAAACAAGTTAGACGTCCTCTACTTTGTTGTTGCAAGTTTTACGTGGCTGCTACGGGCTGAGCAAGAACCGTTCTTACCTATGCATCAAAACCACAATGATAGTTCGTCAAGTTAGTGTTGTTTTAACCTTCTCAAGGACCGGGCGTAGCCACACTCGGTTCAACTAAAGTTGGAGAAACTGACAGCCGCCGGCCACCTGTGTGCAAAGCACGTCAGTAGAACCAGTCTCGCGTAAGCGTACGCGTAATGTCGGTCCGGGTCGCTTCATCCAACAATACCGCCGAATCAAAGTATTACATGCTGGTAAGCAGTATGACTTGTATCGCCCACAACTCACTTGTGTTCTACTCGTGCATATAACATCTACGCATAAACCAGGCTCTGATACCACTGTTGGGGAACGTAGTAATTTCAAAAAAATTCCTACGCACATGCAAGATCATGGTGATGCATAGCAATGAGAGGGGAGAGTGTCGTCCACGTACCCTCGTAGACTGTTAAGCAGAAGCGTTATGACAACACGGTTGATGTAGTTGTATGTCTTCATGATCGACCGATCCTCGGTACCGAACGTACGGCACCTCCACGTTCAGCACACGTTCAGCTCAGTGACGTCCCGCGAACTCACGATCCAGTAGAGCTCGAGGGAGAGTTTCGCCAGCACGACAGCATGATGACGATGTTGATGAAGTTACCGACGCAGGGCTTCGCCTAAGCACCGCTACGATATGACCGAGGTGGATTATGGTGGAGGGGGGCACCGCACACGGCTGGGAGAGATCAATGATAACCTTTTGTGTTCTAGGATGGCCCTGCCCCCGTATATAAAGGAGCAAGGGGGGAGGCCGGCCGGCCCTGTGGGGCGCGCCAGGAGGAGGAGTCCTCCTCCTCCTAGTAGGAGTAGGACTCCCCTCTTTCCTACTCCTACTAGGAGGGGGACAGGAAGGGGGAGAAGGAGAAGGAAAGGGGGGCGCCGCCCCCCCTCCTAGTCCAATTCGGACCAGAGGGGGAGAGGGCGTGCAGCCTTCCCTGGCCGGCCCCTCTCTCTCTCCACTAGGGCCCAACAAGGCCCATTAACCCCCGGGGGGTTCCGATAACCCCTCCAGCAGTCCGGTAAAATCCCGATTTCACCCGGAACTCTTCCGACGTCCAAATATAGGCTTCCAATATATCAATCTTTATACCTCGACCATTTTGAGACTCCTCGTCATGACCGTGATCATATCCGGGACTCCGAACTACCTTCGGTACATCAAAACATATAAACTCATAATATCGATTGTCATAGAACTTTAAGCGTGCGGACCCTACGGGTTCGAGAACTATGTAGACATGACCGAGACACGTCTCCGGTCAATAACCAATAGCGGAACCTGGATGCTCATATTGGTTCCTACATATTCTACGAAGATCTTTATCGGTCAAACCGCATAACAACATACGTTGTTCCCTTTGTCATCGGTATGTTACTTGCCCGAGATTCGATCGTCGGTATCTCAATACCTAGCTCAATCTCGTTGCTGGCAAGTCTCTTTACTCATTTCGTAATGCATCATCCCGCAACTAACTCATTAGTCACATTGCTTGCAAGTCTTATAGTGATGTGCATTATCGAGAGGGCCCAAAGATACCTCTCCGACAATCGGAGTGACAAATCCTAATCTCGATCTATGCCAACTCAACAAGTACCATCGAAGACACCTGTAGAGCACCTTTATAATCACCCAGTTATGTTGTGACGTTTGGTAGCACACAAGGTGTTCCTCCGGTAATCGGGAGTTGCATAATCTCATAGTCATAGGAACGTGTATAAGTCATGAAGAAAGCAATAGCAGTAAACTAAACGATCAAGTGCTAAGCTAACGGAATGGGTCAAGTCAATCACATCATTCTCCTAATTATGTGATCCCATTAATCAAATGACAACTCATGTCTATGGTTAGGAAACTTAACCATCTTTGATCAACGAACTAGTCAAGTAGAGGCATACTAGTGACACTATGTTTGTCTATTTATTCACACATGTATTATGTTTCCGGTTAATACAATTCTAGCATGAATAATAAACATTTATCATGATATGAGGAAATAAATAATAACTTTATTATTGCCTCTAGGGCATATTTCCTTCATGAAGAATTTGGAGAGGTCATATGCGTTCTCAGAAATTTTTCAGAAGTATCAAGTTTGAGGAATTAGACCATGGGAATCTTGAGGAATTTCACTAAGCGTTCTTGACTTAGGTTCCAGAGTTGTATAGATTTGACAATCCACACAATTGAGGAATCTTGAAGAAAAAATATAGCTTAGAGAAACAAATCAAGGTACTGATGCAACTGGTGTTTAAGGATTGGGAAGTTGAAGAATAAACACCTTTTGAAGATTCTATGAAAATCATGAGAATCAAAGTAGGGCGGTAAAATCAGATTTTAATCACCCTGGACGAAGAACATGACAAACTGGGAGTGGAGATGGAGAAGTTCATCTGTTCAGATCTCCCACGCCCTAACTCGGTGGCGGGAGACAGCTACGGTGACGGCGGAGTGAAGATTTCCACGGCCAGCGCGAGTACGACGACGGCGAGGTCGAGGCAGTGAAGCTCTTCCTCACTGGCGACGATGGAGTGTAGCGGCGATGCTAGGTCTGAGAGCTCGAGCGAGGAGAGGTCGAGCGGAGTAAATGAAGTCTGAGGAAGGGAGGGGGTATTTATAGCCACGGTGAAAAACTGCCCGTCCGAAGAATTTGGACAAACATGCCCCTGACTGTTGCCATCCTAGCAACATGTGTCACCCATGTACAGAGAGGTCGAGATCGTGGTAGATCGTGGGTAAGTAGTTAAATCTATCGTGGGATGCGAAACGGTTTGAGCGGCAAAAGCCAAAAATTCAGATATGGATTTTTTTAACGTTTCGTTCGCAAATTCTTCAGCTGACAAGGACACAGTGAAGATTTTGAACAGGTTTCAAATAGAACGCACATGAAGAATTTGTGAACAGACTGGGTTGAGTTTTGCATAGAGGGGGAACAGGTCCGATCACATTCACTTAGAAGAAAAATCAACTTGAAGAATTAGCAATAAGTGAATGTTGTTGAGGACATGAAAAACTCAAATATATATATATAGGCAATGAAGAACACCAGTCAAAAAGTTTGAAGACTTTGCAAAGCTGAAGAATTTGAAAATTGAAGAATTTGCAAAAATGAAGAAAAGTTCAAATTTGAAGATTTTCAACTTTGTTGGTGGCGTGACCCACCGCATAAGAATGATGATTTCAGACGTCGCGTACAATTGTAGGGCTCTGAGAATCAAATTCTTCATTAATTTTTTCACACTTGGAGGGTTAGTCTTCATTGATTGAAGAAAAATGTTACTTCGTGTGTTGCACATCTAAGTCATCAAGTTTTCATAAGTGTTAGGATGTGTGTCCTTTCAAAGAACATTCAAAGATTCTAAGATATTTAGCTCACACCGCAACTTGCTAAATCTCCTCTCATCCAAGGGCTTTGTGAAGATATCCGCTAGCTGTTCTTCAGTCTTCACATGTTTAATGGAGATGTCGCCCTTCAACACATGATCATGAAGAAAATGATGGCGAATCTGGATGTGCTTAGTCTCCGAGTGCTGAACTGGGTTATGAGCAACCATGATGGCACTCTCATTGTCGCAGTAGAGAGGCACATTCTTCATGTTGATGCCGTAGTCCTTGAGGATTTGCTTCATCCACAGCTATTGAGCACGGCAAGAACCAGCAGCAATGTATTCAGCTTCAGCAATAGAGAGTGATACGCAGTTCTGCTTCTTCGAGGACCAACATACTAAGGATCGTCCGAGGAAATGGCATGTGCCTGATGTTGACTTGCGATCCACTCGATCACCAGCATAGTTAGAGTCAGAATATCTAATGAGATCAAAAGCCGAGCCCTTTGGATACCATAATCAAAGTGTTGGAGTGTGAGCTAGATATCGAAGAATATGTTTCACAGCCTTATGGTGTGATTCCTTCGGTGTAGCTTGAAAACGGGCACACATGCAAACACTAAGCATAATATCTGGCCTAGATGCACATAGATACAATAAAGAGCCAATCATGGAGTGGTATACCTTTTGATCGAAGTCTTTAATTACCATTTTCATAGGTGCATAGATGGCCATTTGTAGGCATAAGGATTTTGACGCCTTTGCAATCTTGCATGTCGAATTTCCTCAGCACATCTTTGAGGTATTTCTCTTGAGATATGAAAATGTGATGTCTACTATGCAACTTTATTCTTGTAGACACGTGTTGGGCCTCCAAGCGCAGAGTTCTGTAGGACAGTAGCAATTTTCCCTCAAGTGGATGACCTAAGGTTTATCAATCCGTGAGAGGTGTAGGATGTAGATGGTCTCTCTCAAACGACCCTGCAACCAAATACAAGAAATCTCTTTTGTCCCCAACACACCCAATACAATGGAAAATTGTATAGGTGCACTAGTTCGGCGAAGAGATGGTGATAAAAGTGTAATATGGATGGTAGAAATATATTTTTATAATCTGAATAAATAAAAACAGCAAGGTAGCAAAAAGTAAACAGGCACGAAAACGGTATTGCAATGCTTGAAAACAAGGCCTAGGGTTCGTACTTTCACCAGTGCAATCTCTCAACAGTGCTAACATATTTGGATCATATGATTATCCCTCAAAGTGCAATAAAGAATCACTCCCGAGTTCCTATTAGCGGAGAACAAAAGATAGAAATTTTTTGTAGGGTACGAAACCACCTCAAAGCTATTCTTTCCATTCGATCTATCCTAGAGTTCTTACTAAAATAACACCAAAGAAAATTCATATTCATAATACTCAATCCACACAAAGAACTACAAAGAGCCCCAAAGTTTCTATCAGAGAAAAGATAATAAAACCCCTATGCATAGATTACCCCAATATCACCTCGGGAATCCGCAAGTTGAGTGCCATAACATACATCAAGTGAATCAATATGATACCCCATTGTCACCTCAAGTATTCATACCGCAAGACATACAGCATGTGTTCTCATATCTGAATATTCAATCCGACAAGACAAAACTTCAAAGGGTAAAGACTCAATTCATCGCAACAAGAGTATAGAGGGGAGAAACATCATATGATCCATCTATGTTAACAAATCCCATGATATAGATCACGAGAGAGAGAGAGAGATTAAACACATAGCTACTGGTACAAACCCTTATCCCCGAGGGTGGACTACTCCCTCCTCATCATGGTGGCCGCCGGGATGATGAAGATGGCCACCGGAGATGATTTCCCCCTCCGTCAGGGTGCCGGAACGGGTCTAGATTGGTTTTCGGTGGCTACAGAGCCTTGCAGCGGTGGAACTTCTGATCTAGGTTAGCCCCGATGGGTTTTGGAATATTTGTGAATTTATAGGGTAGAGAGGGGTGCGGGAGGCCACCGAGGTGGGCACAACCCACCTGGGCGCCCTGGTGGGTTGTGTCCCCCTCGGGGCACCCCCAGGTGCTTCTTTGGCCCACTGTTGGTCTTCTGGTCCATAAAAAATCTCCATGAAGTTTCGTTGCATTTGGACTCCGTTTGGTATTGATTTCCTGCGATGTAAAAAACAAGCAAAAAACAGCAACTAGCACTGGGCACTGGGTCAATAGGTTAGTCCCAAAAAATGATATAAAGTTGCTATAAAATGATTGTAAAACATCCAAGAATGATAAAATAACAGCATGAATACTTCATAAATTATAGATACATTGGAGACGTATCAAAATGCCGTTGCGTTGTTGACGAATTTGAAGACCTAAGAAGAATTTCAATTCTCCCATCATAGATATTTGATATTCCTCACTCATCATATAGGAAAATTCGTCACTGTACGTTGGTTAGTACAGCCAAAGATAATATCATCAACATATATTTGGCACACAAATAATTCATCATCATAGGTTTTGGTGAAAGAGTTGGGTCAAGTGAACCGGGTTTGAAGCTTTTCTTCATGAGTAATTCCTTCAAAGCACCATACCACACCCGAGGGGCCTGCTAGAGGCCATTGAGGGCCTTATTGAGTCTGAAGACTTTGTCAGGATGCTTAGGATCTTCAAAACCTGGTGGTTGAGCAACATATACTTCTCCCTCAAGCTTACAACTGAGGAATGTACTTTTCACATCCATTTGATATAAGATGATATTATGATGGTTATCGTAAGCAAGCAATATGCAAATAGCCTCAAGTATAGCAATAGGTGCCAAAGTTTCATCGAAATCAATTCCTGCAACCTGTGTGTAGCCTTGAGCTACAAGACGAGCCTTATTCCTCACCACAGGGTCATTTTCATCTTGCTTGTTGCGGTAGATCCATTTGGTAACGATGATATTGTGCTTGCGTCATGGGTCGGGTCGCTTGACAAGTTCCCATACATTGTTGAGCTCGAATTGATGTAATTCCTCTTGCATTGCTTGAATCCACTCAGGCTCCAGAAATGCCTCATCAAGTTTGGTGGGCTCTATGATAGAGATAAAAGCAAAGTGCCCACAAAAGGTAGACAAATGTGAAGCTCTTGAGCGCGTGAGAGGACCTGGTGCGTTGATGTCGTTGATGATTTTCTCAATCTGTACTTCATTTGCAACTCGAGGATGAGCAGGTTGACGACGTTGATTGGACTCGGCATTTTCTTCAGAGCCATTTTCCTCAGATGCACCAGCATGATTTTCTTCACATTCTGGAATGACTTCTTCAGCAGATTCTTCAGTGGGTATGACATCCTCAGTAGCCTTGAACTTGATGGATTCCTCAAGAGACATTTCATCTAGCACAGGAGGTAGGTGCTCTCTTTGCGAGCCATTAGTTTCATCGAACCGCACATCTACAGTTTCAACAATCTTATGATGAAAGGTGTTGAAGACTGTAGGTGTGCGAGTCCTTTCCGTAACCAAGCATAAAACCTTCATGTGCTTTCGGTGCAAATTTAGAATTGTGATGAGGATCTCTAATCCAGCATTTAGCACTGAAGACTTTGAAATAACTCACATTGGGTTTCTTGTCAGTGAGGAGTTCATATGAGGTCTTCTTGAAGAATTTGTGAAGATATACCCTGTTGATGATGTGGCATGCAGTATCAATAGCCTCAGGCCAAAAGTGACGTGGTGCCTTGTATTCATCAAGCATAGTGCGAGCCATCTCAACAAGAGTCTTGTTCTTGCGCTCCATGACGCCATTCTGCTGAGGTGTGCGTGGGGCAGATAACTCATGAGTAATACCAAGTTCATGAAGATAGTCATCAAGACCAGTATTCTTGAACTCGGTCCCATTATCACTCCGGATATGCTTGATATTCACACCGAAATTCGTCGAGGCCCTTGAGGAAAATCATTTGAAGACTTCCTGCACTTCAGTTTTGTAAGTGATAATATGCACCCAAGTATAACGAGAATAGTCATCAACAATAACAAAGCCATATAGAGATGCTGCATTTGTTAGTGTGGCATAATGAGTAGGGCCAAAGAGATCCATGTGAAGCAATTCAAAAGGACGAGTGGTAGTCATGATAATCTTCGAGGGGTGCTTGTACTTGATCATCTTTCTAGCCTCACAAGCCCCACACAAATGGTCTTTGAGGAATTTGACACCCTCGATGCCAATGACGTGCTTCTTCTTCGCGAGAGTATGTAAGTTCCTCATGCCAGCATGACCTAGTCGTCGATGCCATAACCAGCCTTCTGAAGCTTTTGCAAGTAGACATGTGGCAGGCTGTGGTCCTGCAGAGAAATCAACAATATACAAGTCTCCTCTCCTAAAGCCTTCGAAGAATTTGGAATAGTCAGATTCCATGAGCACAATGCAACGATATTTGCCAAAGACGACAACCATATCAAGATCACAAAGCATTGAGACAGACATGAGGTTGAATCCCAGGGACTCGACAGGCATGACTTTGTCCATGTGTCGATCCTTTGAGATTGCAACCCTACCTAGACCCAATACCTTGCTTTTTTCCTTTGTCAGCATAGGTGATATGCTTCAGATGTGACGGAGATAAAGCAGTGTCCATCAATAAGTTCTTGTCACCGGTCATGTGATTTGTACATCCACTGTCGAGGACCCACTCAGTAGCTTTGGGTTGATCATCCTGTAGATGAATTAGTGCATTCTTACGAACTCATATACTTCATCGGTGAAGAATATGACATCAAATTCATCAGATAGAATTTCATCAAGTAGTACAACAGATATAGCAGTATAAGGACGTGAGAAATGAGTATTCATTTCTTCATGATTAGCTTGCATCCTTTCAAGCATTCAGGTCTCCAGCAAAGTCTTCAGACGTTCAAGTTCGTCTGGAGACATGACCCTTCATAAGAGATTAGTTCTTTTTCTTCACCACCCACATTTGAAGGGGTGGCAAAGGGTTCATCATTCTGCGAGCTCCAAAAGAGAATGGTGGCATTGATGCCAGTGCACTTCGTTTCACAGAAGAGGGGGTTAGAGTAAGCATATGAATAAGAAGAGAAGTTCTTCAAGGACTTATAAACATAATTATTTGAAGAATAATGCACATATTCATAGCCCTTAGGTTTTCCCTGCGAAACAGAAGTGTTAGCACGATGATGATCATATGAGTATTTGGATCCACGAGAGGAATTTGATCCATATGCGGAATTTGGCCCGTATGAGGACTTGGATCCATTTGAAGACTTTGGTCCATATGAAGAATTTGATCCGGGGTTCCTATTCTTCACAGGTGGTGTCATGAGGACATTCACCTGAAGACTTTCAAGGTACCTTTTGGGAACCCAGATTTTCTTCATAGGGGGACCGTTCCTGCAGTTAGTTCCAACATATCTAGCAAATACTTCACTATTCTGATTTTTGAACAGCTTATAGTTGGAATCAAATGACTCATCAGGTGAATATGAAGATTCACATGTAAAGCCAGATAAAGTGGAATGATCTACGAGAGGTCCTTTCACAGCAACCCATAAGGTTTTGGGATATTGCTCAGGTTTCCAGTAGGTCCCATCAGCATTGAGTTTCCTCTCAAAGGCAATACCCTCTTTCCGAGGGTTTCTGTTGAGGTCTGCTTTTTTACACATCACAAAGAGCCTAATGCCCTTTGAGGCTTTTGTACATGCATGTGCTACCTCTTGAGCACTGCGTTGGTTTTCCCTTGAAGAGGAAAGGGTGATGCAGTAAAGCAGCGTAAGTATTTCCCTCAGTTTTTGAGAACCAAGGTATCAATCCAGTAGGAGGCCACGCACGAGTCCCTCGCACCTACACAAACAAATAAATCCTCGCAACCAATGCAATAAAGGGGTTGTCAATCCCTTCACGGTCACTTACGAGAGTGAGATCTGATAGATATGATAAGATGATATTTTTGGTATTTTTATGATAAAGATGCAAGTAAAATAAAAGGCAATAAAAATAGCTAAGTGTTAGAAGATTAATATGATGAAACATAGACCCGGGGGCCATAGGTTTCACTAGTGGCTTCTCTCGAGAGCATAAGTATTACGGTGGGTGAACAAATTACTGTTGAGCAATTGACAGAATTGAGCATAGTTATGAGAATATCTAGGTATGATCATGTATATAGGCATCACGTCCGCGACAAGTAGACCGACTCCTGCCTGCATCTACTACTATTACTCCACACATCGACCGCTATCCAGCATGCATCTAGAGTATTAAGTTCATAAGAACAGAGTAACGCTTTAAGTAAGATGACATGATGTAGAGGGATAAACTCATGCAATATGATATAAACCCCATCTTGTTATCCTCGATGGCAACAATACAATACGTGCCTTGCTGCCCCTACTGTCACTGGGAAAGGACACCGCAAGATTGAACCCAAAGCTAAGCACTTCTCCCATTGCAAGAAAGATCAATCTAGTAGGCCAAACCAAACTGATAATTCGAAGAGACTTGCAAAGATAACCAATCATACATAAAAGAATTCAGAGAAGATTCAAATATTGTTCATAGATAAACTTGATCATAAACCCACAATTCATCGGTCTCAACAAACACACCGCAAAAGAAGATTACATCGAATAGATCTCCACAAGAGAGGGGGAGAACATTGTATTGAGATCCAAAAAGAGAGAAGAAGCCATCTAGCTAATAACTATGGACCCGAAGGTCTGAGGTAAACTACTCACACATCATCGGAGAGGCTATGGTGTTGATGTAGAAGCCCTCCGTGATCGATGCCCCCTCCGGCGGAGCTCCGGAAAAGGCCCCAAGATGGGATCTCACGGGTACAGAAGGTTGCGGCGGTGGAATTAGGTTTTTGGCTCCGTATCTGGTAGTTTGGGGGTACGTAGGTATATATAGGAGGAAGAAGTACGTCGGTGGAGCAACGTGGGGCCCACGAGGGTGGAGGGCGCGCCCAGGGGGGTAGGCGCGCCCCCTACCTCGTGCCTTCCTGGTTGATGTCTTGACGTAGGGTCCAAGTCCTCTGGATCACGTTCGTTCCAAAAATCACGTTCCCGAAGGTTTCATTCCGTTTGGACTCCGTTTGATATTCTTTTTCTGCGAAACTCTGAAATAGGCAAAAAACAGCAATTCTGGGCTGGGCCTCCGGTTAATAGGTTAGTCCCAAAAATAATATAAAAGTGTATAATAAAGCCCATTAATGTCCAAAACAGAATATAATATAGCATGGAACAATCAAAAAATATAGATACGTTGGAGACGTATCAAGCATCCCCAAGCTTAATTCCCGCTCGTCCTCGAGTAGGTAAATGATAAAAACAGAATTTTTGATGTGGAATGCTACCTGGCATAATTTCAATGTAATTCTCTTAATTGTGGTATGAATATTCAGATCCGAAAGATTCAAGACAAAAGTTTAATATTGACATAAAAATAATAATACTTCAAGCATACTAACTAAGCAATTATGTCTTCTCAAAATAACATGGCCAAAGAAAGTTATCCCTACAAAATCATATAGTCTGGCTATGCTCTATCTTCACCACACAAAGTATTTAAATCATGCACAACCCCGATGACAAGCCAAGCAATTGTTTCATACTTTTGATGTTCTCAAACTTTTTCAATCTTCACGCAATACATGAGCGTGAGCCATGGACATAGCACTATATGTGGAATAGAATGGTGGCTGTGGAGAAGTCAAAAAAGGAGAAGATAGTCTCACATCAACTAGGCGTATCAACGGGCTATGGAGATGCCCATTAATAGATATCAATGTGAGTGAGTAGGGATTGCCATGCAACGGATGCACTAGAGCTATAAGTATATGAAAGCTCAATAAAAGAAACTAAGTGGGTGTGCATCCAACTCGCTTGCTCACGAAGACCTAGGGCATTTTGAGGAAGCCCATCATTGGAATATACAAGCCAAGTTCTATAATGAAAATTTCCCACTAGTATATGAAAGTGATATCATAGGAGACTCTCTATCATGAAGATCATGGTGCTACTTTGAAGCACAAGTGTGGTAAAAGGATAGTAACATTGTCCCTTCTCTCTTTTTCTCTCATTTTTTTTATTTGGGCCTTTTCTCTTTTTTTATGGCCTCTTTTTTTTAGTCCGGAGTCTCATCCCGACTTGTGGGGGAATCATAGTCTCCATCATCCTTTCCTCACTTGGGACAATGCTCTAAAAATGATGATCATCACACTTTTATTTACTTACAACTCAACAATTACAACTCAATACTTAGAACAAAATATGACTCTATGTGAATGCCTCCGGCGGTGTACCGGGATATGCAATGAATCAAGAGTGACATGTATGAAAGAATTATGAACGGTGGCTTTGCCACAAATACAATGTCAACTACATGATCATGCAAAGCAATATGACAATGATGGAGCGTGTCATAGTAAACGAAACGGTGGTAAGTTGCATGGCAATATATCTCGGAATGGCTATGGAAATGCCATGATAGGTAGGTATGGTGGCTGTTTTGAGGAAGGTATATGGTGGGTGTATGATACCGGCGAAAAGTGCGCGGTATTAGAGAGGCTAGCAATGGTGGAAGGAAGAAAAGTGCGTATAATCCATGGACTCAACATTAGTCATAAAGAACTCATATACTTATTGCAAAAATCTACAAGTTATCAAAGCAAAGTATTACGCGCATGCTCCTAGGGGGATAGATTGGTAGGAAAAGACCATCGCTCGTCCCCGACCGCCACTCATAAGGAAGACAATCAATAAATAAATCATGCTCCGACTTCATCACATAACGGTTCACCATACGTGCATGCTACGGGAATCACAAACTTTAACACAAGTATTTCTCAAATTCAAAACTACTCAACTAGCATGACTCTAATATCATCATCTCCATATCTCAAAACAATTATCAAGCATCAAACTTCTCATAGTATTCAACACACTCATAAGAATTTTTTTACTAATCTTGAATGCCTATCATAATTAAAGCAAATTACCATGCTGTTTTGTAGAACTCTCAAAATAATCTAAGTGAAGCATGAGAGAACAATAGTTTCTATAAAACAAATCCACCACCGTGCTCTAAAAGATATAAGTGAAGCACTAGAGCAAAAACTATATAACTCAAAAGATATAAGTGAAGCACATAGAGTATTCTAACAATTTCCGAATCATGTGTGTCTCTCTCAGAAGGTGTGTACAACAAGGATGACTGTGGCGAACTAACAGACAAAGACTCAAATAATACAAGACGCTCCAAGCAAAACACATATCATGTGGTGAATAAAAATATAGCTCCAAGTAAAGTTACCGATGGAAGTAGACGAAAGAGGGGATGCCTTCCGGGGCATCCCCAAGCTTTGGCTTTTAGGTGTCCTTAGATTATCTTGGGGTGCCATGGGCATCCCCAAGCTTAGGCTCTTGCCACTCCTTGTTCCATAATCCATCAAATCTTTTACCCAAAACTTGAAAACTTCACAACACAAAACTCAGCAGAAAATCTCGTGAGCTCCGTTAGCGAAAGAAAACAAAACACCACTTCAAGGTACTGTAATGAACTCATTCTTTATTTATATTGGTGTTAAACCTACTGTATTCCAACTTCTCTATGGTTTATAAACTATTTTACTAGCCATAGATTCATCAAAATAAGCAAACAACACACGATAAACAGAATCTGTCAAAAACAGAACAGTCTGTAGTAATCTGTAACTAACGCAAACTTCTGGAACTCCAAAAATTCAGCCAAAATAGGACGACCTAGAAATTTGTTTATTGATCAGCAGCAATTGGAATCAATATTTTATCACGTTCTGGTGATTTTTAACAATTATTTTCGTGAACAGAAAGTTTCTGGAATTTTCAGCAAGATCAAATAACCATCATCCAAGAAGATCCTATAGGTTAAACTTGGCACAAACACTAATTAAAACATAAAAACACATCTAACCAGAGGCTAGATCAAATATTTATTCCTAAACAGAAGCAAAAAGCAAAAAACTAAAAATAAAATTGGGTTGCCTCCCAACAAGCGCTATCGTTTAACGCCCCTAGCTCGGCATAAAAGCAAGGATAGATCTAGGTATTGCCATAATAATAGGATAGATCATTAAAACTCATTTCATATTCTCTACGTTCAGCAGAAAGTTTCCTTTGGGGAAAGAAAAAGTAATCCAAAGGGCTAAATTTAATGGGACAAAAGTCTCCAAGATCAACTTTAGGAGGTATAGGTTCCTCCTTCGGCCCTTCGTATTGCACAACCAATTCATCATTATAAGCATTCTTTTGACAGAACTTTGTGAGCCTATACTCGAGAGAATATCCTAGCTCATTATTTCGAATAGCCAAATCATTATTAAGTTCAGAAATTCTATCAACTAGAACATTGGTAGGAACCCTTTTTCTAAGGTTTTCATTGAAAGCAACATAGTCTAGAGATTGAAAACGCATTATTTCTTCTTGATCAAAGAGGATAGAGGACGGCCAGCGTCCACCCTATAATGCGCAAAGATTTCTTTGGCCTCTTTTATTATAAATCTAAACTCATGAGCCAAAAAGATAGTAGCGGCACGCTTAACAGAAGAATGCTCAATATTAGAAAATTCTAGGAAAATCCTTTGTATGCAAGGATGCAAGTGCATAAATTGTCTTTCAAGTTCAACTACAAGCATGGCGATAGCGTCCGCAAGACTACTAGTTCTATGAAGAATAGAACTACCCATAGAAGGCAAAGCACCGGCACAAGTAAAGAAATCTTGGATAACTCCTTTTCCAATGATATTACCACCACCAATTTGGATTTTTTTTTTGTATGTAAGATAGGGGGTTCTTCAGCAGGAGCATCAGAATCCATGATATTATTATTGTCCATATCGACAATAATTTCCCCAATTTCAGACATAACGGCAGAAAGAGCAATGGGCAAAAAGAGAGAGGAAGGCAGATGGAAAAGAGAGGGCGAATAAAACGGCAAGGGTGAAGTGGGGGAGAGGAAAACGAGAGGCAAATGGCAAATAATGTAATGCGGGAGATAAGGGTTTGTGATGGGTACTTGGTATGTTGACTTTTGCGTAGACTCCCCGGCAACGGCGCCAAAAATCCTTCTTGCTACCTCTTGAGCATTGCGTTGGTTTTCCCTTGAAGAGGAAAGGGTGATGCAGTAAAGTAGCGTAAGTATTTCCCTCAGTTTTTGAGAACCAAGGTATCAATCCAGTAGGAGGCCACGCACGAGTCCCTTGCACCTACACAAACAAATAAATCCTCGCAACCAACACAATAAAGGGGTTGTCAATCCCTTCACGGTCACTTACGAGAGTGAGATCTGATAGATATGATAAGATAATATTTTTGGTATTTTTATGATAAAGATGCAAAGTAAAGAAAGCAAAATAAAACGGGCCAGAAATAGCTTGTTGTCGGGAGATTAAATATGATGGAAAATAGACCCGGGGGCCATAGGTTTCACTAGTGGCTTCTCTCAAGAGCATAAGTATTACGGTGGGTAAACAAATTACTGTTGAGCAATTGACAGAATTGAGCATAGTTATGAGAATATCTAGGTATGATCATGTATATAGGCATCACGTCCGAGACAAGTAGACCGACTCCTGCCTGCATCTACTACTATTACTCCACACATCGACCGCTATCCAGCATGCATCTAGAGTATTAAGTTCATAAGAACAGAGTAACGCTTTAAGTAAGATGACATGATGTAGAGGGATAAACTCATGCAATATGATATAAACCCCATCTTGTTATCCTCGATGGCAACAATACAATACGTGCCTTGCTGCCCCTACTGTCACTGGGAAAGGACACCGCAAGATTGAACCCAAAGCTAAGCACTTCTCCCATTGCAAGAAAGATCAATCTAGTAGGCCAAACCAAACTGATAATTCGAAGAGACTTGCAAAGATAACCAATCATACATAAAAGAATTCAGAGAAGATTCAAATATTGTTCATAGATAAACTTGATCATAAACCCACAATTCATCGGTCTCAACAAACACACCGCAAAAGAAGATTACATCGAATAGATCTCCACAAGAGAGGGGGAGAACATTGTATTGAGATCCAAAAAGAGAGAAGAAGCCATCTAGCTAATAACTATGGACCCGAAGGTCTGAGGTAAACTACTCACACATCATCGGAGAGGCTATGGTGTTGATGTAGAAGCCCTCCGTGATCGATGCCCCCTCCGGCGGAGCTCCGGAAAAGGCCCCAAGATGGGATCTCACGGGTACAGAAGGTTGCGGCGGTGGAATTAGGTTTTGGCTCCGTATCTGGTAGTTTGGGGGTACGTAGGTATATATAGGAGGAAGAAGTACGTCGGTGGAGCAACGTGGGGCCCACGAGGGTGGAGGGCGCGCCCAGGGGGTAGGCGCGCCCCTCTACCTCGTGCCTTCCTGGTTGATGTCTTGACGTAGGGTCCAAGTCTTCTGGATCACGTTCGTTCCGAAAATCACGTTCCCGAAGGTTTCATTCCGTTTGGACTCCGTTTGATATTCTTTTTCTGCGAAACTCTGAAATAGGCAAAAAACAGCAATTCTGGGCTGGGCCTCCGGTTAATAGGTTAGTCCCAAAAATAATATAAAAGTGTATAATAAAGCCCATTAATGTCCAAAACAGAATATAATATAGCATGGAACAATCAAAAAATATAGATACGTTGGAGACGTATCAGCCTGTCACATACAATTCCTTCAACCCTACATTATCGTCAGTGATACTTGTGGTATCCTCAGATGAGGAATTTGTGACCACAGAGACAGTTGAAGAATTTGCAGCAATAGAAGCATTTGAACTTTCAGGTGAAGAATTAGCAGAGTCACGTTCAATGCATTTCAAACATGGTGGAATGATCCTGAGCGGAACTGATCTGTTAAGCAAGCAATGAATCATTTTCCTTCTGAAGATCTTCATAACTCCCCCTTAGCTTCTCAAGATCTTGCTTTGTGTGAAGAAATTCATAAGAAAGCTTCTCATGATCGGCTAAGAGAGTGTTATGATGACTCTGAAGCTTATCAAACTTAGACTGAATTTGCTGAAGATTACCAGTCAGAGTTTGAGTTCGATACATTTCCCCACCCAATAGGTCATCGCTTTTGTCTAGCAGATTTTGAACCTTTTCAAAAGCCTTTTGTTGTTTGACGGCAATCTTAGCAAGTTTGGAATAGCTAGGTTTGAGATTTTCATCAGATTCATCCTCACTTGATTCAGAGGAGGGATATTTGAGTACCTTGGCACCTTTTGCCATGAAGCAATAGGTGGGAGCGTAGTCATCGTCACCGTCGTCAGCAGTGTTGGGGAAGTCATTTTCCTCAGTGTTGAAGATGGACTTGCTGACGAAAGTAGTAGCGAGGGCTAGGCTCGCCACACTAGGGTCTGACTCCACAGATTCCTCCTCTTCCTCATTTTCCTCAGATTCAGCTTCAGAGTCCATTTCCTTACCAATAAATGCCCGAGCCTTTTTGGAAGTGCTCTTCTTGTGAGATGAATACTTTTAAGATTTTGACGATGAGGACTTTGAAGATTTCTTATTCTTCTTCGAGTCATCTGAACTATCATCCTTGTACTTCTTATTCTTTGATTCCTTCGCCCACTGAGGACAATCAGTAATGTAGTGGCCAGGTTTCTTGCATTTGTGGCAAGTCCTCTTCTTGTAATCGCGGGATGAGGAATTTGATCTCATGTCATCACCTCTTGAAGATTTTCCAAAGCAACCATGCCTTGAGAACTTCTGGAATTTCCTCACGAGCATTGCTAGCTCCTGGCTTAGTTCTTCAGGATCACCAAGGCTGCTATCTGAATCTTCTCCTTCAGATTCGGAAACTGCCTTGGTCTTCAGTGTGCGTGATCTTCCATAGCTTGGCCCGTAGAGGTCTCTCTTCTCAGCAAGTTGGAATTCATGAGTGTTTAGCCTCTCGAGGATATCAGCAGGATCTAGTGACTTGTAATCTCCATGTTCTTGAATCATCAGTGCAAGTGTATTGAATGAGGAATCAAGTGATCTCAGCAATTTCTTCACCACCTCATGCTCGGTGATGTCAGTGGCACCAAGTGCTTGAAGCTCATTTGTGATGTCAGTGAGGCGATCGAAGGTTTGCTGAACATTTTCGTTGTCGAGTCTTTTGAAGCGGGTTGAAGAGATTGCGAAGAATGTCAACTCGAGAGTCACGTCGAGTTGAGACTCCTTTGTTAACCTTGGACAACCTATCCCAGATAAGCTTTGCTATCTCCAAAGCACTCACTCTGTCGTACTGTCATTTGCTCAGATGGCCACATATGATATTCTTCGCTTGGGAGTCGAGTTGCTTGAATCTCTTCACATCAGCACCGTTCACGAAAGGAGTGATGGAGGGAACGCCATTTTCCACAACGTACCAGAGATCATTGTCAATTGCCTCAAGATGCATGCGCATCTTATTCTTCCAGTAGGGGTAGTCCGTCCCATCAAAGGTAGGACACCCAGCCGAGACCTTGATCATGCCTGCAGTCGACATAACTAAAACTCCAGGTGGTTAAACTAAAATCATACAGAACAACGGAGTACCTTGCTTTGATACCAATTGAAAGTGTGTTATATCGACTAGAGGGGGTGAATAGGCGATTTTTACAAATTCGACACTGAGGAAATCCAACTTGAGGAATTTCCTAAGCAACGAACTACAAGCAGCGGAATAAGTACTCAGGTGCATGCATAACAAAGCTGTAGCATAGTCATCATGATGAAATAAAACATACACAGAGCACAGGTAGCGTGTAAACAGGATAAACAGGCTGAAGACAAAGTGAGTGAAGAATTAGGATTGAGTAAATTGAGAAAGTCTTCAGTCAAAGTCTTCAAACAGTAACGATCAAGTTCATCAACACATGAATGAGGAAATGAAAGGGTTGAGGAAATAGAACCAGTAGCTTGGTGAAGACGATGATTTGGTAGACCAGTTCCAACTATTGTGACGGTTGTACGTCTTGTTGGAGCGGCTAGGTATTTAAACCTGAGGACACACAGTCCCGGACACATAGTCCTCACCGTACTCTCCTTGAGCTAAGGTCACACAGACCTCGCCCAAACACGCGTGGTAAGTCTTCAGGTGACTTCCAAACCTTCACAGGCTCGGTCACTTGGCGATCCACAATTCCTCTTGGATGCTCTAGACCATGACGCCTAACCGTCTGAAGGATGCACAGTCCTCAAAGGTAACAAGCGTCGGTTCCACACAGGAACAATCTCTTCAGTGATGCTCAATCACTTTGGGTTGTAGGTGTTTGAGTTTGGGTTTTTCCTCACTTGATGATTTTCGCTCAAAGTCCTCGGAGGATGGGATGCTCTCAATGACAAGTGTCAGTTTCTCTCGGAGTAGCCAACCAGCTAGTGGTTGTAGGGGCGGCTATTTATAGTCTAGGAGCAGCCCGACATGATAAGGCGTAAATGCCCTTCAATGATATGACCGTTAGGTGGGTAGGATATTTTGGGACAGCTCGCATAGCACAGCAATGGTCGGAAACTTGAGCTCTCAAATTCCTCAGGGCTATCATGTTCCTCACTTGTAGGCAATCCGCACTGGCGAATTTCTAACTCCTCAGTCAGAACAAATTCCTCAGAGAGCTAAAGATCTTCATCTCTGTCACTGAAGAAATTGACTAAACTGTATGAGATTTCCAATGGCTTCACTCGAAAGGATTGGGTATGTGTAGGCTTTAAGATGAGCATCACTTGGGAAGTGTTTCCTTAGTTTTAACTCGACCCCCTTTAACAGTACGGTGTTTCCTATGACTCAAGAAAGAGAAAATGAAACTACAAAAACAAAAGTCTTCACGCTTCATAATCCTCGCATCAATATCAAAGTCTTCAAGGTCACACCAATTTCCTCATTTTCAAAGTCTTCAAGAAAACCAAAGTCTTCAACTAAAGACATTCATTTTAGGGGTCGAATTTCTTCGTAAATATCAAACTCCTCATAGACTTATAGAGCCTGTGTACACTCACAAACACATTAGTCCCTTAACCTATAAGTCTTCAATACACCAAAATCACTAAGGGACACTAGATGCACTTACAATACATGCTTAACTTCTATATCTAGACCTCTTACAATGATTAAGATGGTACTACCTCCGTATGGTTGCTCTCTCTTTCATCATTAAATAGGGTGCAACTTCAAAATTTTACCTATGAAACTGATGCAAAAGTTTTTTAATTTCCTGGTCCATTTCCAGTACATTAAACATGAAGTAGTTTCATTAGAAGCATAAACTTGAAAGATATGTATAAAACAAACAAGTGATAAGCCACTTCGTTGTTGGCTTGAGTAATTCAATTTGTTTTAACACAGTGTAATACATATGCACATACACTTACTTCTATGAACGCACGCACTTACACCCTACCCCTATAAGCATCTCCAAGAAACTGAGCCAACACATCATATCGACGAAGTCGCCACAGACGCCTTCATAGTCGACAGGAACGCCTCCTCCCACTAAACCACATCGCCGGAAGGCCTGAAATAAATCCAGAAAAATGCGAGCACCGGTTGGTTCGCTTGAGTAATTCTGATGGGCCGGGGATACCACTGGTCTCCTGACCATCCATTGGTTCGCTTGAGTAATTCAACTTGAAGTTCAGGCCACATGTGCAATCCCCTTAGGCGAATGGGATGGTCAGAACAGAAGTGACCTTAAATGGCCATTTCTATGCATGTTCAAATCAAAATGGTCAAAACAGAATCATCTTGAATGATTCTCCAGACTTGAGAATATTCTCCAGCCACGTCTTAAACAGTTGGACTTGTGTATTTTGTTGATGCCTCATGGTAATAGTTTAGTTAGGCATTTGATCTTGTTTTATTCCATAATATGCATGTAAAACTATTGTGTAGGAGCAATACCATATTAATTACCTCACTACTATAGGATAGGCAGATGCAAGGGTGACTCCTTGAGTTTATGTTTATTGAGTGTTTTAAAAAGTTCTAATTTTTTTTGCAACTTGTGCACCTGACTTGGTGGAAGCATAGTCTTAGCATCATAATTTAAAAGAGAGGCAAATACACAAATGATAAATTAAGTTGCACATGATGACCACTTTGATGTCTAAAATTGAAAATTACATGAAACAAGTGCTCAAACTTGTCTCGTGATGCAAATGCGATGCAACTTCCGCATGTAGTTGTCTAAGGTGCATGTGTGGCGTGCCAACCTACCTGGTCCACTTTCAATGGCTGGAGAGTCACATTTGGCGACCCCTCCCCCCCCCCCTAAATTAATACCAAAGTCAGCTAAAAATCCCCCTAAATTAATGCCAAAATTTGGTAAAAATCCAATAAAACGCCACTGTGCATCTATATGATCGTGGGGTCCCATAAATGAGTGAACATTACATAGAATAATTGATATGGAGAAGAGTTAAATGCATGGGAGGTCCTAAAAGTTTCATCTGGGTGTCACTTTAGTCCTAATTCTTCCAAAATGCACCTTTAGGTCCTAATTCTTTAGTAAGTGGTTCATCCGAGGTTCTTTTTTCACGATCGCTCGCTGACCTGCCCGCATGGCACGTTGACCCATGCCACGTAGACAGAGGGCCCAGCCGCTTGGCGAGAAAAATACATTGGAGGTCCTAAAAGTTTCTAGGCAGTGTAACTTTAGTCCTTCTTCTTTCAAAAGGCACGTTTAGGTCCTAATTTTATAGTAATCGATTCACAAGAGGTCCATTTTTGCACGATCATTCGCTGGCATGCTTGGTTGTGCGTTGACCCGCTGAGGATGCTGCAACGCTCCTCTTCGTCACCCGCTTCCCTGGCAAGGAGCTTGCTGCCCTGGCCATGGCAACGGTGTGGGCCCAAGAGAGAGAGAGAGAGAGAGAGAGAGAGAGATTCGGCAGGGGCCGGGAAATGTCAAGAGGGGGGTTACAAGGGGCTGTCAAAAAAAGAGCAACTGCAACGGCCTCTAAGTTCACGCCAGAAGGTCAGCGGACGATTGAGCAAAACAGGACCTCGGGTGAATCACTTACTATAGAATTAGGATTTAAACATGCATTTTGAAAGAAGTAGGACTAAAGTGACACTGCCCAGAAACTTTTAGGACCTCCATTGTATTTTTCTCGCCTGGCGATTGGGCCCTCAGTCGGCGTGGCGTCAGTCAACGCGCCAGCGGGCAGGTCAGCAAGCGCTTGTGAAAAAAGGACCTCGGATGAACCACTTACTAAAGAATTAAGACCTAAAGGTGCAATTTGGAAGGATTAAGACTAAAGTGACAAACCGACGAAACTTTTAGGACCTTCAGCACATTTAAGAAAACATATGCCCCAGGGAGTCGAACCGGTGAAATCCTGCCAAAGCGGCAGCCAAGGTAACCATAACCGATAAATTTTGATACCCACAAAGCATAACTATCCTTTTTTTTTTAGAAACACAAGTATAACTATCCTGTAGCCAAACACGCGTGTGCGGCGTAAAATGGCACGCGGCCAATGCAGCCCATTTTCGAAGTTTTAGTTTAATTTCCCTTTAGAAATTCATAAAAGATATGTAAATAATAAAGTTAGAATATTCGAGTGTTGTAATCAATATACTCCCTCTACAACAACTTTAGTGATTTAAAAGATCTTATATTTCTTTACAAAGGGAGTACATATAAATAAAAAACTTATTTATTTTTTTGAGGAAATGCCATCATGGCTAGCTTTATTAATTTAGCATAATGTTTACATCCTTGTTTTTTTTATTATTACGAAAACTAAAACGGGCTAGCTCATGGGCAATTTGTAGTGCGGTATCATCCACACAATCCGCATAACCAGCCGCTGCCGAGTCGGGAGTCCCTAGCTGACGCTCGTTAGCGTCAAGCGGAGGAGCGTTCGCTGAAGGTAGACGCTGATGGGCTGGCCCATTTGAAGGTCTGGAGCTCGAGCGCGTGAAAATAAACGCCAAAAATAAAGCGCACCAGCAGGAGATTGAACCCATGACGTCCCAATCGGGAACTCTAGAACCTAACAAGTTGAGCTAATAACTTCTACTGGTTTGGAAGCAGCGCGAGGTTTTATAGTATAGAACAACTTTTGAAATTTTTCGAACAACTCAAGAAAATCGAGAACAAAAATAGAAAAAGTGACAAACGTGAAACGATTTTTAAAACCATGAACAATTTTTCAAATTTGAACAAAATTTTCAAACATGAACAATTACTGAAAAGTTGAACACAATTTTTTAAAATACACATTGAACATTTTTGTAACATACGCTGAACAATTTTTAAATACATACTGAACATTTTTGTGATATATCCCGAACAAATTTAAAATATACATTGAACATTTCTGTAATGTATGCTGAACAATTTTAAAATACATATTGAACATTTTTGTGAAATGTCCCGAACAAATTTAAAATATACATTGAACATTTCTGTAATGTACGCTGAACACAGTTTGAATTGTGAACAAAATTTTAAAACCTTTGTGTTTTTTATGAAATGATGAAGAAAATAAGGAATTTTAAAGTTTTTGAAAACAAATGATGAAAATAAATACGAAAAAGGATAAATAAAAAGAAAAAGAAAAAGAAAAAGAAACAGAAACAGAATTTAAAAAACAGAAACAATAAAAGAATAAAGATACATGAAAAATCAGAAAACCGGCAAAGAGTATAAAAAAACCGGTTTGGGGAACCTTCTAGAAGGTTCCCAGAACCGGTTTGCCTGGCAACGCTTTAATTCGCGAGGTGGGCCGGCCCGTCGCGCGCAGCTGCTCGCGCGCTTCAGCGAAGCCACTTCTCCTGGACACTCGCGGGCGTCAAATAGGATCCACCTGCCGAGTCCCACCATTGCATGTGTCCTTTGCAACTCCTTTACACTGCACTTCATGGGGAATTTTGCATTCACTACTTTTTGCAGAGAATCATAAGGAATTTTCTGTGATAGTACAATCCAACAAATCAAATTACTGCAGGATTCGAACAGACATGACATAACAATATTTTGTTCTTTCTATTCCTGTGTTTTGGAGAATCCTATGAATCAAATAGACCATAATATAGCACAGCTATACATGCAAATCGATTACGAGTGGCCCGGTGCCTCTAGAATAGAAAGTGAGGTAAACATAAACAACAATATGATATATAAAGTCTGAAGTCCCTCGAAAAGGAAAGGAGAACATGACGTGGGTGGATTTTTGCGGTTAACAGCTTATCATTCAGATCACTCAGCAGGATGTTCTTAAGCAGCTACAAGAATTTGTTCCAGGCTGTAATATACTTCCCATGGTAAGTACTTATGAGAGTACTCAAGGATCCTTCATTTCCGCTTTGTTGTACAACTGAATGGACCAGGAGACTAAAAAAGGAGAGCTTATGTTTCTGCTTTACAACCCAAAAATGAGACAAAGGATCAAATGACTACGTATTCTCTTGTCAACAACTGATTCTAGGTTAATGTGTAGGAATTAGCCACCATCCTCCGCTCAAGAGAACATGAATTGAATGCTCTGGTATTATTGATCATTGAGATTCTTTGATTCTACCCCAGCATCAGATGAATTAAGCTCCTCTCTGGCAAAATCATCATTCATATTTCGTCGTCCCACCCTACAATGTTTGCAGTGGCCTCATTGACCATCTTCACAAGGGTGGCCTGAAAAAATGTAATTCAGATCAGAAAACAACCATAGGAAGGGATTTTACATTTTATCATGAAACGCTAATTTAAATTGTAACGGATCCAGCTGTACTAAGCTCTAGTGCATGTCAAACTGAAAGAAGAAGAAAGATACTGATAAAGAACAAAGTCGTCCAACGTAAATTTCTGCAGGCTGGTCTAGCTTTTGCATCAACTTTTTTGTCTATTGCCGAACGAATTCCATTAACAATAGCAGCAGATCCAGAAGAATTGTGAGAATTTCAATCGCGTAACACCCTAGTTGGATAGCCAGAAGCAAAGGTTCAGAAGTTTTATGACCGACCCGTAATTTTTTATTAGATTGACGTATAGATCACAAAAAATAATCCATTGACACGGCCAATTCGAAAATTGCATATATTATATGGTAGTGCACATGAGATATTGGTACCACATGCCACTTATAACATCTTTGCTGGAATCACAGCCTGTAGTGGAAACTTGCATAAGGACGCTGCTGCGCCAACTGATGCAAAATGCATACATGCCAGGTTCATGTTGAAGTACGTACATCTATGTGCCAGTAGTAAGTGGCAAAACTCATCTTGAAAACAATGACATGAGACTGATATCCACAAAGCTCTCATAGCACAATACAAGTGCATAAACTTATGCTTCATTGGAAGAAACTAATGGAGAATCCCTTCTACTAATGAGTGGCTAAGAACTGAGCGCAGCTCAGTTGGCTAACGGCTTCTGTGCTTGAATATACACTTCAACACAGCCCACCTGGATTCGAAACATGACACAGGTGCTAGTGCCCCGTTAATAAAGTTCTCTTTTTTACTGATGAGTGGCTCAAAAGATGCAAAAACTAATACCAATGCATCATTTGCAAGTTGGCTACATGCATGTTCTGCCTCATGGAGTAAAACTTTGTATATTGGGTTACAAGCTAATATGGTATGGAATTCCCACTGAATCTTTTTGGAGAAGATGATGTGTCCAGCCGTCCAGGCTTATTTGACAATAGTCTTCTGAATGCATGCATTAGTTCCTTCACTCTGTTATAGACCTGGCTGGGTTTGCGTCAAAATGTAGGACAGTCGCCCTTGATCTGGTCATGCCACCTGCCAAGGCTCTGACATATGATTAAAAAAACGACCAGGAACTTGTGTACAGAAACCTAAGCTTAACCAGATAAGTCCTAAAAATAGATTGACAACCAAATTATGACGTTCTTTAAGCCATAATCAACAAAGCTTGCAGCTCAATCTTCTTCATCTCCCGATCCATGCTGCCGGTGATGATTCCCCTAATTGCTCAATACGCTGACGATACTCTTCTCATTATCCAAGCTTGCCCTTGTCAGCTCCTTTGCCTCAAAAGGTCTTTTAGAGCTTTTGTCAATCCACTGGCCTTCAGGTTAACTTCCATAAATCCGGCATTCACCCCATCAACACGCCTGAGGACAAAATGGCTAATTTAGCCGGTCTGTTTGGCTGCAAAATTGAGTCAATTCGTTTTAACTACCTTGGACTCCCTCTTGGTATCACTAGACCGAAAATCAGGGATTATGCCCCCTTCATCAATCATATCGACAGAAGATTAGCTTCCAGCTCGTCATTCATGTCTCTCTTAGTGGCCAAAGCTGTGATAACCGCTCCCCCAACCTTGTACACGGGTACCTCAGACGTCCCTAATGGTGTCAAAGACATTGTTGATATATCTAGAAGAATTTGTGTCTGCGGTAAATCTGAATTCTCCAATAGTCCTAAGGCTTTGGCAGCCTGGTCTAGTGTTTACCGCCGCAAAGGCAATGGGTTTCTTGGTATTATCAACCTCTCTGCTCAGAATGAAGCTCTGTTGATGAAACATCTCTTTAAATTCTATAACAAGGACGACATCCCCTGGGTCAATCCCATCTGGAATTACTACACCAATATCCCTCCTCATGCATCTAGGCCCATGGGATCCTTCTGGTGGCATGATGTCTTCAAAATTTATCACAATTCAGACAGCAGGCTCTTGCTCTATTGCAAGAGGAGATACTGCTCTCATCTGGAGCGGCAACTGATCTGATCACCTTTTGAGGAGAAGATTTCCCAGGCTTCATTCCTTTACCCTTGATAACCTTATATTGGTCCATGACGTGGTTGCTGTCCAATACCCTTTCAGATCTTTTTCATTTTCCTCTGTCCAGCTAGGCTTTTGATGAATTCCATGAATTCAGGCAATATCTGTCCAGCATGCATCTTTCCCTGATGTTGCTGATTCTTGGTCCTTCTCACTGGGATTAAAATTTTCTTCTAAAATATATAGCGCCTATTTTCAGCACATTCAGGTCCTTTTACTTCTTGACTCTAGAAATCCAAGTGCCCTAACGTTGCCAGTTCACCCCCCCCCCCCCCCCCCCCTCCGGTGAAGTACAAGATCAACAAGCCTTTCTTCTCTGAAGTCCTGACAGTTGCGGCATAGAATATTTGGAAGCAAAGAACCGCAAAAAGTCTTTGACAACATTACTCATAGTAGGGGCTCTTGGTTGTTTAATTTGAAGAGGGATCTTTGCCATCTTTCTCACAGAACAAGGGAGGAGCTTGCCACCTCTCTCAGGTCTTGGCTGGGCCATCTAAAGGCTAATTCTGTGCCAAGCCTGTCTATGTGTGTTCTTCTGATAGCCCCCTCCCCTCACCCCCTTCCAGCCTTGTACATATCCTCTCTTGTATATATTATTCTTATTAGCTTTACTGTCGGGGCCTCCCCTACAATTTCCCCTTTTTTAAAGGTATACTACAGTAATCGCCTCGCCATGACTCACTGTCACCAGCCCCACACCCATTACAAAATATATACAATCAGTTATATACAAGGATCAAGATCACGCGACCAAACATCAATATTCACAGCAGGAAGAGTCAATAAGATTCCTTCTTATTCGGTTGTTTTTGCTATGTCTATTAACATAGAACCCACTTACCCACGACAAGTTCAATTTACAGGAGATAAGCTAAACATGGATACACTATTGCGAATGCCAGAAAGATAAGATTTTACACTTTGACGCAAGGCAATTCAGAAATTTCAGAAACGTGAAGTCAACAGTTTTAGAAGGAAATGGCATTTCGTCGTACTGAAAAAAATATGCAAAACAGTATGTGCATACCACACTTTCAGGAACTCCTGGAGGGGGTAATGAAAGATTTCTTGGTGGTGGTGAGCGAAGATAAGATCTCTTATCAAAACGCCATTCCCCGATCTTACCATAAGTCAGCTCACCCTACATTTTTACAAGATAATCACAAACATGCTATCATGAGAAGCTTATAAAGTTACAATTTTGTTGCAGTAATAGAGAAATACTACCTCTGTAACTAAATATAAGACGTTTTTGAACTGCAAAAACGCCTTATATTTAGTTACAAAAGTAGTAGATTTTACAGAACAATGGCAGGCATCTTCAAGATGTTGACAGATGTTTAAGGTTAAACAGCAGTCACCTTTAATGAATAGTCACATCCGTAAGTATAATGGATGATGAATGTGTTGTCTGATTTTGCGTCCCATGGAGGCTGCAATGAGAATTAATCACATATTTGATGATATGAGCTGCCACAAACAAACTACGGGATAATCTATCAAGTGGCAGAATTCTATGCACCTGAATCATGAAATCTTTTTGGAGGCTGTGGTGCACACCATGCAATGCACTTGCAACAGCATATGCATACCTATAAATATGATAGAAAGGAGCTCCAAATAAGTCTCGCGCATGTTAAGTCAATAGGTAAAAGTATATAGAACTGCACTGACATTTCCAAGACCCATCCAAAAGCTTTGTCTGTCTCCACATCCTCTTTCATTTTTAGCGAAACATTCATCCAGGTTGGAGCAATCTTCTCAAGCTGGGCCTTAGATATTTTGAGGACATCCAAAATAGGATAAAATTGTCATGACAGGTGAGTATACAGAAATAGTACTTACTAAAAGAACAAAGTTTTGGCACATTATGCCATCTTGGCATCTAGTATAGCTGAACCAGTCATGGTAACAGAAGTATAAAGCTTAGCACAGCTAAGTATTCTACTCCCTTCGTTCTTCTTTATAAGACGTTTGGACAGCTGACATTGAACTGTTTTGGATGCTGTCTGAATTGTCTAAACGTCTTATAAAAGTGAACAGAGGGAGTACTAATCTTCTCACAAGAGAAGAGTTGTACCTTCTGGATAATCACAGGGGAGTTGCCAATAGGATCGATATTTGAGACAGGACCTTTTTCTTCTGGAAAGAACTTCCTTAGTATCTTCTCATTGTCAGTTGGTTTGATGTAGAAAAACGGAAATGCAGCAGGTTCTTCACCATGAGCTAAGTTTGGCAAAGGCTTCACAAAGATATGATCTGGCTCAGCCATAAGTATATAACTGCAAATCGTTTTATTAGGAAACCAATTAACCTAAATATTCCAGTGAAGACAAACAAAGAACAGAAGGAAATATGCTTACTCCTCCTTGATGTTTGCCTTTTGCAACCATTGGACAAATGCCCAAGGTCTATTGAGGACAATGTAACCCTGAACAAAACATCATATTAGCAAAAGCTTCAACTCCACAAATGGTAACAAAATGGAATATCCAAAACCTCACCCGGTCAGCGCCTTCAGGGAGGGGGTCAACCACTAAGGTGGGTATCTCATCCATCAAACCATCCGGCTTTCCGGAGTGAAGGATCCGCGTGAAGCCGCCCATATCCGAGCCAGGCCTGACCCTCATCTGCTTGTACCAGTAGTACATTATCCGCGACTGCCACTGGCTGTACAGCGCATCCGTCGCCGTAAGGGCGACGTGGAACCTCTTCGACGGGTCCGAACCAGACCCGAAGGCCACGGCACCGCCCTGATCGCCGCTGCCGAGCAATTTGCGTGGCCCGTCTCCGCTTCGGCTGTGGCCCACCATTGTGAGGAAGTTGTAGGTCGCGAAGAAGCAGCCGACCGAGATGAGGATGAGCAAGAAGGGGGAGGCCTTGCCGGCATTCTTCCTCCCGACGATCATCGTCGACGCTCCGATCCAACAAGGGGGCGGGCTGCACCTCGTGTCCCGTGGGATCACAGCAAAAGGGGAGCTCACCCAGTAAAGGGGGAGTCAGAGGCTAGGTGGTTCGGCGGCGCCGCCGACGATTGAGGGTTTAGGGGCTCCCGATTCGGCTCGATCGTGCCGGGGAATCGGATTCGGTGGATCTGAGATCGCGGTCAACCTCCGACACCGCAGAGAGCGCGGGGAGAGCAGGAAGTGACTACTCACTTCTACTCACGACGAAGGGGGGAGTGACTCTTCGCCGGCCGCCTCCGCCAGGGATGGTTTCGGCGGCGGCCGCGAAGAGCGCTGACCTCTCTCCGGTAAGGACAAAGGAGTGGTGGTGTAGGCGTAGGGGAAGGAAGAAACGAGAGAAGCTCGTTACGGCGATGTGGTAGTAAACGCTGTGACGGGTAAGAGCACAGCGAATCGACCTACACAGTGGTATCTCTGCCCACCATTTTCAAGTCCCCGTGCAATTTCTGAATTTATTTTATAATTTCCGGCGATGCATTTTCAGTGGAAGGAGATGTTTCCATCGAAGATGCTATGCCGACTCAGTCTTTCGAAGATGCTCATAGCGATAGTGTGAGCGGGTGTGCATTTATAAGGATAAGTGTATACACATATGTATAAGCGCTTGCGTCTGTACTGTGTTTAAAAAACAGGTAAGAGCACATGTATAACCATAAAAATCAGATGGATAGAATGTTCCATGGTATTGAAAAGTTGTTTTTTCTTTAAAAAAGTTGTTTTTTACGTGATAATCTAGAAAAAGTTCGTGTGTTGCACCGGGTGTAACAAACCCTCGCACGCCTCTAACGACCCTTCCGTATTGTCACTTCTCCTCTTCGCTTCATGAGCCATCTCATGTGGACTTGTAATGATGGTCAACATCAAATTTGACTGCATCATCGTCAAGGGCGCGGGAGGAGCGGCCGCTGGTGGAGGCTCACCGAGGTGGATGAGCAGAGGCGTGAGGCGGCATCTGTGAAGCTCTCAGGAGTGCTTCTCATAAGTTGGCACACATGTCATAAATCTTTTTTTAGCCCAAAACATCACACATGTTACTAATCTTGGCGGATTTAGGGCCAGTTCTTTTGGCAGCTGAAAAAATAAATCGCTCCCTTTTTAGCTTTTTTATAAGCCGCCTCTCTTGTTCTTTGGGGTTTCTAAACTATTTATGAATTTAGAGTCTCAATAAACTCAAAGGGCTTGTTTTTAAAACTGAAGAGAGGCGGCTTGATTTTTAAGCCGCCCAAAGAACTAGCCTTATCCAAATTTAGTCTAGAAGAATTATGCTTTTGTTAGCCCACCAACACGGCATGTCATCCATCCTTTTCTTTTGTTAGCCCACATGACTAATTTAATCCAACTTTAATTCAAAAGAATTCTGTTTTTGTTAGCTCATCACACCACGTGTCTTTGTTTCTTAGAGCATTTATAGCCGGGTGCCCCAAACCAGCCTCATACGCCCAGGAGAGCCGCCCGGTCACTGACCGGTCATGAAATTTTGACCCAGACGAGCGCCTTAAATGGGCCTCAAACGCCCGGACTGACCGGTACCCCTCAAATCCTGAGGCGGATATGGAGGCCTTCGGGTACTCTATTTACGATTTGTAAGGGATAAGTCCTTCTATATGCACACATCGGATATGTATGGAAGAAGGGGCTACACCGGTGTGCGGATATCAAAGGAAGCTAAATCCTGAAGTGAAAGAAGTGTAGGAAAAGAACTAATTTGTTAACTTGATGCAAGAATCATATAGACTGTTTTTGTAAGTAAGTGGATAAGTCGAGTTCATTGTGTTCTTAAGAAAGGAGGGTTTACTGTGGTACCTAATAAAAACAACGAACTAATCCCCCACCAGAACAATAGTTGGGTACAGAATGTGCATTGATTCCAGGAGATTAAATCAGGATACGCGAAAGGACCATTATCGATTGCCCTTCATGGATCAAATGCTTGAAAGATTGTGAAATCACACTCATTTCTGTTACCTTGATGGATACTTTGGATTTTCACAAATAGCCGTGCATCCCGATGATCAAGAGAAACTACGTTTGCTTGCCCTTCCTGTATGTTTTCTTAACACTGCATGCCATTTGGACTTTGCGATGCCCCTACTACTTCCCAAACATGCATGAATCCTATATTTGCTGATTTTGTGGAGGAAATTGTGGAAGTTTTCATGGGCGAATTTTTTTTCTACAGAACTTCTTTATATGATTGCCTTATAGTCTTAACAAAGTTTTACTACGGTGTGAGGACACTAACCTCGTTTTAAATTGGGAGAAGTGACACTTCATGGTAAGTGAAGAAATTGTTTTGGGTCACAAAATATCCAGAAAAGGTATCAAGGTGGATAGACCAAAAAATGCAATAGAAAAGTTATTGTATCCATGAGACATAAAAGGGGTGCAGAGTTTTCTTAGGCATGTAGGTTTCTATAGACATTTCATTAAAGATTCTCTAGTATTTCAAAATCCTTGACTAATATTTTTTAGAAGGGGTGTTCCCTTTGAATTCAATGAGGAGTGAAAGATAGCCTTCAAAAAGCTAAAACAAGGGTTGCTCATGGCACCTGTCATTACACCTCCCAATTGAGATCAACCCTTTGAGGTAGTATGCAAAACTGACAACAACGCGGTAAGTGTTGTGTTGGGGCACCACGAAGGTAACAAGTTCATTATAATTTATTATTCTAGCCACACTCTAAATGATGCAGAAAGGAATTATGCTATAAATAATAGATAATTACATGGAGTGGTATTTTCTTGTGAAAAGTTCAGGCCTTATATTATAGAGACAAAAGTCATTATCTACACAGACCGTCAAACAATGAAGGAAGTTTTGGCAAAGACACGAAACCTCGATGGATTGGTGGGCTCTTCTCCTACAATAGTTTGTCACTAAAATATCAGACCGAAGTGAAATAGACAAGGCATTGGTGAATGTCTTGTTCGTGAAGAAGGATGAAGAGAAGGCCTTAGAGACGGCAATCTGTATCCCTTACGGTACAATGGTGACTTTGGATAAAACCACCACACATACTGAACCCCCACTTATTTGCATAGAAGATCCATCCCTAAATATGGAGGTAAGGAAAGCACGAGAATATGATATAATTGATTATACTAATGCTATGTATCCCAGCAAACTTGCTAGGACTGACCTCTCGCCGAGGCCAATGAGAGAAAAGATAGTTGGAAGGAAGTCATATCTTAAGAACAAGTCTTGGGCCCAGTGCCAAAAAATTGTTGGTAACATCTTTAGGCAAGTCTAAAGTGTCAAAAATTCCATTCATTTAGTTTTGTCTTGTTTTTCTGTCAAGACTAGCAGTTTTCTAGGCGGCACGAGTGCTTGGTCGTACCGGACGCATCTCCGGCTCGGGATGTTTCTGTTGCTATGGTCGAAAGTGGGTATGACCCATGGTACAAGCGCCTCGTTCTCTCCAAAAGTACTCTGACTCTTGAAAAAACGTGTTTTTACCGCAAGCGGTGTAGGGGAGTCGACCGGTGGTACAAGCGCATGCACTTGTACCAAAGGCCATTGGTCGCTCTATTGTTTCTGGCTTGAAGCGACAAAAACAATGTGAACTCTTTGTACAAGTGCATACACTTGTACCAGACATGGTCACACACAATTGGAGCCCGATTCAAATATTATCCCTAATTTTGTTTGGTTTGTTTCCTAACCTTTTTTCAATCCACCTTATCTCGAGATTACCTGTGAGCCTAGCCCGTTATATATTGATCCATTGCCCCCTTTCTCTCCAAAACTAACAAGGCCAATCTAGTCAAAGTTTTCTTAAGCTTAGAGGCCATGGCACGTTCATGGGAAGAGAGGCAAACCTCTTCCCAAGAGGAGGAGGATTGGGAGCTCGAAGGTCGTGACTCTCCCTACAACTCCAATATGGATGGGGCACATCACATGGACAGCGACGGGTCCTCCTAGGAGGAACCGGGGGAGGAGTTCTATGAAGATGATGAAGAAGAAGAGGGAAGGAACAAGAAGCCGGAACCAATTTCCAACGAGTCCGTCAAGCTCTTCAACACCGGCGACCGCCTCGATTCATCAAGAGCGATCCAACCGTATTCCATCATGCATGCATTTTAGAGGGGAATCCCTATTTTTATCTGCTATCCTTGAAAGAAAAATGTCCCTTTTTTATAGGGGATTTTTTTTCTAAACTTGGCATGTGCATTTTTATTATATGTAGCATTTGTTGGTATTTTTGTGATGCCCCCCATGGCAAGCTTTTCAGAAATTTTATCACTTACTCATGGCATTTTTTGGAATTGTTTTTATTTTACTTTCGCACATGGCAATCGTATTTATCAAGAGTACGACATTTAATAATTAGCAAAAGTACGAGTTTGGATATCCACTAGAGCTAGTAGACACTAGTGACTAACGATAATAGTGCCAAAAACATAAGAACAACTTTGGTTGTGCTACTTATTACACAGTACCATCTATTGTGTGACTTGGATTTTCAAATTATTTGAAAAAATGTGTATTTGAAAAAGTTCATCGATTCACGAGTTTAAAAAAATTCATCATTTTTGAAGAAAAGTTCACAACCTTGGAAATGTAAGTGCATCTAGTGCCCCTTAGTGATTTTGGTGTATTGAAGACTTATAGGTTAAGGGACTGGTGCGTTTGTAAGTGTACACAGGTCTATAAGTCTATGAGGAGTTTGATATTTACAGAGAAAGTCGATCCCTAAAAATGAATGTCTTCAACTTAAGACTTTGGATTTCTGAAGACTTTCTGAAGACTTTGAAAGTGAAGAAATTGGTGTAACCGTGAAGACTTGATGTTCATGCGAGGAATATGAAGCGTGAAGACTTTTGTGTTCGTAGTTTCATTTTCTCTTTCTTGAGTCATAGGAAACTCCATACTATTAAAGGGGGTCGAGGAAAAACTAAGGAAAAGTTTCCAAGTGATACTCATCTCAAAATCCTACACCTACCAATCCTTTCGAGTGAAGCCATTGGAAATCTCATGCAGTTCGGTCAATTTCTTCAGTGACAGAGACAAAGCTCTTCTGGTCTCATAGGAATTTGTTCTGACTGAGGAGTTAGGAATTCGCCAATGCGGATTACCTACAAGTGAGGAACACAAGTGAGGAACATGATAGCCCTGAGATTTTGAGCCTCAAATTTCCGACCGTTGCTGTGCTACGCGCCAGCTATCCCAAAATATCTACCCACCTAACGGTCATATCATTGAAGGGCATTTATGTCTTATCATGTCGGGCTGCTCCCTAGGCTATAAATAGCCGCCCCCTACAACCACTGGCTGGTTGGCTGCTCCGAGAGAAACTGACACTTGTCATTAAGAGCATCCCATCCTCCGAGGACTTTGAGCGAAAATCATCAAGTGAGGAAAACCCAAACCCAAACACCTACAAACCCAAAGTGATTGAGCATCACTGAAGAGGTTGATCCTGTGTGGATCCGACGCTTGTTACCTTTGAAGACTGTGCATCTTCCAGACGGTTAGGCGTCATGGTCTAGAGCATCCAAGGGGAAATTATGGATCGCCGAGTGACCAAGTTTGTGAAGGTTTGGAAGTCACCTGAAGACTTACACGAGTGATTGAGCGAGGTCTGTGTGACCTTAGCTTAAGGAGGATATGGTGAGGACTGTGTGTCCGGGACTGTGTGTCCTCAGGTTTAAATACCTAGCCGCTCCAACCAGATGTACAACTGTCACAGTAGTTGGAACTGGTCTACCAAATCACTGTCTTCACCAAGCCTACCGGTTCTATTTCCTCAACCCTTCCATTTCCTCATTACTGTGTTGTGTGCTTGTTCATATCTGTTTGAAGACTTTGACTGAAGACTTTCTCAATTTCCTCAGTTTAGTTTCTTTAGTCTGTTTGTCTTCATCATGTTTATCCTGTGCTTACGCTTTCAGTACTCTGTGTTTGTTTTTATTTCATCATGATGACTGTGCTTATGTTATGTTATGTTTGCATCTGAGTACTTATTCCGCTGCAAGTAGTTCTTTGCTTAGGAATTTCCTCACCCTGAAATTCCTCAGTGAAGAATTCATAAAAATTACCTATTCACCCCCCTCTAGTTGACTTAACGCACTTTCAGGAAAAAGTTCTTTGATTTTGAAAACATGTTCATCAATTTTGAAAAAGTTCATCGGTTTTGAAAAAACTAATCAATTTTGAAAAAAGTTCTTGGAAAAAATTCATCAATTTTGAAAAAGATCATCAGTTTTAATAAAAGTTCACAAAAATTGAAAAAATTCCATCGATTTTGAAAAAAAATCACAGATTTAAACAATAGTTCATGATTTTTTTGAAAGTTGATGCACTTGAAAAAAGTAATTGGATTTAGAGAAAGTTCACAAAATAGAAAAAAGTTCATAAATTTGAGAAACTTCATGAATTTGAAAAAGTTCATAAAATTTGAAAAACTCAAGAATTTGAAAATATATTTTAAAAAAGAATGCAAATACAAAACGAAAAAAGGAAAAAAAGGGACAGGGAAAGGGGAAAATGAGAACTGGCAAAATAAACACATAGTACTAGGAGAAGTAAAAGATTCCTATAAGCTAAGAGCATCTCCACTCGTTCGGCCCCCCATGGGCTTGAAATAGCGCCGCCTGGGGCGCACCGGTGAAAAAGTCGGCGTGGGGGCGATCGGTTTCCCAACCGCCGTCCCAAGGTCGCCCAGACGCCCTTTTTTAAGAACCAAACTCAGCCAAAATTCAGCCCAACACGACACAAATTTGGAGGAAATTTAGGCGTTTCATTGATATCTGTACAAAAATTGAAAACATAATTTAAAAACAAACTTAAAACGGCTACTACTACTACGCCGCTGCCGCCGCCCACCGCGCCACCTTGAACCTTCTACATGCCGAGGATCCTGTAGAAGTTGGTGTAGTCGCCGCCGCCGCAGTCGTCGTCGTCGCCGCCGCTGATACGTCTCCAACGTATCTATATTTTTTTATTGTTCTATGTTGTTATATTATCATTCTTGGATGTTTTATAATCATTTCTTAACAACTTTATATCATTTTTTTGGGACTAACCTATTGACATAGTGCCAAGTGCCAGTTGCTGTTTTTTGCTTGTTTTTTACTTCACAAAAAATCAATACCAAACGGAGCCCAAACGCAACGAAATTTTTTGGAGAATTTTTCTGGACCAGAAGACATCTGGTGGGCCAAAGAAGTACCGGAGGGGGCTCCGAGGGGAGCACAACCCACCAGGTCGCGCCTGGAGGCCCAGGCGCGCCCAGGTGGGTTGTGCCCACCTCGGTGGCCTCCCGCACCACTCTTCGCCCTATAAATTGCCAAATATTCCAAAAACCCTAGGGGAGTTGCTAGATGATACGTCTCCAATGTATCTATAATTTTTTATTGTTCCATGCTATTATATTATCCATCTAGGATGTTTTATATGCTATTTTATATGATTTTTGGGACTAACCTATTAACCTAGAGCCCAGTGCCAGTTTTTTCCTTCTTTTTGAGTATAGCAGAAAAGGACAACCAAACGGAGTCCAATTGACCTGAAATTTCACGGAGATTGTTTTTGGACCAGAAGAAGGCCACGGAGCACCAGAGATGGGCCAGAAGAGTCCCGAGGCACCCACGAGGGTGGGGGCGCGCCCTATCCCCTGGGCGCGCCCCTACCTCGTGGCCGCCTCAGAGACCCCCCTGAGTTGTTCCTGACGCCAAAACCTCTTATATATACCCAAACTTCCAGAACATAACCTAGATGGGGAGTTCCATCGCCGCAATCCTCTGTAGCCACCGAAAACCAATCTAGACCCGTTCCGGCACCCTGCCGGAGGGGGGGAATCCCTCTCCGGTGGCCATCTTCATCATCACGGCGCTCTCCATGACGAGGAGGGAGTAGTTCACCCTCGGGGATGAGGGTATGTACCAGTAGCTATGTGTTTGATCTCTCTCTCTCTCTCTCTCTCTCGTGTTCTTGATTCGGCACGATCTTGATGTATCCCGAGCTTTGCTATTATAGTTGGATCTTATGATGTTTCTCCCCCTCTACTCTCTTATAATGGATTGAGTTTTCCCTTTGAAGTTATCTTATCGGATTGAGTCTTTAAGGATTTGAGAACACTTGATGTATGTCTGGCATGTGCTTATCTGTGGTGACAATGGGATATTCACGTGATCTACTTGATGTATGTTCTGGTGATCAACTTGCGGGCTCCGTGATCTCGTGAACTTATGCATAGGGGTTGGCACACGTTTTCGTCTTGACTCTCCGGTAGAAACTTTGGGGCACTCTTTGAAGTACTTTGTGTTGGTTTGAATAGATGAATCTGAGATTGTGTGATGCATATCGTATAATCATACCCATGGATACTTGAGGTGACATTGGAGTATCTAGGTGACATTAGGGTTTTGGTTGATTTGTGTCTTAAGGTGTTATTCTAGTACGAACTCTATGATAGATCGAACGGAAAGAATAGCTTCGTGTTATTTTACTACAGACTCTTGAATAGATCGATCCGAAAGAATAACTTTGAGGTTGTTTCGTACCCTATAATAATCTCTTCGTTTGTTCTCTGCTATTAGTGACTTTGGAGTGACTCTTTGTTGCATGTTGAGGGATAGTTATATGATCCAATTATGTTATTATTGTTGAGAGAACTTGCACTAGTGAAAGTATGAACCCTAGGCCTTGTTTCCTAGCATTGCAATACCGTTCGTGCTCACTTTTATTATTAGTTACCTTGCTGTTTTTATATTTTCGGATTATAAATACTCATATCTATCATCCATACTGCCCTTGTATCACCATCTCTTCGCCGAACTAGTGCACCTATACAATTTACCATTGTACTGGGTGTGTTGGGGACACAAGAGACTCTTTATTATTTGGTTGCAGGGTTGTTTGAGAGAGACCATCTTCATCCTATGCCTCCCACAGATTGATAAACCTTAGGTCATCCACTTGAGGGAAATTTGCTACTGTCCTACAAACCTCTGCACTTGGAGGCCCAACAACGTCTACAAGAAGAAGGTTGCATAGTAGACTTCAAGCTCTTTTCTGGCGCCGTTGCCGGGGAGGTGAGTGCTTGAAGGTATATCTTTAGATCTTGCACTCGAATCTTTTAGTTTCTTGTTTTATCACTAGTTTAGTTTATAAAAGAAAACTACAAAAAAAAGGAATTGAGGATGCCTCATATGCTTCATCTTTTTAATGTCTTTCGTGAAAATAAGGATTCCGATAATTGTGCTCAAGTGATAGAAGAAGAATGCATTAGAATGTTTGGCACTAAATCTTTGAATGATTGCAATGTTGTTAGTACGAACTCCTTGAATATCCATGGTACTAATGATGATTGCACTAGTCATGATGAAAATGTCTCTTATAAGCATGTCAATTTTTGTGGAGTGCATAGAGTTTGCAAGTACACACCAAATAGGGAAGATATATTTTGCAAGAGGCATAAGTATTTAGAAACTAAATGGTTGCAAGAAAGGCTAGATGTTTGTGCTGAAAATTTAAATTTTCTTAGCCATCCTTGTGAACTTTGCAATGAACGTGGTCATCTAAATATCCAATGCAAATTGTTTCATGATCGTATCGTGTCCAAAAATTGTGATGACTTGATTTCCCTTGCACATCATGATGAACTTAGTTTGCTTTTGGGTTATGAAGAAATGAAACGTATAACTAAGGATATGCCAGAATTTGTCCTTGATAAAGTTCTTGATTTTGATCTAGAAGAAATTTTTATGTATTGTGCGGTGAATTGCATTGAAAATCCTTATATTGCCAATTACATAAAGAAAAGAAAACAAATAGAATATGAAGAGAATACTAATGAAAGGGAAGAGACTTCCCAATATCCTCCTATTATTTCTTATGATGAATCAGGTAACGAGGAGGAGCTTTCTATTCAACCAATCTCATTAATAAGGAGCTCAAAAGAGAGGGTTAAACCCACACATGATGTGAAGAAGAAAAAGAAAAGACGGAGAAGCAAAGGTAGAAAGGTATCCCTCCCAAATGATGTTGCTCCTATTACTCATTGTGATGATGATAATTGCTATACTATTGGTGCTATCCATACTATTAATGATGAGAGTGATTATGCTTATGATATGAAAAGGCCCAAGCTTGGGGATGCTATGTTTGATGAGAATGACATGTTTGAGAATATATTTGCTGCAATTAATGTTTGTCCCAAGCTTGGGGATGCTATGTTTAATGAAGATGATATTTTTAGCCTCCCAAGTTTTGATGAGCAAATTTATTATGATGATAGCATGCCTCCTATTTATGATGATTATTGTGATGACACTTATGCTATAAAAAGTAGTGATGATTATATTTATAAAACTTGTCATGATTATGATTACCCTTTTCTGAACATTACTCTTTTAATGTGGAAACAATTTATAGTATTCGAGTCTCTTATGATACTCCCACCATTCCGAATGAGAAGAATTTTGCTTATGTGGAGAGTAATAAAATTTCTATGCTTGTAGATCATGAAAAGAATGCTTTATGTAATAGTTATAATGTTGAATTAATTCATGATGCTACTGAAAATTATTATGAGGGAGGAATATATGCTTGTAGGAATTGCAATAATATCAAATTTCCTCTCTATGTGCTTAAAGTTTTAAAGTTATGCTTGTTTTGCCTTTCTATGCTAGTTGATTATTGTTCCCATAAGTAGTTTGCTCACAAAATCCCTATGCATAGTAAGTGGGTTAGACTTAAATGTGCTAGTCATATTCTTTATGATGCTCTCTTTATGTTTCAATTCTTATCTTTTATGCAAGCATCATTGAAATCATCATGCCTAGCTAGGGGCGTTAAACGTTAGCGCTTGTTGGGAGGCAACCCAATTTTATTTTTGTTCCTTGCTTTTTGCTCCTGTTTAGTAATAAATAATTCATCTAGCCTCTGTTTAGATGTGGTTTTATGTTTTAATTAGTGTTTGTGCCAAGTAGAACCTTTGGGAAGACTTGGGTGAAGTCTATGCGATCTTGCTGTAAAAAACAGAAACTTTTGCGCTCACAAGACTAGCTGTCATTTTTTACTGGAGAGTGATTTTATGTTGAATCTTTTTGCAGATGATCTATAGATAATTTCCTCACGTCTACCAATTTAGTTTAGAATTGTTGGAGTTCCAGAAGTATACGTTTGATACATATTATTACAGACTGTTCTGTTTTTGACAGATTCTGTTTTCTATGTGTTGTTTGCTTATTTTGATGAATCTATGAGTAGTATCGGAGGGTATGAACCATAGAGAAGTTGGAATACAGTATATATTACACCAATATGAATTTATAATGATTTCACAACAGTACCAAAAGTGGTGATTTATTTTCTTATACTAACGGAGCTGACGAGTTTTCTGTTGAGTTTTGTGTTGTGAAGTTTTCAAGTTTTGGGTAAAGATTTGATGGACTATGGAATAAGGAGTGGCAAGAGCCTAAGCTTGGGGATGTCCAAGGCACCCCAAGGAAATATTCAAGGACAACCAAGAGCCTAATCTTGGGGATGCCCCGGATGGCATCCCCTCTTTCGTCTTCGTTCATCGGTAACTTTACTTGGAGCTATATTTTTATTCACCACATGATATGTGTTTTGCTTGGAGCGTCATTTTATTTTCTTTTGTTTTGCTTGCTGTTTGAATAAAATACCAAGATCTGAAATTCTTAAATGTTAGAGAGTCTTCACATAGTTGCATAATTATTCGACTACTCATTGATCTTCACTTATATCTTTCAGAGTAGTTTGTCATTTGCTCTAGTGCTTCACTTATATCTTTTAGAGAACGATGATGGTTTTATCTTGAAGAAATATATGAACTCTCATGCCTCACTTATATTATTTTGAGAGTCTTTAAGAACAGCATGGTAATTTGCTTTGGTTATGAAACTAGTCCTAATATGATAGGCATCCAAGATGGGTATAATAAAAACTTTCATATAAAGTGCATTGAATACTATGAGAAATTTGATACTTGATAATTGTTTTGAGATATAAAGATGGTGATATTAGAGTCATGCTAGTTGAGTAATTGTGAAATTGAGAAATACTTGTGTTGAGGTTTGCAAGTCCCGTAGCATGCACGTATGGTAACCGTTGTGTGACAAATTTGAAGCAGAGGTGTTCTTTGATTGCTTTCCTTATGAGTGGCGGTCGGGGACGAGCGATGGTCTTTTCCTACCAAACTATCCCCCTAGGAGCATGCGCGTAATGCTTGGTTTTCGATGACTTGTAGATTTTTGCAATAAGTATGTGAGTTCATTATGACTAATGTTGAGTCCGTGGATTATACGCACTCTCACCCTTCCATCATTGCCAGCCTCTTCGGTACCGTGCACTGCCCTTTCTCACCTCGAGAGTTGGTGAAAACTTCGCCGGTGCATCCAAACCCCGCGATATGATATGCTCTATCACACATAAACCTCCTTATATCTTCCTCAAAACAGCCACCATACCTACCTATTATGGCATTTCCATAGCCATTGCGAGATATATTGCCATGCAACTTTCCACCGTTCCGTTTATTATGACACGCTTCATCATTGTCATATTGCCTTGCATGATCATGTAGTTGACATCATATTTGTGGCAAAGCCACCATTCATAATTTATCATACATGTCACTCTTGATTCATTGCCCATCCCGGTACACCTTCGGAGGCACTTATATAGAGTCATATTTTGTTCTAGTATCGAGTTGTAATCATTGAGTTGTAAATAAATAGAAGTGTGATGATCATCATTAATAGAGAATTGTCCCAAAAAAAGGGAAAACGAGAAAGGCCAAATAAAAAAAAGAAAGGCCCAAAAAAAGGAGAAAATAAATAAAAGGGACAATGCTACTATCCTTTTTTCCACACTTGTGCTTCAAAGTAGCACCATGATCTTTATGATAGAGAGTCTCTTGTTTTTTCACTTTCATATACTAGTGGGAATTTTCCATTATAGAACTTGGCTTGTATATTCCAACAATGGGCTTCCTCAAATGCCCTAGGTCTTCGTGAGCAAGCAAGTTGGATGCACACCCACTTAGTTTCTTTTGTTGAGCTTTCATACATTTATAGCTCTAGTGCATCCGTTGCATGGCAATCCCTACTCCTTGCATTGACATCAATTGATGGTCATCTTCCTAGCTCGTTGATTAGCCGCGTCAATGTGAGACTTTCTCCTTTTTTGTGTTCTCCACACAACCCCCATCATTATACTCTATTCTACCCATAGTGCTATGTCCATGGCTCACGCTCATGTATTGCATGAAAGTTGAAAACGTTTGAGAATACTAAAGCATGAAACAATTTCTTGGCTTGTCATTGGGGTTGTGCATGATGAGAGCATTTTTGTGTGACGAAAATGAAGCATGGCCAAACTATATGATTTTGTAGGGATGAGCTTTCTTTGGCTATGTTATTTTGAGAAGACATAATTGCTTAGTTAGTATGCTTGAAGTATTATTATTTTTATGTCAATATTAAACTTTTGTCTTGAATCTTATGGATCTGAATATTCTTGCCACAATAAAGAAGATTCATTGATAAATATGTTAGGTAGCATTCCACGTCAAAAATTCTGTTTTTATCATTTACCTACTCGAGGACGAGCAGGAAATAAGCTTGGGGATGCTTGATACGTCTCCAACGTATCTATAATTTTTTATTGTTCCATGTTGTTATATTATCCATCTAGGATGTTTTATATGCATTTATATGCTATTTTATATGATTTTTGGGACTAACCTATTAACCTAGAGCCCAGTGCCTGTTTCTGTTTTTTCCTTGTTTTTGAGTATCGCAGAAAAGGAAAACCAAACGGAGTCCAATTGACCTGAAATTTCGCGGAGATCGTTTTTGGACCAGAAGAAGCCCACGGAGCACCGGAGATGGGCCAGAAGAGTCCCGAGGCACCCACGAGGGTGGGGGGCGCGCCCTACCCCCTGGGCGCGCCCCTACTTCGTGGCCGCCTCAGAGACCCCCCTGACTTGTTCCCGACGCCAAAACCTCTTATGTATACCCAAACTTCCAGAACATAACCTAGATGGGGAGTTCCGCCGCCGCAAGCCTCTGTAGCCACCGAAAACCAATCTAGACCCGTTCCGGCACCCTGCCAGAGCGGGGGGGGGGCGGGGAATCCCTCTCCGGTGGCCATCTTCATCATCCCGGCGCTCTCCATGACGAGGAGGGAGTAGTTCACCCTCGGGGCTGAGGGTATGTACCAGTAGCTATGTGTTTGATCTCTCTCTCTCTCTCGTGTTCTTGATTCGGCACGATCTTGATGTATCGTGAGCTTTGCTATTATAGGTTGATCTTATGATGTTTCTCCCCCTCTACTCTCTTGTAATGGATTGAGTTTTCCCTTTGAAGTTATCTTATCGGATTGAGTCTTTAAGGATTTGAGAACACTTGATGTATGTCTTGCATGTGCTTATCTGTGGTGATAATGGGATATTCACGTGATCTACTTGATGTATGTTTTGGTGATCAACTTGCGGGTTCCGTGATCTCGTGAACTTATGCATAGGGGTTGGCACACGTTTTCGTCTTGACTCTCCGGTAGAAACTTTGGGCACTCTTTGAAGTACTTTGTGTTGGTTTGAATAGATGAATCTAAGATTGTGTGATGCATATCGTATAATCATACCCATGGATACTTGAGGTGACATTGGAGTATCTAGGTGACATTAGGGTTTTGGTTGATTTGTGTCTTAAGGTGTTATTCTAGTACGAACTCTATGATAGATCGAACGGAAAGAATAGCTTCGTGTTATTTTACTACGAACTCTTGAATAGATCGATCCGAAAAAATAACTTTGAGGTGGTTTCGTACCCTACAATAATCTCTTCGTTTGTTCTCCGCTATTAGTGACTTTGGAGTGACTCTTTGTTGCATGTTGAGGGATAGTTATATGATCCTATTATGTTATTATTGTTGAGAGAACTTGCACTAGTGAAAGTATGAACCCTAGGCCTTGTTTCTAGCATTGCAATACTGTTCGTGCTCACTTTTATTATTAGTTACCTTGCTGTTTTTATATTTTCAGATTACAAATACTCATATCTATCATCCATATTGCACTTGTATCACCATCTCTTCGCTAAACTAGTGCACCTATACAATTTACGATTGTATTGGGTGTGTTGGGGACACAAGAGACTCTTCGTTATTTGGTTGCAGGGTTGTTTGAGAGAGACCATCTTCATCCTACGCCTAACACGGATTCATAAACCTTAGGTCATCCACTTGAGGGAAATTTGCTACTGTCCTACAAACCTCTGCACTTGGAGGCCCAACAACATCTACAAGAAGAAGGTTGCATAGTAGACATCACTAGATTAGAAGTTCCACCGCCACAAGCCTCTGTAGCCACGAAAAAACAATCTAGAACCCGTTCCGGCACTCCGCCGGAGAGGGAAATCATCACCGGTGGCCATCTTCATCATCCCGGCGGCCACCATGATGAGGAGGGAGTGGTCCACCCTCAGGGCTGAGGGTTTGTACCAGTAGCTATGTGTTTAATCTCTCTCTCTCTCTCTCCCGTGTTCTTGGGATGGCACGATCTTGATGTATCGCGGGCTTTGTTAATACAGTTGGATCACATGGTGTTTCTCCCTCTCTATCTTGTTGTGATGAATTGTGTTTTCCCTTTGAGATTTCGTTCTTATCGGATTGAATACTTTTATGGATTTGAGAGCACTTGATATATGTCTTGCATATGAATACCCGTGGTGATAATGGGGTATTATATTGATTCACTTGAGATATGTTTTGGCACTCAACTCACGGATTCCCGAGGTGACATTGGGGGCAATCAATGCATAGGGGTTGATGCACGTCCTTGTCTTTGTTTTCTCTAGTAGAAATCTTGGGGCACTCTTTGAGGTTATTTGTGTTGGATTGATTATTATGAATCTGAATTTGCTTTGGTGTTATTTTAGTACGAACTCTTGATAGATCAATTGGAAAGAATACCTTGGTGTTATTTTAGTACGAGCTCTTGATAGATCGACTGGAAAGAATAATTTGGTGTTATTTTAGTACAAACTCTTGGATAGATCGATCGGAAAGAACAGTTACAAATAATTTCTTCTTATGTTCTCCACTAGATAAGAATTTTGGAGTGATTCTTCATCGCACTTTGAGGGATGGTTATATGATCCAATTATATTAGCATTGTTGAGAGATTGCACTAGCGAAAGTACGGACCCTAGGCCTCATTTTCAAGCATTGCAATACCATTTGTGCTCCGTTTTATCAATTGCTACCTTGCTATTTTTTATTGTTCTTATTACAAAAACCCATATCTACTATCCATGTTACACTTGTATCACCATCTCTTTGCCGAACTAGTGCACCTATACAAATTACCATTGTATTTGGTGTGTTGGGGACACAAGTGACTTTTTATTATTTGGTTGTAGGGTTGTTTGAGAGAGACCATCTTCATCCTACGCCTCCCATGGATTGATAAACCTTAGGTCATCCACTTGAGGGAAATTTGCTACTGTCCTACAAAACTCTACGCTTGGAGGCGCAACACAAGTCTACAAGAACTAGTTGTGTAGTAGACATCAAGCTCTTTTCTGGCGCCATTGCCGGGGAGGTGAGTGCTTGAAGGTATATCTTTAGATCTTGCAATGGAATCTTTTAGTTTATCGTTTTATCACTAGTTTGGTTTATAAAAGAAAACTACAAACAAATGGAATTGAGGTGGTCTCATATTATTCATCTTTATAATGTCTTTCGTGAAAATGCTGGATCAGAAAATTGTGCTCAATTGTTAGAAGAAGAATTCAATAAAATGTTTGGCACAAAAATATTTGATTGATGAGCATGATTGCAATGTTGTTAGTATGAATTCCTTGAATATCCATGTTGCTAATGATATGCAAAGCCATAAGCTTTGGGATGCTATATTTGATGAAGATGATATTTTTTGTCCCCTATGTTTTGATGAGAAAAATTGTTATGATGATAGCATGCCTCCTATTTATGATGATTACATTGATGAAAGTCGGTTTGGAAGAGTGTCAACTCTAGGTAATAATGATCCCACTATTTTGGAGGGTGTTGAATCTTATTGTAATAATTATGAAAGTGGCTTTTGAGAGGTCATGACTTTATTTAATGATGATTCCACTATCTTGGAAGAGGTTTTAATGGATTATGACAACAAAGTTGCTATCTATGATAATTATGGTGATGCCATGTATACTATATTTAATAATGATAACCATGAAACTTGTCATCATAATTTTAATTTTCAATCGCATGATAGTTATTTTGTTGAATTTGCTCTCACTACTATTGATATGAATAAATTTTCTTATGTGGAGAGCAATAAAATTTCTATGCTTGTGAATCATGGAAAGAATGCTTTATGTGATGGTTATATTGTTGAATTTCTTCATGATGCTACTAAAAATTATTATGAGAGAGGAACATGTGCTTCTAGATATCTCAATAATATCAAGCTTCCTCTCTATGTGTTGAAAGTTTTGAAGTCATGCTTGTTTTGCCTTCCTATACTAGTTAATTCTTGCTCCCATAATTTGTTTGCTCACAAAATCCCTATGCATAGGAAGTGGGTTAGACTTAAATATGCTAGTCATATGCTTCATGATGCTCCCGTTATGTTTCATTTCTTTAATTTTATGTGAGCATCATTGAAATCATCATGCCTAGCTAAAAAGGCATTAAGGAAAAGCGCTTGTTGGGAGGCAACCCAATAGTTATATTTGAAAATTTTGTTATCCTTACTGTTCTTCAATAAATACACAATTATGCCTCTGATTAGATTGTGTTTTAATGTTTTATAGCTTTTGTTTCAATAAAGTGCCAAGTAAAGCTAGTGGATAGTGTGGATGATAGTTGATTTGATTTTATGCAAAAACAGAAACTTTTATGCTCAGTCCAGGAATTTTCAAAATTCACTGGAATGTGCTTTTGATCTGAATTTTTAACATATGATTGATATACAAATTACCTACGTTATCCTAATTTTCCAGAAATTTTCAAGTCAGAGAAGCATGGATCTTCTTGCATTCCTTACAGACTGTCCTATTTAGATAGATTACTGTTATGTTTGCATTATTTGCATATGTTTGCTTGTTTAATGATTCTATTTGAGGATAGGAGTATTAATATGCAGAGGCATTTAGTATGCAATGTCAAATTATAATTTTAGGATTTTCTATAGTAGAGAATGATAAGGTTTTGCATTGATTTATACTAACTTATCTCACGAGTTCTTGATTTGGCACGATCTTGATGTACCGCGAGCTTTGTTAATATAGTTGGATCATATGGTGCTTCTCCCTCTCTATCTTGTTGTGATGAATTGAGTTTTACCATTGAGATTTCATTATTATGGGATTGAATACTTTTATGGATTTGAGAACACTTGATGTATGTCTTGCATATGAATACTCGTGGTGACAATGGGTATTATATTGATTCACTTGAGATATGTTTTGTCACTCAACTCGTGGATTCCCGAGGTGACATTGGGGTAATCTATGCATAGGGGTTGATGCACGTTCTTGTCGTTTGTTCTCTGGTAGAAATCTTGGGGCCCTCTTTGAGGTTCTTTGTGTTGGATTGAGTATTATGAATCTGAATTTTGATAACCCACAAGTATAGGGGACATTGGTACAACGAGGTGCTGTACAAACGGTTTTTAACCCATTTCCGCGACGGCGTTCGGAACCGTCACCTAGTGAGTGACTGCGATAGGGGGGTCCTTCCCACAAGACCCAGAAACCATCGGGGATATGCCCTCCTGGCACACACGCTCGGCAAAATGAGGTCGTGTGCGACCGGCGAGCGACCAAATACGGTTATACATACAACAGTGCTAAAAAATACAATTATACAGGCGAAATCGTTTCCCGTCGTAAGTACATCCCACACAGTCAGTCCCCGCTAAACGTTTTCGTTCGTATATACATCCCACACAGTCACTCCAAGGAAAACATTTGCGTAAGGTGGCGTAACGCAAACAGTTTTCAAGAGAATGTCGTGTGTGATTGTTCATTGATCCAACATGGTTTATTCCTAGAAACTGTGTGCGCTGCGTGAGGCCATCGCCCACGGTGTTTTCTCAATAACCGTTTGCAATAGGAAAGCCCAATTAGCAGGCTAATTGAACAATTAGCAGGTTAATTGCCCTATTATTAATAATCCATTTATTAATCTAATTGACATTCATATTAAGCACATAATATATTTCATTTCCATATTAAGGAAGCAGGATTTCATAATTGAAATACATCCGAGTACAACATGATATAGCTTCAGCACTCAGCTACCCCATTACACAACTGCACCAGCACCAAGTTTCACATGCAACATCTAGAACCTTTTGAAATTAGCATCATAGACGGTACATAGATAGATGCATCTCATCTGGAAAACTGCTGAAGCGGAAGGCGAATATTGAGCCTTCATTCAAGTTGAAGGTCTTTGCAACTTTAGGCCAGTGCTTGTGGATGATTGACCATCCATCCTTCCTCCTCTTCAGGAACACTTCAATATTGAACCATGGGTGTTGTATGAAAACTTTCCTCGCCTCCTGACCATAGAGGTGGTTTGAGAGGTAATCATCAGTGAACTACTTTGGAAAGGCCTGAAAACAAGGATGTACATAAATATTTTCTCTATATTGGAAATGGGGCAAAGGAATATAAAAAAGGAAGGTATAATAGTTAGTACCATCTTGTAAACCTCAATGCTTCCCATTGTTTCCCTAAAACACATATAAGATAGTTAGTCATCAGGTTAAGTAAGCACTAGTAGAAAAAGGGTCAAATGTGAAGCACATTAGTGCCGGTTTGATTTTGAGCCGGCACTAATGTGTCCATTAGTGCCGGTTCCAACGGCTAGGTGGGCAGAGATCATTAGTACCGGTTCGTGAGCAACCTTTTGTACCGGTTCGTGTCACGAACCGGTACTAATGATGCTGCGTCAGCTGTGGTAAGGCTGGGGCCCCACGGGCACCTTTAGTACCGGTTCGTGCCATGAACCGGTACTATAGTTTCTTAGTAAGCTGTTTTTTAGTCCCACCTCGCGAAGAGAGAGGCACTAGGAGCGGTTTATAAGCCCTGAGTGCAGAGACGATGAAGGAGAGGCGCAATGCTCATCCGCACGTTGCTTAGCTTTAAGCCTTGAGGAATAGTGTAGACTGCACGGAGCTATGTGCAGTGCAGTTTGCACTATTCCGAAAGGCTTGAAGCTAATTAACGAGCATTGTGCCTATTTTTTATCTTTAATATTTATTACAACTCCGGACTTCTTGTGTTACGACAAAAACTGGACGCACTTCATGTACAAACTGGACAATCTCTTTCGAAGTATCAGCGTTTCTAATGAGAACTCATCTGTTACATGGGCACTTCATTTTTTAAACTTATTAAAACTCCAGACTTTTTTGCGTTCCGTACACACCATTCAAAGCGACGTCATCAATTTCCAACACGTTCTGACATCATTTGCTGTTTTTCAGTCATTTGAACTCCAGACTATTTTTGCATTCAGTATGCATCATTCAAAGCGACGTCATCAATTTCCAACACGTTCTGACATCATTTGCTGTTTTTCAGTCATTTACCGATTTGTTTAGAGAGCTAAATGACGGTGAAATTAAAAATCACTACAAAATGAACTCTGAAAATGTTGGAACTTGGCATGGTATCATCATTTCGCCCGCATAGCATGTGCAAAAGAGTAGAGAGGGTCACGGCGAAAACTGGACGCACCTCGTGTACAAACTGGACAATCTCTTTCGGAGTATCAGGGTTTCGGACGAGAACTCATCTGTTACACGGGCACTTCAATGTTTTTTAAACTTATTTGAACTCCAGCCTATTTTTGCGTTCAGTATGCATCATTCAAAGCGACGTCATCAATTTCCAACACGTTCTGACATCATTTGCTGTTTTTCAGTCATTTACCGATTTGTTTAGGGAGCTAAATGACGGTGAAATTGAAAATCACTACAAAATGAACTCTGGAAATGTTGGAACTTGGCATGGTATCATCATTTCGCCCGCATAGCATGTGCAAAAGAGTAGAGAGGGTCACGGCGAAAACTGGACGCACCTCGTGTACAAACTGGACAATCTCTTTCGGAGTATCAGGGTTTCGGACGAGAACTCATCTGTTACACGGGCACTTCAATGTTTTTTAAACTTATTTGAACTCCAGCCTATTTTTGCGTTCAGTATGCATCATTCAAAGCGACGTCATCAATTTCCAACACGTTCTGACATCATTTGCTGTTTTCAGTCATTTACCGATTTGTTTAGGGAGCTAAATGACGGTGAAATTGAAAATCACTACAAAATGAACTCTGAAAATGTTGGAACTTGGCATGGTATCATCATTTCGCCCGCATAGCATGTGCAAAAGAGTAGAGAGGGTCACGGCGAAAACTGGACGCACCTCGTGTACAAACTGGACAATCTCTTTCGGAGTATCAGGGTTTCGGACGAGAACTCATCTGTTACACGGGCACTTCAATGTTTTTTAAACTTATTTGAACTCCAGCCTATTTTTGCGTTCAGTATGCATCTTTCAAAGCAACGTCATCAATTTCCAACACGTTCTGACATCATTTGCTGTTTTTCAGTCATTTACCGATTTGTTTAGGGAGCTAAATGACGGTGAAATTGAAAATCACTACAAAATGAACTCTGAAAATGTTGGAACTTGGCATGGTATCATCATTTCGCCCGCATAGCATGTGCAAAAGAGTAGAGAGGGTCACGGCGAAAACTGGACGCACCTCGTGTACAAACTGGACAATCTCTTTCGGAGTATCAGGGTTTCGGACGAGAACTCATCTGTTACACGGGCACTTCAATGTTTTTTAAACTTATTTGAACTCCAGCCTATTTTTGCGTTCAGTATGCATCATTCAAAGCGACGTCATCAATTTCCAACATGTTCTGACATCATTTGCTGTTTTTCAGTCATTTACCGATTTGTTTAGAGACCTAAATGACGGTGAAATTGAAAATTACTACAAAATGAACTCTGAAAATGTTGGAACTTGGCATGGTATAATCATTTCGCCCGCATAGCATGTGCAAAAGAGTAGAGAGGGTCACGGCGAAAACTGGACGCACCTCGTGTACAAACTGGACAATATCTTTCGGAGTATCTGGGTTTCGGACGAGAACTCATCTGTTACACGGGCACTTCAATGTTTTTTAAACTTATTTGAACTCCAGCCTATTTTTGCGTTCAGTATGCATAATTCAAAGCGACGTCATCAATTTCCAACACGTTCTGACATCATTTACTGTTTTTCAGTCATTTACCGATTTGTTTAGAGAGCTAAATGACGGTGAAATTGAAAATCACTACAAAATGAACTCTGGAAATGTTGGAACTTGGCATGGTATCATCATTTCGCCCGCATAGCATGTGCAAAAGAGTAGAGAGGGTCACGGCGAAAACTGGACGCACCTCGTGTACAAACTGGACAATCTCTTTCGGAGTATCAGGGTTTCAGACGAGAACTCATCTGTTACACGGGCACTTCAATGTTTTTTAAACTTATTTGAACTCCAGCCTATTTTTGCGTTCAGTATGCATCATTCAAAGCGACGTCATCAATTTCCAACACGTTCTGACATCATTTGCTGTTTTTCAGTCATTTACCGATTTGTTTAGGGAGCTAAATGACGGTGAAATTGAAAATCACTACAAAATGAACTCTGAAAATGTTGGAACTTGGCATGGTATCATCATTTCGCCCGCATAGCATGTGCAAAAGAGTAGAGAGGGTCACGGCGAAAACTGGACGCACCTCGTGTACAAACTGGACAATCTCTTTCGGAGTATCAGGGTTTCGGACGAGAACTCATCTGTTACACGGGCACTTCAATGTTTTTTAAACTTATTTAAACTACAGCCTATTTTTGCGTTCAGTATGCATCATTCAAAGCGACGTCATCAATTTCCAACACGTTCTGACATCATTTGCTGTTTTTCAGTCATTTACCGATTTGTTTAGAGAGCTAAATGACGGTGAAATTGAAAATCACTACAAAATGAACTCTGAAATGTTGGAACTTGGCATGGTATAATCATTTCGCCCGCATAGCATGTGCAAAAGAGTAGAGAGGGTCACGGCGAAAACTGGACGCACCTCGTGTACAAACTGGACAATCTCTTTCGGAGTATCAGGGTTTCGGACGAGAACTCATCTGTTACACGGGCACTTCAATGTTTTTTAAACTTATTTGAACTCCAGCCTATTTTTGCGTTCAGTATGCATCATTCAAAGCGACGTCATCAATTTCCAACACGTTCTGACATCATTTGCTGTTTTTCAGTCATTTACCGATTTGTTTAGAGAGCTAAATGACGGTGAAATTGAAAATCACTACAAAATGAACTCTGAAAATGTTGGAACTTGGCATGGTATCATCATTTCGCCCACATAGCATGTGCAAAAGAGTAGAGAGGGTCACGGCGAAAACTGGACGCACCTCGTGTACAAACTGGACAATCTCTTTCGGAGTATCAGGGTTTCGGACGAGAACTCATCTGTTACACGGGCACTTCAATGTTTTTTAAACTTATTTGAACTCCAGCCTATTTTTGCGTTCAGTATGCATCTTTCAAAGCGACGTCATCAATTTCCAACACGTTCTGACATCATTTGCTGTTTTCCAGTCATTTACCGATTTGTTTAGGGAGCTAAATAACGGTGAAATTGAAAATCACTACAAAATGAACTCTGAAAATGTTGGAACTTGGCATGGTATCATCATTTCGCCCGCATAGCATGTGCAAAAGAGTAGAGAGGGTCACGGCGAAAACTGGACGCACCTCGTGTACAAACTGGACAATCTCTTTCGGAGTATCAGGGTTTCAGACGAGAACTCATCTGTTACACGGGCACTTCAATGTTTTTTAAACTTATTTGAACTCCAGCCTATTTTTGCGTTCAGTATGCATCATTCAAAGCGACGTCATCAATTTCCAACACGTTCTGACATCATTTGCTGTTTTTCAGTCATTTACCGATTTGTTTAGGGAGCTAATGACGGTGAAATTGAAAATCACTACAAAATGAACTCTGAAAATGTTGGAACTTGGCATGGTATCATCATTTCGCCCGCATAGCATGTGCAAAAGAGTAGAGAGGGTCACGGCGAAAACTGGACGCACCTCGTGTACAAACTGGACAATCTCTTTCGGAGTATCAGGGTTTCAGACGAGAACTCATCTGTTACACGGGCACTTCAATGTTTTTTAAACTTATTTGAACTCCAGCCTATTTTTGCGTTCAGTATGCATCTTTCAAAGCGACGTCATCAATTTACAACACGTTCTGACATCATTTGCTGTTTTTCAGTCATTTATCGATTTGTTTAGGGAGCTAAATGACGGTGAAATTGAAAATCACTACAAAATGAACTCTGAAAATGTTGGAACTTGGCATGGTATCATCATTTCGCCTGCATAGCATGTGCAAAAGAGTAGAGAGGGTCACGGCGAAAACCGGACGCACCTCGTGTACAAACTGGACAATCTCATTCGGAGTATCAGGGTTTCGGACGAGAACTCATCTGTTACACGGGCACTTCAATGTTTTTTAAACTTATTTGAACTCCAGCCTATTTTTGCGTTCAGTATGCATCATTCAAAGCGACGTCATCAATTTCCAACACGTTCTGACATCATTTGCTGTTTTTCAGACATTTACCGATTTGTTTAGAGAGCTTAATGACGGTGAAATTGAAAATCACTGCAAAATTAATAGCAGAAAATAAATAATGCAGAAAAGAAAAAAAAACTATATAATTTTTTTTATATTCACAAAGAAACTAAATACAGTAAAAAAATTACTCAGAAATAAATAGAAGAAAATTATATAAAAAATTGTTGGGGCGCTGCCCGCTGGGCCTACCAACCCTAGGGTTTGCAAATACAGGCCCAGAAGGGCCAGCAGGCTCAACGGGCAGCGCGCCAAAGTTAGGCCCAGAAGCCTGCTATAGAGAGGAGTTCGAGACAGCAGCCGCGCCGGGGCTTTTAAACTGGTGCAGGCGCCCCTCGGCTAGCGAGGTGGGACTAAACTTGCCCGCCCGCTCCAGCGCCAGCGCACACCTTTATTACCGGGGCGTGGCTCCAACCGGTACTAAAGGGGGGCCTTTAGTACTGGTTGGAGCCACGAACCGGTACTAAAGGGGCAGTTTCCCGCCCCTTGGCCTGGCGAAAATTGGCCTTTAGTACCGGTTGGTGGCTCCAACCGGTACTAAAGGCCCCTCCTATATATATGGCACTTACGAAAAATTCAGTTTCATCGACCACCACTTCTTCTTCAACTACTTCGCACGACATTGCCGCCGCCCTCGCCGCCCCCGCCGTCGCGCCGTCGCCCCCGCCGCCCGTCATCGCCGTCACCGCCGTCGCCCTCACTGCCCGTCGTCGCCGTCACCGCCGTCGCCCTCACCGCCCGTCGTCGCCGTCACCGCCGTCGCCCCCGCCGCCCATCGTCGCCGCCCCGTACCACGTCGCCGTCTCGATCGCGCCGTCGCCCCCGGCGTGCCGCTCGTCGTCGCGCCGTCCCCGTCGCATTGCCGTCTCGCGCCGCCGCCCCCCGCTCGTACACACACACATACATACACACACACACAGACACACACACATATTGTTTTTACTTATTTTCTGTTGTTTAGATTAATGTTAGATAAATTACGTAGATAAGAATGTTAGAATGTTAATGTTAGATGAATTATATGGAAAAAATGTTAAATATTAATGTCAATTTTAGATGAATTAGCTAGATATTAATTAGGTATATATATGAGATTTGAACTAGTTGAATTAATATAACTAGTTTATTTTAGTATGAAAATTAATAGAACAAGTTTATTTTTAGTAAGAAAATTTAGGTATATGAGATTATTTAAACTAGTTGAATTAATATAATTAGTTTATTTTTAGTAAATGCTTAGTTGAACTAGTTGAATTAGTAGAACTAGTTTATTTTTAGTAAGAAAATTTAGGTATATGAGATTTGATGATCTAATTAAAATATTACTATATATATAGCTACTTTATATATTTTAGTAAGAAAATTAATAGAACGAGTTTATTTTTTGTAAATTCTTAGTTGAATTAATAGAACTAGTTTATTTTTAGTAAGAAAATTTAGATATCTGAGATTTGATGATCTAATTAAAATATTACTATATGGAACTAGCTACTTTATTTTAGTAAGAAAATTAATAGAACACATTTATTTTTATTAAATGCTTAGTTGAATTAGTTGAATTAATAGAACTAGTTGAACTAATAGAAGTAGTTGAATTAGTTGAATTAATAGAACTAGTAAGTGTTTAATGTTTCACCTATATGAACATAGGAAATGTCGTCTGACGACGAAAAAGATTTCATTAAGTGCGAATTCTGTGAAGACCAGCGCGGCCTGTGCGACAGAAATTTCCTTGTTGATGATAGGCGCTTCAGCATCAAGCTGGATGAGACCTTCGAAGTGGATACAGTAAGTCACAACGACAAGTCTTTTTTCGTAATTAAGCATGACTTATATATGCTTCATTTGCTTCAACTTATAATTTTAAATTTTCACTATTCTACTAGCGCATCCCCTGCCATGCAAGAATTTTTGTCTTGGATAAGATAGGTTTCAGTGCTATGGAAACTATGGAGGTAAAGAGAGTTTACCTGAAGACCGAGCATGCTGGTTATACTTTCAACGTCAAATTATACAATGCAGACACGTACACCTATTTTGAATGCAAAACTTGGCAAGCACTATGCAAGGCTTATGCATTTGAGCCTGATATGGTTATCACCTTTGATATTCGTCCGGAAGATGATATTGAAGGTAATAGAGACATCTGGGTCGATGTGCAGACGCCTCCAGTTCTACCATTATGTGAGTTTCTCAACCATATTTATGTCTTTGATATTGTTTATTCAAAAATAGTTGACAACTAATTTCTATTGACAGCTTATTTCCATTCAAGCAAACATGTCCGGCGCTTGGTAGACAGGACCTACTACTGTCCCGGAGCTGAACTAAACTGCGAGGAGATAAGTCATTATGTTTCATGGCTTGAGGATCTTGATGCTGTTAAGAGAAATCATTTTCCTGAATTTGAAAATCTTAGTACTCAAAACGTGCGACCAATAGTGATCGTATTGAACTACGGTCACATGTATTTAGGAAAGATGGTAAGATTTTTACTATTAGTCCTCAGTGCATCTTTTGCATACATTATTTTTCAAGCTAAACTTTCATTGCTAAGTATATTAATTACTATACGATGTTCTTCAACAGGGACTCCCGATGACAGTTGTGCCTTAGTGGATCGAGACTAAAGGTCGCATGTCAATTGTTAGCTTACGGCCAAGATATCCTACAGTGCACATGAGTGCATTCAGGATTTCTGAAAGCGATGAATGCTTAATAGTGAAAGATTGGAGCAAAATTGTTAATGATCGCAGAGAAGTACTAGGGGGCAGCAATCAGAAGCGCAGCCCACGATTAGGAGACAGGTTCATCTGCATGCTCCAATATGATGAATCAGGAGAGCTATACATGTTCTATGCTATTTTACCTGAGAGAGAGCAGCAGGAGTGATTTAGCTAGTTATCATGCTCTTAGTACTTGTTGTCCTCTCATGCGTGTCCGTGTTCTTCGTCCTGAACTTAATCTCAAAGAGTGATTTGCTTTTGTGGTGTTATGAACGCTTATAATATGATGATGATGATGATGATGAGTTATTATATCATTTATGAAAGAAACCGCATATTAGTTTCAACTGGATGGATCCTAGCTAAGTGATCAAGTATATGCCATATCCATATTACTTAGATCACTAAGTGATCAAGTATATGCCATATCCATATTACTTAGATCACTAAGTGATCAAGTAATATGGATATGGCATATACTTGATCACTTAGCTAGGATCCACATGCATCCAGTCGAAACTAATCTGCGGTACTTTCACCTAATGATTTAACAACTCATTATAATGTAAAACAATCACTAAATTAAATTGAAAACACAAAACTAAAGGAAAAAATAAAAATTAAAACCAAAACACACCCAAACATTTAGTACCGGTTGGTGTTACCAACCGGTACTAATGTCCTACACGCACCCGGGCCTGGCTCGTGCCACGTGGTGGCACGTTAGCGCCGGTTCGTGCCAAACCGGTACTAAAGGGGGGGGGGGGCTTTAGTCTCCACTCCATAGTGCCGGTTGCAGAACCGGCACTAAAGGCCCTTACGAACCGGTGATAAAGGCCGGTTCTGCACTAGTGGGGTTCGCATGCTATCGGTAAAATATGTTGATGAAAAATAAGCACATTGCAGATTCATCAGATTAATTCAAGCCACATGGAAACCCATCTATCCAAACCAAGCATGAGCAAGAACTAGGAAATATAGCACTTGTATATGTTTCTCATGCATTAAGTGCAGCCAAATTCGATTTATTCCTCACATGGTATACAATAACAGAATGCAGCCACAACAATTGAACATCGCATTGCAGAATTGAACCAAGCAGTTAACTAAACACCACAACAAATGAACCAAATGTTAACTGAGCACCACATTGCACAATATAACATACTCCTAATAGAAGATCAGACAGTTAACCAAACCAAGCATGCTTAACAACTTGGAAATATAGCAATTGTATTTGTTTCTCATGTATTTAATGCAACCAAATTTGATTTATTTTTCACATGGTATACAATAACAGAATGCACCCACAACAATTGAACATCGCATTGCTGAATCGAACCAATCAGTTAACTAAACACCACAACAAATGAACCAAACATTAACTGAGCACCACATTGCACAATATAACATACTCCTAATAGAAGATCAGACAGTTAACCAAACCAAGCATGCTTAACAACTTGGAAATATAGCAATTGTATTTTTTCTCATGTATTTAGTACAGCCAAATTTGATTTATTTCTCACATGGTATGCAATAACAAAATGCACCCACAACAATTGAACATCGCATTGCAGAATTGAACCAAACAGTTAACTAAACACCACAACAAATGAACCAAACGTTAACTGAGCACCACATTGCACAATATAACATACTCATAATGGAAGATCAGACAGTTAACCAAACCAAGCATGCTTGACAACTTGGAAAATTGCACCCTGAAGAATTGAACATCACATTCGCAGAATTGAACCAAATAGTTACATGAACACCACATTGCACGACATATAGAACATATACACTAGAGCAGAAGATTGAATGGTAAAAGTAGATAACACAATTCACTAGAATTTCTTAAGGAAAGGCAGTAGTTAGCAAACTGAACATGGGTCCTTATAGTGAGCTAATAAGACAATCTACTCCTCATTGTCAGAGATATCGATGACGATTGTCTCCTTGGACATGGAAGAGGGCGAGGCCTCCACATAGTGGGTGCCCTCGTCGTAGTGGTGAGTTGCCTGAGCCGCTCCGGGCACCAACCTGCTGGCTCTCGAGATGAGGTAAGCACGTGCATGGTGAGAAAACACCTCGTAATCTTCGTCGAAGGCACCGATGGTGTCCTCAAGAAAACGCCACGAACTATCGTTTAAAGCAGCCAACCGCGTCGCGGCGTTGGCACGCGAGGCGTCGACGGTGGCCTCGACGGCGAGGTGCTCCTCCAAGATCTAGGGGTCGGCACGAATGGCAGCATCGCGACCTCAGCCGCGCGTGCGGTCGCGATTTGCTTCTCTGCTGCCAAGTGCTCCTTGAGATCCTGGCTATACTGCGTGCACCATGGCTTAGGGCGGCGCTTATTTGGTGGAGGGGTCGGTGATTTGGGTGGAAGGTGTCGCGCTCGCGCCAACGGTCGGGGCATGTGGGATGTGGAAGGAGGAGGAGGATGGGGGTCGTGTCAGGGATATACCATGCGGTGTAACCCGCCGGATGTATGACCCGGTCAGACTTGGCGACTCACCAGAGACCCGGCTGGAGCTTGGCGACTCACTGGCGGCCTGCCCAGACATGGCGGTTTACGGGCAACCCACCTGAACATTGCGACTTGCCTGGTTACCCGGCGGGCGGGTCAGACGGACGACATGGCCCAAGGCCCAATAGACCGGCTTATGTTCTGGTAGGCCGGCTTAAGACGAAAGGCATGATGAATATTTCCCTTACAAGGTATCAAGACCCGGACTTGTATCCGGCTTGTAATAGAGAATAGACTAGTCCTAATCCTACTAGACTTTGCATGTAACCTGCCCCTTCTTATATATATATATATATATATATATATATATATATATATATATATATATATATATATATATATATATATATATATATATATATATATATATATATATATATATATATATATATATATAAGGAGGGGCAGGGCTCCCCAAGGGGGACAAGGAAGAAGCTGAATAATCTCGAGGGCTAGACACGATAAGGAGAGCCGGTTTATGCGGTGACTCTCTGAGGAGCATAATGAGACCTAGCCACAAACAGCATGTAGGGTTATTACCGGATGATGTTTCCCGGGGCCCGAAGCTGTCTAAACCCTTGTCTTGTGTTGCATCTCTCGATTCCGCTCAACCCCTCTCAAGCTACCACATAGATGCGTTGGCCTCACGACTAAGTCCTCACACTAGGACATCTGTCGTGACAATTCCACGACAGTTCGCGCCCACCATGGGGCTTGTGCACGGTGGTGTTGAGTTCTTGGAGGGCTCTCCCCAGAGATCGAGGAGTTTGCAATTTTCCGGATGAGGATTTTTACAATCGGTGAGATTGAAGTCAGAGAAGAATTAGGGTTTTGCGGTCAGTCTACCACACCCGTCTTTGGCGATCCGTCGAAACCAACAGAAGATTAGCTTTTTTGCTTTTTGCATCGCCGCAAGTCGCCGAGTCCGACAGAAGATTGGCGGTGTGATGTACGCCATGGAATCGGTCCAAACACAAGTTTCCGCTGAGAAACAGATCTCTGCTGCGATCGACGTGAGGATCGAGACAAACTGCTACTATCAACACATCAAGTCATGAGTCAATTCTGCTGCATACTTACGCATGAGCGTCAAACTCCACGTGAAATCCCAAGCACCAGTGCACCACTAGTATTTGCACAAGGACCCCGATAACACCCGAATGTTCGGGCTGTGAGGTGATCGATCCGAACGAGTCGTTCGGTTCGGCAGGGAAGTATCAGCGAACAGTTTCGTTCATTGCCATGTTCCAACAGCCCGAACCATCCACCTAATCCCTCGTTAGCTGGGCCTTTTGTTAGGCCTGCTGGCCCAAACTATTCCCTTTGCAAAAAAATTAAATGCAGAAAAAACACGAAAACAGTGAAAAAACCCAACTGAAAAAACTGAGAAAAAACTGTACAATAAAATGCCACAAAAATCTAGAAATTGCCATCAATTTATATAATTGTTGAAGCTACTACACAGTACCTACATAAAATGAAAAACGCCATGATGGATGGGAACGAGCAAAAACTTCCATGATGTACAAAAATCGAAAAAGTTGTCGTGCAACAGGAAATAAATTGCCATGGTTGGTATGAAATTTTGAAATTTGTTCAAATATAAACTGTCGTGGGCGCAAGAAAATTGCCATGGTTTGCACACCAAAAAATGCCATGATGCATAGAAAAAATTGCCGTGACCATAAAACTAAATTTGCCAGTCGCATAAGAAAATAATTTTGACAAGATGCAAAAAGAAAGAAAAATTGCCATGGTCATAAAAACACGCATTGATACCAGAAGTAAATCTATAAGTTTGCCAAATGGTGGCCAAAAAGTGGTGTAAATTTTCCGTGATGCATATTACCCCTTGCATTAACATGTGTTGAAAAAAGTGAAAACATTATCACTAGTAAATAATTTTGGCACTGCCATGAGACATGGACCTAAAATTTTGCCATGATCTATAAATTCAAAATTGTCATGGTCAATTACTAAATTTACAATGATTAATGATTTTTTTCCATGCATAGCTAATGAAATTTGCCATGAATCGCAAACTTAATTTGCCATGGTCATTTACTAAAATTTCCCATCGTCTTGGCAATTAAAAAATAAAATTTTCCATGGCAATACATCAAACTGAAAATTGCCATGATCAATGAAATAAATTTGCCATGGGTAATGAATGAGAAACTAAAATTTGCCATGATCTATGTACTAAATTTGCCATGGTCAATTATTACCATGATCATGAATAAAATTTGCCATGTTTCATTAACTAAATTTGCCATCATTCGTCAACTAAATTTGCCATGGTTGTTTGCTAATAATTACCATCGTATTGGCAATAAAAGTAAATTTGCCATGGCAATATAAATGAATTTCTCATACTACAAAGTAAAAATTGCCATGTTCCTAAACGAATCATGTTATGCGGATAAAAACATATAATTATTGTGTGTTTATACAAAAACAAGTTTCAAAGTTTGCAATGATGTATGAGGCACACTTCTCATAGAAAAAAGTTGTCGTGCTACAAAGAAAAAATGCCATGGTTTGTACGAAATTTGTCCAAATATAAATTGTTGTGGTCGCAGAAATTTGCCATGGTCTACAGACAAAAAAATGGAACTAAAATTATCCATGATATATAAACTAAATTTTCCATGGTTAATTACTAAACTTACCATGATCAAGTGGAAATTCTAGTTTCCATGGTTAATTAGTGAGAAACTACAATTTGCCATGATCTATGAACTAAATTTACCATGGTCAATTTATAAAAATTACTATGATCAACGAAAATAAATTTGCCATGATTCGTTAACTAAATTTGCCATCATTCGTTAACTAAATTTGCCATGGCTGTTTGCTAATAATTGCAATCATCTTGGCAATAAAAGTAAATTTGCCATGGCAATAAAATCAATGCTACATCGTAAAAATTGCCATGTCACGAAGATACAAAAATCATACAATTATTGTGTGATTATACAAAAAAAAGTTTGTCGTGCTATGGAAAAAATTGCCATGGCAAAAGTTGCCATGTGACAAAAAAGTAGTCAATGTGACTATTATCATGATTTACAAAAGATATGGAAAAAAGCTATATTGTTATCTTTGTAAAGTTGCCATGATTTATGAAGATAAAAATTGTCTAAATTTGCCATGCGACAAAAAAGTAGAAACATTTATGGAAGTTGCCATAATTTAGGAAAAAATTATCCTGACATTTCCATGTGACATTATTAAAAAGAAATCTTAAAACATTTGCCATGTGAGCATTGCATAGTTCCAATAAGAATTTGCCATGTGACATGAGCACTAGTCAGCATGAGCACTTTCCAAGGTGTGTTTTCCCGGGGGCAAAAATGTACGCGAAATGCCATGGGACATATTGTTGTGCTAATAATCAGGAATTTATTGAGTATACTTGAAACTACAAAAAACATATGGACAGGACGCTTGCGATCGTAAACCATACAAAAAAAATGCCGAAATAGCTATAGAAATAAGTACTGATATAATTTGCCATGTGTTATTTTTAGCATGAACAAATACTAGGGTGGAAATGACAACTAAGGATGGACACTAAAAAATTGCATATCAAAATGCATCTACCCATTCTGGGCACTTGCCGACAAGAACGAGTAGCCTTTTTGCTTAGCTAGTGAATCGATCAAGATGCTATGGAATCTGTGTAAAGAAACAGAAATCCTAGTTCACCTCCTGGTTGTGCATCAAGGTCAAGATCCTGCGGAATCACCATGGAATCAGCGGCTAGGTGTGACTCGTTCAAACGAGAGATTTTTATGGCGGCGGCGGTGAGCAAGGGGTTAACGTACCGGCCAAGAGAGTGGCAAAGCCGCGAAAAGGTTTTGACCAAGCCACCGCCGCAAGGTGAACGGAATACCTGGCCATGGGTGACTCCCGGCGAGCAGTTCCCCTTCGGCACATCGCAGGAAAGAAGACGGCGTCCACATCGACGAGCAGCTCGGCTGCAAGCGGCAGGGCGTCGTCCACCTTCTGGTTGACCTCCACCACATGCCGACGCTGAAGCGCCGTGGCGGCGGACGGCGGCGGCGTTAGATCCGCTGCTGCTCTCTCCCTCCGCGCCACGCATCCTCGAGCGCCGCGACTTTCTCGAGCTGGCGCCATCGCCGAGATCCGTGGGCACGCTGCCGCAACACCCTCGCCGGCGACCGCCGGCGCTATCCCCCTCTGCGCCCGCCTCTTAGACACGCCGCGTCGGAGACGGCTCTGCTCCTCCCCCTTCCGTGCCCAGCATCCTCGAGCGGCTTCGCTTTCTCGAACTACCGGCATGCCGCCGAGATGCACGGGCTGGCCGTCGCACACACCTTCGCCGACGATCTGGTTGGGGTGGAATCGATTTGTGTGGTCGGGGTGGAAGAGAAAAGGAGTGGACTAGTCTAGAAATGGATAGTGAAGTGGGCTGTCTCACCACGAGAGAAAAAGGTTCGCGCCGACCCCTCGTCCTTGCGAACAGTTCACGACCGATGACGTGGCCATGAATTTACGTCAAAAAGAGTGCGGGTGATCAGACGATGGATGAAGCGTTCGGGCCGATCTCCTAAAAACCTAACGTTCAGGCGTTATTGTTTCCGTTGCACAAAGACCAATGTCTAATTGATCTGGAGTTCAACTAGCACTACCACGTACATGCACGTGAAGCCAGCAAATCAGTCGGCAGGGGGCCACGACCTAGAGGACACGGACTTGGATTCATCAAACAAGCAACGACACAGAGGGGGACCTGGGCGTGGACTCGGGCCTCGCTGGAATCGCCGTTCCTCCGCACCATGGCTTTCCTCGCGCCGTTTCAAGCGACGACTGCTCAGCCTCGCTCTGAGCCGCCCTCACGGCCCACGCCTCCGCGGCCTCACCTGCGCCGCCGCGCCTCAAGCCGGCCCCGCCTCCATGCGCCTCTGTGGCCGTACCCGCCTTAGCCTCGCCTTGCACCGCGCCGCCACGCCTCTTGTCCGAGCCGCCGCGGTTGCCGCTGCTTCAACCCGCCGCCGGCATACTCCCCTGTTTCCAACCCGCCAACGACGATCTGATCTATACAAAGGAAAAGAAGAGAGGGAACGAAGAAAGGACTCGTATGTGAGTCAACCGACCACGACCTGGACTGTGCCATCGTTCCCAATCGCTGCTTGTGCAGCCCCGACTTCGAGCTGCCTGCGGTTTCAGCAGTCCCGCTTCCGCTCCCGAGTCGCCAACTACTTCACCTAGCCAGGAACACAACCGCAACTGCGGGTTTGCCTCCCCGGGCGCGCGTCCTCACATGCGGCCTCGCCTCCCGCTACTGTTCTGCTGCGATCAACAGCCGCACCCTGGGCCGCCGTTTCGTCAACTCACCTCACCGGATCGTTGGGCCGTCTCCACTTTGAGCCGCCCTCGCGCGAGCTCGTGCCTGCGGCCTTGAGCCGCCGTCTTCCGCGCCAGGCCAACGTCCCTACTTCTGCCTCATCCACGGCTATGAGACACGCCATGGGTGAGCCGACCCCCGAGTCGCGGGAGTCCTTTGTCGGACTGGCCTTCGTTTTCGAGCCGCCAAGAGGGCCTCCGAGCCGCCGTTGCCGTACCTTGAGCCGCTACTCAACAAGTTGTTGCCGCATCAAGTGGCCGGCGTAACCCTTGCCATGGGCTGACTATACCTCTGCGCTAAGCCGCCATACCCCTGCATTGCTGCCGTGGCCTCGTCTCCGCGTTGAACCGCCTCCGACGGCCGACCACCTCAGGGTCGCCCCTCCGTCGATGAACTGCCGCGTTCCGCAGCCCCAAGCTGGACGGACCGTGAGCCACCGCCGTGCCGTTCTACTACGGCCCGTCCTCGCCGGTCGTCTTCACTCCGAGCCGCCCCAAGCCTCTTTTGCAAGCCGGCCGCGGCCTCCGCCGACGAAGCCTCGTTTTTTGGAGCTGCTGCTGTCGCGCCGTGCCTTCTAGAGCCACTAGCACGTTGCGCCTCCAGAGGCGCCACTGATTTTGTCGCCATAGCCATGCCAGACCGCCTCGCCTCGGTTCACGGTTGAGCCGCCCTGTATCTGTGTCTTCGCCGCGTCGCTAAGGCCATGGAGTTTCTGCAGCTTTGCCTTTCTCTTGCTGCAGAGTTGCTTCTATGGTTTTGGATCGATGCGGGCCGGGATGCAACGTGTTGTGCAGTCAATCACGGCCACAAAGCCCGTTTCTTTACTTGGGAGCTAGGCGTCCCACTCACTGCTGCCATCATTCGGTGTACAAGGTTATAAAATCCCAGATCAATGAAACATCTGCCAGCCACACAAGGGAATCTAGAAGTACGACAGGGACAAGCCATATCAACCAATGCGTTAAGATGTGCCACTAATTGATGAGAAGCAAATCCAGAATACCAAAGGCTCATCAGTGCTAAGTCTACACGGCGCCTCATTCATACAGTGGACATGGAGCTCGTGCCAGTGTCGTCCTATGTCGACCTCTGTTCATGCCACGCTAACTACCGGCGATCAGGACAAATGCGCCGGGTCAACTGGCGCGGTCCTATCTGTTGTGTCTATATAAGGATCAAAAGGAATTCAACAAGCAATACTTGTTGGGGAACATAGTAATTTCAAAAATTTATCTACCCACACAAGATCATGGTGATGCATAGCAACGAGAGGGGAGAGTGTCGTCCACGTACCGTCGTAGACCGTAAGCGGAAGCGTTATGAGAACGCGGTTGATGTAGTCATACGTCTTCACGATCCGACTGATCCAAGTATCGAACGCACGACACCTCTGAGTTCAGCACACGTTCACCTCGGTGACGTCCCACGAACTCACGATCCAGCAGAGCTCCACGGGAGAGTTCCGTCAGCATGATGGCGTGATGACGGTGATGATGATGCTACCGACGCAGGGCTTTGCCTAAGCACTACTACGATATGACCGAGGTGGATTATGGTGGAGGGAGGCACCGCACACGGCTAAAAGATCAACTGATCAACTTGTGTGTCTCCATGGGGTGCCCTGATACGTCTCCAACGTATCTATAATATATGAAGTATTCATGCTATTATATTATCCATCTTGGATGTTTAATGGGCTTTACTATGCACTTTTATATTATTTTTGGGACTAACCTATTAACCCAGAGCCCAGTGCCAGTTTCTGTTTTCCCCTTGTTTCAATGTTTCGCAGAAAAAGAATATCAAACGGAGTCCAAACGGAATGAAACCTTCGGGAGCGTGATTTTTGGAATGAACGTGATCCAAGACACTTGGAGTTGAAGTCAGGGAAGCTTCGAGGTGGCCACGAGGCAGGGAGGCGCGCCTGCCCCCTGGGCGCGCCCCCACCCTCGTGGGGCCCCTCGTGGCTCCCCTTACCGACTTGTTTTGCCTATATATATATCCATATACCCTAAAAACTTCGGGGAACAGAATAGATCGGGAGTTCCGCCGCCGCAAGCCTCTGTAGCCACCAAAAACCAATCGGGACCCTGTTCCGGCACCCTGCCGGAGGGGGATCCCTCACCGGTGGCTATCTTCATCATCCCGGCGCTCTCCATGACGAGGAGGGAGTAGTTCACCCTCGGGGCTGAGGGTATATACCAGTAGCTATGTGTTTGATCTCTCTCTCTCTCTCTCTCTCTCTCTCTCTCTCGTGTTCTTGAGGTGGTATGATTTTGATGTATCGCGAGCTTTGCTATTATAGTTGGATCTTATGATGTTTCTCCCCCTCTACTCTCTTGTAATGGATTGAGTTTTTCCTTTGAAGTTATCTTATCGGATTGAGTCTTTAAGGATTTGAGAACACTTGATGTATGTCTTGCCGTGCTTATCTGTGGTGACAATGGGATATCACGTGATCCATTTGATGTATGTTTTGGTGACCAACTTGCGGGTTCCGCCCATGAACCTATGCATAGGGGTTGACACACGTTTTCGTCTTGACTCTCCTGTACAAACTTTGGGGCACTCTTTGAAGTTGTTTGTGTTGGTTGAATAGATGAATCTGAGATTGTGTGATGCATATCGTATAATCATACCCATGGATACTTGAGGTGATGTTGGAGTATCTAGGTGACATTAGGGTTTTGGTTGATATGTGTCTTAAGGGTTTATTCTAGTACGAACTCTTGAGTAGATCGATCCGGAAGAATAACTTTGAGGTGGTTTCGTACCCTACAATAATCTCTTCGTTTGTTCTCCGCTATTAGTGACTTTGGAGTGACTCTTTGTTGCATGTTGAGGGATAGTTATATGATCCAGTTATGTTATTATTGCTGAGAGAACTTGCACTAGTGAAAGTATGAACCCTAGGCCTTGTTTCCTAGCATTGCAATACCGTTTACGCTCACTTTTATCGCTTGCTACCTTGCTGTTTTTATATTTTCAGATTACAAAAACCTATATCTACCATCCATATTGCACTTGTATCACCATCTCTTCGCTGAACTAGTGCACCTATACAATTTACCATTGTATTGGGTGTGTTGGGGACACAAGAGACTCTTTGTTATTTGGTTGCAGGGTTGTTTGAGAGAGACCATCTTCAACCTACGCCTCCCACGGATTGATAAACCTTAGGTCATCCACTTGAGGGAAATTTGCTACTGTCCTACAAACCTCTGCACTTGAAGGCCCAACAATGTCTACAAGAAGAAGGTTGTGTGGTAGACATCAAGCTCTTTTCTGGCGCCGTTGCCGGGGAGGTGAGTGCTTGAAGGTATATCTTTAGGTCTTGCAATCGAATCTTTTTGTTTCTTGTTTTATCACTAGTTAGTCAATAAAAGAACACTACAAAAAAATGGAATTAAGTTTGCCACATACGCTTCATCTTTTTAATATCTTTCCACTACAAAAAAATACACTTCCGTGATGATACGTGTTTGTCACAGTAGGTCGCATTTTTTTTCATGCATGTACATCCATGACAAATTTATGACAGAATCAAGATAGTCATACCTGTGCTGTCATAGAAGTGTTCCATGACATTACCAAAATTATCATCACGGAAGTGTCCACTTCCATGATGATAAATCGCGCGTCACAGAAGTGCTTTCGTCAAGGGTGACCGACATGTGGCATCCACCGTAACGGAACACCGTTAAGCTATCGGGTCCGGTTTTGGATCCGATAACCCGTTAACAGCCCCGACCAATGGGGATTTTCCACGTGTAAAATCATCATTGGTTGGAGGAAACACGTGTCGGCTCACCGTTGGGACAGATGTCATCCACTCATTGGACACAAAGCGCCTATGATACGTCGACACGTGGCACGGCCCAACAGAGGCCCATTCGTGTGAAAAGGCCGGCCCGTTTAACTTGGTCAAAAGGTGGCAGGCCGGCCCACGGCAAGCCTGTTAACGGCCTGTTCGCATATTGCCCATTTATGGCCCGCTAACCCAGAGCCCGTTTACGGCCTATCCGAATTAGGCCCAGTAGCTTCATCTGGGCCGTCCAATATAATTCCAGCCCGTTCTAACTTCCGGCCCATGTATGGCCCATGACGTCTTTCGGCCCATATGATGCCCTTAGTAACCCTCGGCCCCTTAACGGCCCGTGGTAAAACTGGCCCGTAATGAACAGTGTATCACTTTATACCCATTAACGGCCCATTATTCCGTTGGGCCGTTTCTAGCCCATGATATCTTTCGGCCTTCTCAGGGCCCATTTAATCTTGGGCTCATTTCCAGCATTCGGTTACTTACGGCCCGTTACTGTCATTTTCTGCTTGTGGGCCAAATTCAGCCCGTGGTTATAGTCGGCCCGTTTGCGGCCCGTTAATACGTTGGGCCGTTTTCATGTCGAAAAAAACCCGTTGGGTTGTTTTCATAGAGTTATCAAATACGGCCAATAAACGACCAGTTATTGTCCACGAATAGTACGGCCCATGATTGGCGAAATGATGATACGCCCCGTAGAAGGCCCATGGGTCCTACGACCCGTAAAAGGCCCATGGATCGTACGGCCCGTAGAAGGCCCATGGATCCTACGGCCCGTATAGAAGGCCAATGGATCCTACGGCCCATAGAAGGCCCATGGATCATACGGCCCGCAGGAGGCCCATGGTTACAACAGCCCGTGTGTTGCCATGATTATTAGAAAAACACAGAAAAAGAACTGCAGTGACTACAAGCAAACAACTAAACAAGACAATAAGGAAATAAATAAGCAAGCAATTAATGCTAGCCTATTACCGCTATTACACATATTACATCCACTGGGCATCAAAGTTCGCCACCAGTGCAAATATAGGGAACAAAGCAGCATATTACATACACTGGCCGTCAAAATTGGCCACCAGTGCAAATAAACGCGGCAGCAAAACAAGAGCATAACTGAAACAACTTCATAAGAGCGCAAGAAACATGGTATCCACCATGCTGGCAATAATCTTAGCAAGCTTATTAGCTTTGTCCTGTTTTGCGCTAAAATCCTCCAACGCTTGCTGTTGCACCAGAAAGTATGCATCTGAATGCTCCAGGGACTTCCGCAGTCCTTCCGCTTCTTGTCGCAGCACAGCTGATCGATGTCTTTCAGCTTATAGTTGAGACTCAAGAAATTGAACTGATTCAGACAATGAGTTTGAATAGCTTGTGCAAGCGGTAGTGGCCAGTAATCCAACACTAAACCAAGACAGGACTTTGGGGTTGTCTCACTGTCTTCGAGATAATCTTCCTTAGCTGTTTTATCAGCTTTGTTGGAGACCAACAAGGATGTGTCACTATCCTGAACCTTATCTGCATTACTTCCTTTACCATTGCTTAATAAGGCACTCTTCCCCAATATTCTGTCAGCATTCTAAAATAAGAAACAAGCAGACACATAACAGTTTAGCATGTACTAGTATATGAAACTCATTTCGGTGAACCAGTTCATTAGTAAGGTGGAAAGGATTAAACTGCCAAGTCTTCTATTGCCAAGTACTAGTACATAATAAAAGCATCAAACTAACATATGTCTATGTCCTATGGTCACTGCATTGTCTTGCCAAATCAAAATAGAGACACGGTTCAAATCATATCAGTTCAAGACAAAGCAGCAGTGAAAGAATACAAAGCGTGGGAAACTACACGGCACAACAAGATTTCAGATGGGTACCATGGGTCTACATGTACAACAACACTATTGGCTCTGTTGTGATGCTAGTAATGTGCATGATATGAGAAGTCAACTGTATACACAATTGAAATTGAAATCAGCACAGCTATTGATAAGAGCAAGCCTGTTAAAGAAATATGCGTGAACATACCTGCTGTGCCATTGCAGTTTCGATTGGATCATTCAATTTAAAAATAAGTTTGTATGAGTAAATACAGTGATACAAGAGCAAAGTAGTATGCACAATAGAAATCATAGTTAAAAACGGCGCGCCTAAGCGAGCGGGTAAGCGCGCCTAGGCTTTAGGCGTTGGCGAAACGCATTGCGCATAACTACGCTTAATCTGTGCATAACTACGCATAAGCATGCGCTTTGGTCAGTAAAGCGCAAGGCGGTGGCAAAACGCACAATTAGCGCCTCGCACTTTTTTGAACTATGATAGCAATGGAATCTTAAATTAGAACAGTTGTTCTTCAGGTTTAGGCACTTGTTCTACATGAACAGAGTACAGTAAGACGCAAGAATATAGTACTTAAAAATAGAAAATGAGCTCATAGACCTTACCACATTCTTGGTTCGGGACCAGTACAGAACAAGGCGTTCCCAGTCATCGTCCAGTAAATGTGTCTCAGGAGAACGTAAGGGAATTTGATGAGTTTCTTTGCCGGTGAAGTACGTTTTCTTCAGGTACTGATACTGCCACCAAGCATTCTTGAAGATAGCAGAGGTATTAGCACAGGTTACCTCATCTTGAGTTTCCAAATCGGTCCTTCTCTATAGAGAAAAATGGGAAAATTTTCTATATTATAACCATCATGGAGGTAGGATGTATGGGACAAAGCAAAGTAATTGCCATGAATAACATTACTTACACATAACTCCTGGACAAACACCTGCAACTGGCATTTTCCTTCATCTTCAGTATAATATTTCCAAGATGGGAAGATACGCACATATGGTTTAACAACATCAAATGCGATAGATGCTAAACTACGACTAGCTGGTTGTGCTTCCTCCACAGGAATAGGCATACTAACTGGTGGAGTTGGGGTTCGCCGTGGTAGTACTGGCCCTTTGGGCACTGGAGCTGCCTTACTAACTGCTCTTGTTTGGGAGCTCTGTGGTGGAGATGGTGCTGTGTCAACAGGAACTGGGTTACTATCTGCTGGGGTTGGGGTTAGATTGGGTGAAGCTGGTTCTCTGTCCATTGCAGTAGGGGTACAATCTGCGAGAATTTGGGTTATGTGTGGTAGGGCTGGTTCTCGTGCATGTACAACCGGGGTGCTATCTCCACCAAGAGGTAGCACTGTTTTATTTGAAGACCGTGTTTTTAGTCCGCTAGATGCTGGCATCACCCGCTCCAATTCAAATGGCTGATAAACAGGAAACATAGTTGAATGTACAAACATTGTATGAGAGACAAATGCAATAGATAGTGTGGAAAAAGAGGGCATGAAATAGTTGACATGTATATTGTTTAACTAAAACGGATAGCATGACATAATTTCACATATATGATGTCTATCTAAACTGGTTAGCATAGCATAACATAATTCAAAGATATGATGAATAACTAAACATGATCGCATGACATAATTCACCTACATGTTATCTAAGTAATCAGGATCGCATCATTTAATTCACATATGTGATTTATATGCTAAACAGAGGCCATTAGATATGATGTCTAAACTAAGAACATGGTGTTGAATATTGTGTATATGATGTCCAATCTATGCAATGCAAGACACCATATGCATGATATGAGCAGTATAACCATGCCAAGTTAGAGCATACACCTCGGTGGGGGAATAGGACTAGTCAGCTGTCTCTGAATCCATCTCTGAGGAGCTATCGGGACCCAACAAGAGATCTGCTTCGACAGGTAGCACTGTCTACTCAGAAGGCCTTGTTTTCACTCCAGATTTTTCAATCTCCCACCCAAATGGCTGATTCACAGGAAGAGTAGTTTAATGTACAAACATTGTCGACAAATGGAAATGTAATGAAGAAAAGGATGGGCAAGATATCATTCAAATATATGATGCCTGGTTAAATAGGATGGCATTGCACATTTCACGTATATTATGGCTGGCTAAAAGACATGAGACTGCACAATTCCCATATATGATATAGAAACTAAACAGGTGGCATTACAGAACATGTCTAAACTAAGCAGATGACATATATGATTTCAAAAGTAGGCACTGCAAGGCAACATATGCATGATATGACTAACATCATCATGCCAAGGTAGAGCAAACACCTTGGGGGGGGGGGGGTAAATAGGAGTGATCAGCGGCGTCTGAATCCGCCTCAAAACAAATAGCTTCCTCTGGATTACAATCTGGAGAGGGGTGGGGAGGGTTTGCCATTGAACCCACCATGGAGCGATGTCTGCATGACATTGTATTGCCGTGCAAAACTGTTCTCTTTTTCTCTACATGTTCAGCATGACTGTGTACAATATCTGACATGCATACGAAAAAAATATGGTGAGATTATGTAAGGAGAGCATGCAGAAATTTAGAGTGATGGTAACAACCAGTGGATGGATCCAAAAATAATGATAGCAGGCTGATGATTGCTTTAATTTAATAAAAAGACAGATGATGATTGCTTTACTATTTGTTTCCCACCCAAGATGAACAACATAGGCATACCCTAGGTGAACCAGATATTAGACAGAGATACTATTCATTGCTTCCTTGATATGTGCCCCATAACTAATTTAGAACTCAAGTTTGAACATTAATTTGGAATCTGAATGTTACTGTCGAAACTGAACATAATGGTAGCAGAGAGGCACTTGACATGTAGTTTAGGGAGGGCCTTCAGTTCATCTTCAACCTGCACCCCCCTGAGCCACCAGCCACCACCGGCCGAACCGCCGGCCCCGGCGCCGCCTCGCCGCCCCGAAACAACTCCCCACCGCCGGTCCGCCGCCGCCCCGGCCAGCCCTATAGGCCCCCCCGCCCCCACCCTGAACCCTAAGATAGATAGTGGGGTACCTCTCCGGCGAGCCCCCGTCCCCGCTGCGGGTGGTTCTTCCTTTACTCCGGCGAGCCCCCCACCCCCTGAAAATCGACTCACCCAAAAGTCGATTCAGTCGACTGAAGTGTAGCTAAATCGGAGCAGAGCAGCAGCACAAGCGAGGGGGAGAGCAGCAGCAGCAGCGCGAGCGAGCGAGAGTCGGAGCAGCAGCAGCTGGGCGAGCGAGCGAGAGAGCGAGAGCTGGAGCAGCAGCAGCGCGAGCGAGCGAGCGAGAGCCGGAGCAGCAGCAGCAGGTCCGGCTGGTATGGTCAACAAACGAGAGTCATCAGAAGAGGACTGTATGTGGAGAGCCTGACGGCTGGGACCCACGAGGTCCATGGTTGCACGCAAGGAAAGTTCCTCCTTATTAAGCTGAAAAATGTTTCCTCCACCTGACAGCTGGGACCCACCGGCTGTATCTTCGCACGGAAGGAAGTGCCTCCTTGTTATGTGAAAAAAATTATTCCTCCTGTTGACAGCTGGGACCCATCAGATTTGGTGGCTGACTTGTGGGCCTACTAAGCGGACGTGTATGCAGGGCTTTGTCAACTTAATCAACAAATGATTCTAGCAGCTGGACCATTGGATGTTAATCCAACAGCCGTGCTCCTTCTTCAACCTATGTTCTTGCTCCTGTCTCCCGTGGGCGGCACCGCGGCTGTGCTGCCGCGCACCCGAACCAGTCAAGTTTCCCACTCTTCTCCATCTGCGACTCCACTGCCCCGTCTTCCCCATCTCGGGGTCATTCCAGTCCGGGGCCTCGTCGTCGTCCGCCGGCCTTTGGTGCGCTCGGCACGGTATGGTCAACGTGGTCAACAATCGAGAGTCATCGGAACATGACTGTACGTGAGAGGCTGACAGTGGGGACGCACCACGCCCATGGACGCATGCATGCAACGGAACGCGACGTGGTCAACGTGGTCAAGGAACGACTTCCATCGGAAGTGTACTGTATGTGGAGAGGCTGACAGCTGGGTCCACAGCCGTAGCAAAGAAGTGCCTCCTTATTACGTGGAAAATAATGATTCCTCCACCTAACAGCAGGGACCCACCAGACGGGCCACCGTATTTTGTGAAAGAAACGTTTGCCCCCTGACTGCTGGGACCCACCGACAGGTCACCGTATTTCGCAAAAAAACGTTCCCCCTGCTGTCAGCTCGGACCCATCGAATGTGCCTCCTTATTACGCAAAAAAATGAATACTCCCCCTGCTAGTTGGGACCCACCTTGGTGGGTGGCTGACTTGTGGGCCTACTAAGTTGACGGGGACGGAGTGCTTTGTCAACTTAGTCAATATGAACGATTCGAGCTCCAGTGACCGTACGATGTCCATCCAACGGCCGTAGTGCTTCTTCAACCTCTGGTCTTGTTGCTCCAGCCGCCCAAAGCAGCGTCGGTCGTGCCGCATGCTCCTACCTCCCGTGGCCGGCTGTGCTGCCGCGGAGGCCTCACCGCCCCCTACTCTTCCCACCGCTGGCCAGGCCATCCCTCTACTCACCCACACCCCCTGTTATTCTGCGGCGACGACAACCTCACACCGCAGCGAACCAGTGAACCCTCGTACTCCTCTACGCGCGGGCTTTCACTGCCGCGTCTTCCCCGGCTCTGCGTGGTCCCCTTCCTAGGCCTCGCCGTCGTCCACCGCCCTGGTGCTCTCGGCGCAGCGTGGTCAACGTGGTCAAGGAACGGCTTCCATCGGACGTGGACTGTACGTGGAGAGGCTAACAGCTGGGTCCACGGCCGCAGCAAGGAAGTGCCTCCTTATTACACGCAAAATAATTATTCCTCCACCTGACAGCGGGGACCCACCGGACGGGCCATCGTATTTCGCGAAAAAAATGTTTCCCCCTGACTGCTGGGACCCACCAGCTACATCTTCGCACGCAAGGAAGTGCATCTGGGCAAAAACAAAAAAAAAGATTCGCCCCCTGACTGCTGGGACCCACCAGCTACATCTTCGAGCGCAAGGAAGTGCTTGACAGTCGGGACCCACCTGGTCGAAGCGTACGTAGCGTTGTCATTCTGGTCGCGAACATGTACGTACATACTGGTCGATGTAGAGGCGCGCACGTGTCGTAGTAGAGGCGCGCACGTAGCATGTACATGTACGTACAGCGGCCAATGTGCAAGAAAGAAAATACGGCCACGTACGTACATATGGGCAGGGTCTCGAACGCCTACTCACGCATACGTACGACCAGGGCTCGTGTACATGGCTGGGTCGGAGCGGAGAAACATCGTCGTCGTCGTGTTCATGAGGAGCCAACCGGCTGGGTCGGAATGGAATGCTTCGTCGTGTTCATTGGGAGGGCTTGGACGGAACAACCGATGGAAACGAGGCCTGGCGTACCGCAGAACGGAGGAAATGGCCTTGTGTTCAACCGGCCACGTTCGAAACGGGATCCTGTTCATCGGGAGGGGTCTGGCGTACCGCAAAACGGAGGAAACGGACCTCCTACGGTCGAAACGGGGGTCCTGTTGATCGGGACGGGTGTGGCATACCGCAAAACGGAGGAAACGGACTTGTGTTGGAGTGCTACGGTCGAAACGGGGGTCCTGTTCATCTGGAGGGGTGCGGCGTACCGCAAAACGGGACTCCACGAGATACTGTTCATCTCCACCGTCGACCCCCTCCAGCCTCCACGGGCTACTGTTCATCCATCGTCGACCTCCTCCAACCTCCACCTGCGACTGTTCATCCAGCCTCCACCGCACACTACTCCACTGGCTACTGTTCAACCAGCCCTCTCCATGGGCTCCTGTTCAACCACCCCTCCACGGGCTACTGTTCATCCAGCCCTCCACCGTCTACTGTTCATCCTACCCTCCACGGGGTGGTCCGGTTCATCCTGCCCTCCACAGGGTCCTGTTCATCCAGCCCCAACCGGCTCGAATGATCGGGGTCCTTTTCATCCACCCCCACCGGGAACTGTTCATCCAAACCCCCCAGCAACGCTCACTGTTCATCCAGAGGCAACGCCACAGGGTCCTGTTCATCCACCCCCACCGGGAACTGTTCATCCAAACCCCCCGCAACACTCACTGTTCATCCAAAGGCAGCATCGATCGGCTTCAGTTAGCAGCAGTAGCGAAGGAATCGCTCGATCGGGTTCAGTTAATAGCCATCGATCGATCGCTCGGGTTCAGTAACGCATAGCCTGCAGTGCAATCGCTCGGGTTCAGTTAGAGCCCAACGCCTCGCTCGGGTTCAGTTAGAGCCCAACGCCTCGCACACACGCGCGTACGTACGAGAGAAACGCGCATCGCTCGGCCCTCGACCACCCATCGTAACCGGGGACTCCCCGATATTTTCCGCGCCCTCGCTTCTACCACGGTTTTTTCGTCATGGACGGCCCAAAGAATGTCATGCAGCTGCGTCTCTGGCCCGCCCAGGACGAAAAGCCCATTTTCTGTCATGATTTTTGTCATAGAAGTAGGTGTTGGAAATATGCCCTAGAGGCAATAATAAATGGTTATTATTATATTTCTGTGTTCATGATAATAGTCTATTATTCATGCTATAATTGTATTGTCCGGAAATCGTAATACATGTGTGAATACATAGACCACAACGTGTCCCTAGTAAGCCTCTAGTTGACTAGCTCGTTGATCAACAGATAGTCATGGTTTCCTGACTATGGACATTGGATGTCATTGATAAACGGGATCACATCATTAGGAGAATGATGTGATGGACAAGACCCAATCCTAAGCATAGCATAAAAGATCGTGTAGTTTCGTTTGCTAGAGCTTTTCCAATGTCAAGTATCTTTTCCTTAGACCATGAGATCGTGCAACTCCCGGATACCGTAGGAGTGCTTTGGGTGTGCCAAACGTCACAACGTAACTGGGTGACTATAAAGGTGCACTACGGGTATCTCCGAAAGTGTCTGTTGGGTTGGCACGGATCGAGACTGGGATTTGTCACTCCGTGTGACGGAGAGGTATCTCTGGGCCCACTCGGTAATGCATCATCATAATGAGCTCAATGTGACTAAGGCGTTAGTCACGGGATCATGCATTGTGGTACGAGTAAAGAGACTTGCCGGTAACGAGATTGAACAAGGTATTGGGATACCGACGATCGAATCTCGGGCAAGTAACATACCGAATGACAAAGGGAATTGCATACGGATTGATTGAATCCTCGACACCGTGGTTCATCCGATGAGATCATCGTGGAGCATGTGGGAGCCAACATGGGTATCCAGATCCCGCTGTTGGTTATTGACCGGAGAGGCGTCTCGGTCATGTCTGCATGTCTCCCGAACCCGTAGGGTCTACACACTTAAGGTCCGGTGATGCTAGGGTTGTAGAGATATATGTATGCGGAAACCCGAAAGTTGTTCGGAGTTCCGAATGAGATCCCAGACGTCACGAGAGGTTCCGGAATGGTCCAGAGGTAAAGAATTATATATAGGAAGTCCAGTTTCGGCCACCGGGAAAGTTTCGGGGGTTACCGGTATTGTACCGGGACCACCGGAAGGGTCCCGGGGGTCCACCGGGTGGGGCCACCTGTCCCGGAGGGCCCCGTGGGCTGAAAGTGGAAGGGAACCAGCCCCTAGTGGGCTGGGGCGCCCCCCCTTGGGCCTCCCCCCTGCGCCTAGGGTTGGGAACCCTAGGGGGGGGGAAGTTCCCCCTTGCCTTGGGGGGCAAGGCAACCCCTTCCCCCCCACTTGGCCGCCGCCCCCCTTGAGATCCCATCTCTTGGGGCTGGCGCACCCCCCAGGGGCCTATATAAAGGGGGGGGGAGGGAGGGCAGCACACAACAGCCTTGGGCGCCTCCCTCCTCCCTGCTACACCTCTCTCTCTCTCTCTCGTAGAAGCTCGGCGAAGCCCTGCCGGAGACCCGCTACATCCACCACCACGCCGTCGTGCTGTTGGATCTCCATCAACCTCTCCTTCCCCCTTGCTGGATCAAGAAGGAGGAGACGTCGCTGCACCGTACGTGTGTTGAACGCGGAGGTGCTGTCCGTTCGACACTCGGTCATCGGTGATTTGGATCACGGCGAGTACGACTCCGTCATCCACGTTCATTGGAACGCTTCCGCTCGCGATCTACAAGGGTATGTAGATGCACTCCTTTCCCCTCGTTGCTAGTAGACTCCATAGATGCATCTTGGTGAGCGTAGGAAAATTTTAAATTATGCTACGATTCCCAACAGTGGCATCATGAGCCAGGCCTATGCGTAGTTACTATGCACGAGGAGAACACAAAGCGGTTGTGGGCGTTGAGTTTGCCAATTCTTCTTGCCGCTACTAGTCGTTTCTTGTTTCGGCAGCATTGTAGGATGAAGCGGCCCGGACCGACCTTACACGTACGCTTACGTGAGACAGGTTCCACCGACTGACATGCACTAGTTGCATAAGGTGGCTAGCGGGTGTCTGTCTCTCCTACTTTAGTCGGAACAGATTCGATGAAAAGGGTCCTTATGAAGGGTAAATAGAAATTGGCAAATCACGTTGTGGTCATACGTAGGTAAGAAACGTTCTTGCTAGAAACCTACAAACCACGTAAAAACTTGCAACAACAATTAGAGGACGTCTAACTTGTTTTTGCAACAAGTGCTATGTGATGTGATATGGCCAGAAGATGTGATGAATGATATATGTGATGTATGAGATTGATCATATTCTTGTAATAGGATTCACGACTTGCATGTCGATGAGTATGACAACCGGCAGGAGCCATAGGAGTTGTCTTTATTATTTTTGTATGACCTGCGTGCCATTGAATAAACGCCATGTAAATTACTTTACTTTATTGCTAAACGCGTTAGCCATAGAAGTAGAAGTAATCGTTGGCGTGACGACTTCATGAAGACACAATGATGGAGATCATGATGATGGAGATCATGGTGTCATGCCGGTGATGAAGATGATCATGGTGCCCCGAAGATGGAGATCAAAGGAGCATGATGATATTGGCCATATCATGTCACTATTTGATTGCATGTGATGTTTATCATGTTTTGCATCTTATTTGCTTAGAACGACGGTAGCAAGTAGGATGATCCCTTATAATAATTTCAAGAAAGTGTTCACCCTAACTGTGCACCGTTGCGAAGGTTCGTTGTTTCGAAGCACCACGTGATGATCGGGTGTGATAGATTCTAACGTTCGAATACAACGGGTGTTGACGAGCCTAGCATGTACAGACATGGCCTCGGAACACACGCAATACACTTAGGTTGACTTGACGAGCCTAGCATGTACAGACATGGCCTCGGAACATGGAGGACCGAAAGGTCGAGCATGAGTCGTATAGAAGATACGATCAACATGGAGATGTTCACCGATCTTGACTAGTCCGTCTCACGTGATGATCGGACACGGCCTAGTTAACTCGGATCATGTTTCACTTAGATGACGAGAGGGATGTCTATCTGAGTGGGAGTTCATTAAATAATTTGATTAGATGAACTCAATTATCATGAACTTAGTCTAAAATCTTTACACTATGTATTGTAGATCAAATGGCCCACGTTGTTCTCAATTTCAACGCGTTCCTAGAGAAAACGAAGCTGAAAGATGATGGCAGCAACTATACGGACTGGGTCCGGAACCTGAGGATCATCCTCATAGCAGCCAAGAAAGATTATGTCTTAGAAGCACCGCTAGGTGAAGCACCAATCCTTGAGAACCAAGACGTTATGAACGCTTGGCAGCAGCGTGCTGATGATTACTCCCTCGTTCAGTGCGGCATGCTTTACAGCTTAGAACCGGGTCTCCAAAAGCGTTTTGAGAAACATGGAGCATACGAGATGTTCGAGGAGCTGAAACTGGTTTTTCAAGCTCATGCCCGGGTCGAGAGATATGATGTCTCCGACAAGTTCTTCAGCTGTAAAATGGAGGAGAACAGTTCTGTTAGTGAGCACATACTCAGAATGTCTGGGTTGCACAACCGCTTGTCTCAGCTGGGAGTTAATCTCCCGGATGACGTGGTCATTGACAGAATCCTCCAGTCGCTTCCACCAAGCTACAAGAGCTTTGTGATGAACTACAATATGCAGGGGATGGAAAAGACCATTCCCGAGGTATATTCAATGCTGAAATCAGCTGAGGTAGAGATCAGAAAAGAACATCAAGTGTTGATGGTGAATAAAACCACTAAGTTCAAGAAGGGCAAGGGTAAGAAGAACTTCAAGAAGGACGGCAAGGGAGTTGCCGCGCCGGTAAGCCAGTTACCGGGAAGAAGTCAAAGAATGGACCCAAGCCCGAGACTGAGTGCTTTTATTGCAAGGGAAGTGGTCACTGGAAGCGGACCCAAATATTTAGCGGACAAGAAGAAGGCCGACAACACCCAAGGTATATGTGATATACAAGTAATTGATGTGTACCTTACCAGTACTCGTAGTAGCTCCTGGGTATTTGATACCGGTGCGGTTGCTCATATTTGTAACTCAAAGCAGGAACTACGGAATAAACGAAGACTGGCAAAGGACGAGGTGACGATGCGCGTCGGGAATGGTTCCAAGGTCGATGTGATCGCCGTTGGCACGCTACCTCTGCATCTACCCACGGGATTAGTTTTAAACCTCAATAATTGTTATTTAGTGCCAGCTTTGAGCATGAACATTGTATCCGGATCTCATTTAATTTGAGATGGCTACTCATTTAAATCTGAGAATAATGGTTGTTCTATTTATTTGAGAGATATGTTTTATGGTCATGCCCCGTTGGTCAATGGTTTATTTTTGATGAATCTCGAACGTGATGTTACACATGTTCATAGTGTGAATACCAAAAGATGTAAAGTTGATAACGATAGTCCCACATACTTGTGGCACTGCCGCCTTGGTCACATTGGTGTCAAGCGCATGAAGAAGCTCCATGCAGATGGACTTTTGGAGTCTCTTGATTACGAATCATTTGACACGTGCGAACCATGCCTCATGGGTAAGATGACCAAGACTCCATTCTCCGAAACAATGGAGCGAGCAACCAACTTATTGGAAATCATACATACCGATGTGTGCGGTCCAATGAGTGTTGAGGCTCGCGGAGGATATCGTTATGTTCTCACTCTCGCTGATGATTTAAGTAGATATGGGTATGTCTACCTAATGAAACACAAGTCTGAAACCTTTGAAAAGTTCAAGGAATTTCAGAGTGAAGTTGAGAATCAACGTGACAGGAAAATAAAATTCTTACGATCGGATCGTGGTGGAGAATATTTAAGTCACGAATTTGGTACACACTTAAGGAAATGTGGAATAGTTTCACAACTCACGCCGCCTGGAACACCTCAGAGAAATGGTGTGTCCGAACGTCGTAATCGCACTCTATTGGACATGGTGCGATCTATGATGTCTCTTACCGATTTACCGCTCTCATTTTGGGGTTATGCTTTAGAGACTGCCGCATTCACTTTAAATAGGGCTCCGTCGAAATCCGTTGAGACGACACCGTATGAATTATGGTTTGGGAAGAAACCTAAGCTGTCGTTTCTAAAAGTTTGGGGATGCGATGCTTATGTCAAGAAACTTCAACCTGAAAAGCTCTAACCCAAATCGGAAAAATGCGTCTTCATAGGTTACCCTAAGGAAACTATTGGGTATACCTTCTACCTCAGATCCGAAGGCAAGATCTTCGTTGCCAAAAACGGGTCCTTTCTGGAGAAGGAGTTTCTCTCGAAAGAATTGAGTGGGAGGAAAGTGGAACTTGATGAGGTGATAGTCACCCCTTCCGAACCGGAAAGTAGCGCAGCGCGGGAAAATGTTCCTGTGGTGCCTACACCGACTGGGGAGGAAGTTAATGATGATGATCATGAAGCTTCGGATCAAGTTACTGAACTTCGTAGGTCCACAAGGACACGTTCCGCACCAGAGTGGTACGGCAACCCTGTCCTGGAAATCATGTTGTTAGACAACGGTGAACCTTCGAACTATGAAGAAGCGATGGCGGGCCCGGATTCCGACAAATGGCTAGAAGCCATGAAATCCGAGATAGAATCCATGTATGAAAACAAAGTATGGACTTTGACTGACTTGCCCGATGAGCGGCGAGCCATAGAAAACAAATGGATCTTTAAGAAGAAGACGGACGCAGATGGTAATGTGACCATCTACAAAGCTCGACTTGTCGCTAAGGGTTATCGACAAGTTCAAGGGGTTGACTACGATGAGACTTTCTCACCCGTAGAGAAGTTGAAGTCCGTCCGAATCATGTTAGCAATTGCCGCATACTATGATTATGAGATATGGCAGATGGACGTCAAAACGGCATTCCTTAACGGCTTCCTTAAGGAAGAGTTGTATATGATGCAGCCGGAAGGTTTTGTCGATCCTAAGAATGCTAACAAAGTATGCAAGCTCCAACGCTCAATCTATGGGCTGGTGCAAGCATCTCGGAGTTGGAACATTCGCTTTGATGAGATGATCAAAGCGTTTGGGTTTACACAGACTTATGGAGAAGCCTGTGTTTACAAGAAAGTGAGTGGGAGCTCTGTAGCATTTCTCATATTATATGTGGATGACATACTATTGATGGGAAATGATATAGAATTCTTGGAAAGTATAAAGGCCTATTTGAGTAAGTGTTTTTCAATGAAGGACCTTGGAGAAGCTGCTTATATATTAGGCATCAAGATCTATAGAGATAGATCGAGACGCCTCATTGGTCTTTCACAGAGTACATACCTTGATAAGATATTGAAGAAGTTCAATATGGATCAGTCCAAGAAGGGGTTCTTGCCTGTATTGCAAGGTGTGCAATTGAGCACGGCTCAATGCCCAACCACGGCAGAAGATATAGAAGAGATGAGTGTCATCCCCTATGCCTCGGCCATAGGGTCTATTATGTATGCCATGCTGTGTACCAGACCTGATGTAAACCTTGCCATAAGTTTGGTAGGAAGGTACCAAAGTAATCCCGACAAGGAACACTGGACAGCGGTCAAGAATATCCTGAAGTACCTGAAGAGGACTAAGGATATGTTTCTCGTTTATGGAGGTGACGAAGAGCTCGTCATAAAGGGTTACGTCGACGCTAGCTTCGACACAGATCTGGATGACTCAAAGTCTCAAACCGGATACGTGTATATTTTGAATGGAGGAGCAGTAAGCTGGTGCAGTTGCAAGCAAAGCGTCGTGGCGGGATCTACATGTGAAGCGGAGTACATGGCAGCCTCGGAGGCAGCACAGGAAGCAGTCTGGATGAAGGAGTTCATTACTGACCTAGGGGTGATTCCCAATGCGTCGTGTCCGATGACTCTCTTCTGTGACAACACTAGAGCCATTGCCCTTGCGAAGGAACCCAGGTTTCACAGGAAGACCAGACATATCAAGCGTCGCTTCAACTCCATTCGTGAAAGTGTTCAAAATGGAGACATAGATATTTGTAAAGTACACACGGACCTGAATGTAGCAGATCCGTTGACTAAACCTCTCCCTAGGGCAAAACATGATCAACACCAGGACGCAATGGGTGTTCGATTCATCACAATGTAACTAGATTATTGACTCTAGTGCAAGTGGGAGACTGTTGGAAATATGCCCTAGAGGCAATAATAAATGGTTATTATTATATTTCTGTGTTCATGATAATAGTCTATTATTCATGCTATAATTGTATTGTCCGGAAATCGTAATACATGTGTGAATACATAGACCACAACGTGTCCCTAGTAAGCCTCTAGTTGACTAGCTCGTTGATCAACAGATAGTCATGGTTTCCTGACTATGAACATTGGATGTCATTGATAACGGGATCACATCATTAGGAGAATGATGTGATGGACAAGACCCAATCCTAAGCATAGCATAAAAGATCGTGTAGTTTCATTTGCTAGAGCTTTTCCAATGTCAAGTATCTTTTCCTTAGACCATGAGATCGTGCAACTCCCGGATACCGTAGGAGTGCTTTGGGTGTGCCAAACGTCACAACGTAACTGGGTGACTATAAAGGTGCACTACGGGTATCTCCAAAAGTGTCTGTTGGGTTGGTACGGATCGAGACTGGGATTTGTCACTCCGTGTGACGGAGAGGTATCTCTGGGCCCACTCGGTAATGCATCATCATAATGAGCTCAATGTGACTAAGGCGTTAGTCACGGGATCATGCATTGCGGTACGAGTAAAGAGACTTGCCGGTAACGAGATTGAACAAGGTATTGGGATACCGACGATCGAATCTCGGGCAAGTAACATACCGAATGACAAAGGGAATTGCATACGGATTGATTGAATCCTCGACACCGTGGTTCATCCGATGAGATCATCGTGGAGCATGTGGGAGCCAACATGGGTATCCAGATCCCGCTGTTGGTTATTGACCGGAGAGGCGTCTCGGTCATGTCTGCATGTCTCCCGAACCCGTAGGGTCTACACACTTAAGGTCCGGTGACGCTAGGGTTGTAGAGATATATGTATGCGGAAACCCGAAAGTTGTTCGGAGTCCCGCATGAGATCCCGGACGTCACGAGAGGTTCCGGAATGGTCCGGAGGTAAAGAATTATATATAGGAAGTCCAGTTTCGGCCACCGGGAAAGTTTCGGGGGTTACCGGTATTGTACCGGGACCACCGGAAGGGTCCCGGGGGTCCACCGGGTGGGGCCACCTGTCCCGGAGGGCTCCATGGGCTGAAAGTGGAAGGGAACCAGCCCCTAGTGGGCTGGGGCGCCCCCCCTTGGGCCTCCCCCCTGCGCCTAGGGTTGGGAACCCTAGGGGGGCGAAGTTCCCCCTTGCCTTGGGGGGCAAGGCAACCCCTTCCCCCCCACTTGGCCGCCGCCCCCCTTGAGATCCCATCTCTTGGGGCTGGCGCACCCCCAGGGGCCTATATAAAGGGGGGGGGAGGGAGGGCAGCACACAACAGCCTTGGGCGCCTCCCTCCTCCCTGCTACACCTCTCTCTCTCTCGAAGAAGCTCGGCGAAGCCCTGCCGGAGACCCGCTACATCCACCACCACGCCGTCGTGCTGTTGGATCTCCATCAACCTCTCCTCCCCCCTTGCTGGATCAAGAAGGAGGAGACGTCGCTGCACCGTACGTGTGTTGAACGCGGAGGTGCCGTCCGTTCGGCACTCGGTCATCGGTGATTTGGATCACGGCGAGTACGACTCCGTCATCCACGTTCATTGGAACGCTTCCGCTCGCGATCTACAAGGGTATGTAGATGCACTCCTTTCCCCTCGTTGCTAGTAGACTCCATAGATGCATCTTGGTGAGCGTAGGAAAATTTTAAATTATGCTACGATTCCCAACAGTAGGACCCCACCACATCTATGACGATACCGGGTTTTGTCACAATTATCATCATAGAAGTGTCATAAGTATGACAGAAAAGATTTTCGTTCGGCCCAAAATGTCACGGATGTGTCTTTTTTTTGTAGTGTTCATGAGTATGATGGAAAGGAAAATTGTGCCAAAGTGTTAGAAGAAGAATGCATTAAAATGTTTGGCACTAAATCTTTGAATGATTGTTAGTATGAACTCCTTGAATATCCATGGTACTAATGATGATTGCACTAGTCATGATGAAAATATCTCTTATAAGCATGTCGATTTTTGTGGAGTGCATAGAGTTTGCAAATACATACCAAAAAGGGAAGATAGATTTTGTAAGAGGCATAAGTATTTAGAAACCAAATGGTTGCAAGAAAGGCTAGATGTTTGTGCTGAAAATTTAAATTTTCTTAGCCGTACTTGTGAACTTTGCAATGAACGTGGTCATTTAACTATCCGATGCAAATTGTTTCATGATCTAATCGTTTCCAAAAATTGTGATGACTTGATTTCCCTTGCACATCATAATGAACTTAGTTTGCTTATGGGTTATGAAGAAATGAAACGTATAACTATCTTCCAATATTTTCCCATGATAAACTTCTTGAATTCGATCTAGAGGAAATTTATATGTATTGTGCGGTGAATTGCATTGAAAATCCTTATATTGCCAATTACATAAAGAAAAGAAAGCAAATAGAAGATGAAGAGAACACTAATGAAAGGGAAGATACTTCCCAATATCCTCCTATTATTTCTTATGATGAATCAGGTAACGAGGAGGAGCTTTCTATTCAACCAATCTCATCAATAATGAGCTCAAAAGGGAGAGTTAAATCCACACATGATGTGAAGAATAAAAAGAAAAAACGGAGAAGCAAAGGTAAAAAGGTATCCCTCCCAAATGATGTTGCTCCTACTACTCATTGTGATGATGATAATTGCTATACTATTGGTGCTATCCATACTATTAATGATGAGAGTGATTATGCTTATGATATGAAAAGGCCCAAGCTTGGGGATGCTATGTTTGATGAGGATGACACATTTGAGAATATATTTGCTGAATATAATGTTTGTACCAAGCTTGGGGATGCTACATTTAATGAAGATGATATTTTTAGCCTCCCAAGTTTTTGATATGCAAAGTTGTTATGATGATAGCATGCCTTCTACCTATGATGATTATATTGATGAAAGTGGGTTTGGAAGAGTGTCAACTTTAGGAAGTAATGATCCCACTATTTTGGAGGATGTTGAATCTTATAATATTTATGAAAGTGGATTTGGAGAGGTCATGACTTTATTTAGTGATGAGTCCACTATCTTGGAAGAGGTTTCAATCGATTATGATGAGAACAAAGTTGCTACTTATGATGATTATTGTGATGAAACTTATGCTATAAAAAGTAGTGATGATTATATTTATAAAACTTGTCATGATCATGATTACCCTTTTTCTGAACATTACTCTTTTAATGTGGAAACAGTTTATAGTATTCAAGTCTCTTATGATACTCCCACTATTCCAAATGAGAAGAATTTTGCTTATGTGGAGAGTAGTAAAATTTCTATGCAAGTAGATCATGAAAAGAATGCTTTCGGTGCTGGTTATATTGTTGAATTAATTCATGATGCTACTGAAAATTATTATGAGGGAGGAATATATGCTTGTAGGAATTGCAATAATATCAAGTTCCATCTCTATGTGCTTAAAGTTTTGAAGTTATGCTTGTTTTGCCTTCCTATGCTAGTTGATTATTGTTCCCATGAGTTGTTTGCTCACAAAATCCCTATGCATAGGAAGCGGGTTAGACTTAAATGTTCTAGTCATATTCTTCATGATGCTCTCTTTATGTTTCAATTCTTATGTCTTATGTGAGCATCATTGAAATCATCATGCCTAGCTAGGGGCGTTAAACGATAGCGCTTGTTGGGAGACAACCCAATTTTATTTTTGTTTCTTGCTTTTTGGTTCTGTTTAGTAATAAATAAATCAGCTAGCCTCTGGTTAGATGTGGTTTTACATTTTAATTAGTGATTGTGCCAAGTTAAACCTATAGGATCTTCTTGAATGATAGTTATTTGATCATGCTGAAAATTTCAGAAACTTTCTGTTCACGAAAACAATTGTTTAAAATTACCAGGACATGATAAAATACCGATTCCAATTGCAGCAGATCAATAAACAAATTATTTAGGTCTTCCTATTTTGGGAGATTTTTCTGAGTTCCAGAAGTTTGCCTTTGATACAGATTACTACAGACTGTTCTGTTTTTCGTGTGTTGTTTGCTTATTTTGATGAATCTATGAGTAGTATCGGAGGGTATGAACTATAGAGAAGTTGGAATACAGTAGATATTACACCAATATGAATTTAGAATGAGTTCACAACAGTACCTAAGTGGTGATTTATTTTCTTATACTGACGGAGCTTATGAGTTTTCTGTTGAGTTTTGTGTTGTGAAGTTTTCAAGTTTTGGGTAAGGATTCGATGGACTATGGAATAAGGAGTGGCAAGAGCCTAAGCTTGGGGATGCCCAAGGCACACCAAGGTAATATTCAAGGACAACCAAAAGCCTAAGCTTGGGGATGCCCCGGAAGGCATCCCCTCCTTCGCCTTCGTTCATCGGTAACTTTACTTGGAGCTATATTTTTATTCACCACATGATATGTGTTTTGCTTGGAGCGTCATTTTATTTTCTTTAGCTTTGCTTGCTATTTGAATAAAATACCAAGATCTGAAATTCTTAAATGAGAGAGAGTCTTCACATAGCTACATAATTATTTAACTACTCATTGATCTCCACTTATATGTTTTTGGAGTAGTTTGTCATTTACTCGTGTGCTTCACTTATATCCTATGAGTAAATGGTTGAATGTTTTGAATGTCATACTGAAATTATATATGTTTCATATGCCTTTCCCATGGGGATTAATGCCTTCACATATAAGAAGTAGAGGTGGTAAATTTATTGAAGGTTAGCAAACATTGTATTGGTCACTTGAACAATTCATGAAAGAATATTGAAGGAAGAGAGATTTCACGTATAAATATACTATCTTGGACATCTTCTATGATTGTGAGCCACATTAATTATTTTCAAACCTGAGCAAATTAATTGAAGTTGGACAAGGAAGACAACATAATGAGTTATGCTTGGGTATATTTGTATAGAAGTTATATTGTTATGGATCCTCTAACATGTGGTGCTTGCTATTTCGAATCCTTTGCTAGCCAAAATATTTGTACTAAGCGGGAATATTGCTTGTGCATCCAAATTCCTTGAACCTAGTTTCTTCCATGAGTGTCCACCATATCTACCCATATGCGGTATTTACCTGCCGTTCCAAGTAAATTTGCATGTGCCAAACTCTAAACCTTCAAATAATAATCTGTTTTGTATGCCCGAATCGCTCATGTAGCGACTAGGGGCTGTCAGTATCTTCCATGCTAGGTGGGTTATTCTTACGATGAGTGGACTCCGCTCATCATTCACGAGAAAATGGCTGGTAACTGGGATGCCCAGTCCTATGATCAAAAGATCAAAAACAAATTCGCAAATAATTTAAACAAAACTCCCCCAGGAATGTTGATAGTTGGACGACACCCGTTGTTTCGGACAAGCCGTGGAGTGTGAATGTTGGTGGAGGGGGGGGGGTAAAAACTTTACCTTTCGCGTGGGAACCACCTATAATGTATCTAGTATGGAAGATATTGGGAACTCTTGGTCGTTATGTTGACAATGAAAGCATACCTCTCAAAATTATTTTTATCTCTGTTTTAGCTTCGAGCTCTGGCACCTCTGCAAATCCCTGCTTTCCTCTGCGAAGGGCCTATCTTTTACTTTTATGCAAGAGTCAGTAGTATTCCTTCTCATTCCAACCTACTCTTTAGTTGGCAAGCATCATGTGATGGAAAGATCTAAGCATATATGGCCATTCAAATATATTTGAGCATGAATTATTATTGTTGACATTACCCCTGAGGTAAAAGGTTGGGAGGCGAAACATTAAGCCCCTATCTTTCTCTGTGTTCGATGAATACTATTTGTTCTATAAATATGCTTTGAGTGGTAGCAATCATGGAAGACTAAATGATAGTTGAGTATGTGAAGTTTGCTGAATCAAAGCTCTGACATAGACTCTTCCTGAAAATAAGATGAATTGTAATTGTTTGATGACTAATAACACGGTTGTTAGTTTTCAAGAAAGTTTATGATCTATACTTTAACATGTGAATAGTTTGTTACTTGATCATGCAAAGTTTTATGAGATGAGCTGCTGTTATGACATATGAGGATGCTAGAAAAGGTGATTGAAATTATCATTGATCAAAACTTGTGCACCTGCTAGCATTCGCACTTCATAAATTATTTCTTTTATCATTTACCTACTCGAGGACGAGCAGGAATTAAGCTTGGGGATGCTGATACGTCTCCAACGTATCTATAATTTATGAAGTATTCATGCTATTATATTATCCATCTTGGATGTTTAATGGGCTTTACTATACACTTCTATATTATTTTTGGGACTAACCTATTAACCCAGAGCCCAGTGCCAGTTTCTGTTTTTTCCCTTGTTTCAGTGTTTCGCAGAAAAGGAATATCAAACGGTGTCCAAACGGAATGAAACCTTCGGGAGCGTGATTTTTGGAACGAACGTGATCCAGGAGACTTGGAGTTGAAGTCAGGGAAGCTTCGAGGTGGCCACGAGGCACGGAGGCACGCCTGCCTCCCTGGGCGCGCCCCCACCCTCGTGGGCCCCTCGTGGCTCCCCTTACCGACTTATTTCGCCTATATATATATCCATATACCCTAAAAACTTCGGGGAACAGAATAGATCGGGTGTTCCGCCACCGCAAGCCTCTGTAGCCACCAAAAACCAATCGGGACCCTGTTCTGGCACCCTGCCGGAGGGGGGATCCCTCACCGGTGGCCACCTTCATCATCGCGGTTCTCTCCATGACGAGGAGGGAGTAGTTCGCCCTCGTGGCTGAGGGTATATACCAGTAGCTATGTGTTTGATCTCTCTCTCTCTCGTGTTCTTGAGGTGGTACGATCTTGATGTATCGCGAGCTTTGCTATTATAGTTGGATCTTATGATGTTTCCCCCCTCTACTCTCTTGTAATGGATTGAGTTTTTCCTTTGAAGTTATCTTATTGGATTGAGTCTTCAAGGATTTGAGAACACTTGATGTATGTCTTGCCGTGCATATCTCTGGTGACAATGGGATATCACGTGATCCACTTGATGTATGTTTTGGTGACCAACTTGCGGGTTTCGCCCATGAACCTATGCATAGGGGTTGACACACGTTTTCGTCTTGACTCTCCGGTAGAAACTTTGGGACACTCTTTGAAGTTCTTTGTGTTGGTTGAATAGATGAATCTGATATTGTGTGATGCATATCGTATAATCATACCCATGGATACTTGAGGTGACATTGGAGTATCTAGGTGACATTAGGGTTTTTGTTGATATGTGTCTTAAGGTGTTATTCTAGTACGAACTCTTGAGTAGATCGATCCGAAAGAATAACTTTGAGGTGGTTTCGTACCCTACAATAATCTCTTTGTTTGTTCTCCACTATTAGTGACTTTGGAGTGACTCTTTGTTGCATGTTGAGGGATAGTTATATGGTCCAGTTATATTATTATTGTTGACAGAACGTGCACTAGTGAAAGTATGAACCCTAGGCCTTGTTTCCTAGCATTGCAATACCGTTTACGCTCACTTTTATCGCTTGCTACCTTGCTGTTTTTATATTTTCAGATTATAAAAACCTATATCTACCATCCATATTGCACTTGTATCACCATCTCTTCGCCGAACTAGTGCACCTATACAATTTACCATTGTATTGGGTGTGTTGGGGACACAAGAGACTCTTTGTTATTTGGTTGCAGGGTTGTTTGAGAGAGACCATCTTCAACCTATGCCTCCCACGGATTGATAAACCTTAGGTCATCCACTTGAGGGAAATTTGCTACTGTCCTACAAACCTCTGCACTTGGAGGCCCAACAACGTCTACAAGAAGAAGGTTGTGTAGTAGACATCATGCCCCCTCCCCGTATATAAAGGAGTGGAGGAGGGGAGTGGCCGACCCTCTCTATGGCGCGCCCTAGGGAGTCCTACTCCCACCGGGAGTAGGATTCCCCCCTTCCAAGTAGTAGGAGTAGGAGAGAAGGAAGGGGAAGAGAGAAGAGAAGGAAGGATGGGGCGCCGCCCCTCCCCCTAGTCCAATTCGGACTAGGCCTTGGGGGGCGTGCAGCCTGCCCTAGGCAGCCCCTCTCTCTCCCCTAAAGCCCAATAAGGCCCATATACTCCCTGGCGAATTCCCGTAATTCTCCGGTACTCCGATAAATACCCGAATCACTCGGAACCTTTCCGATGTCCGAATATAGTCGTCCAATATATCGATCTTTATGTCCCGACCATTTCGATACTCCTTGTCATGTCCCCGATCTCATCCGGGACTCCGAACTACCTTCGGTACATCAAAACACATAAACTCATAATACCGATCGTCACCGAACGTTAAGCGTGCGGCCCCTACGGGTTCGAGAACTATGTAGACATGACCGAGACACGTCTCCGGTCAATAACCAATAGCGGAACCTGGATGATCATATTGGTTCCTTCATATTCTACGAAGATCTTTATCGGTCAAACCGCATAACAACATACGTTGTTCCCTTTGTCATCGGTATGTTACTTGCCCGAGATTCGATCGTTGGTATCTCAATACCTAGTTCAATCTCGTTACTAACAAGTCTCTTTACTCGTTTCGTAATGCATCATCCCGCAACTAACTCATTAGTCACATTGCTTGCAAGGCTTATATTGATGTGCATTACCGAGAGGGCCCAGAGATACCTCTCCGACAATCGAAGTGACAAATCCTAATCTCGATCTATGCCAACTCAATAAGTACCATCGGAGACACCTGTAGAGCACCTTTATAATCACCCAGTTACGTTGTGACGTTTGATAGCACACAAAGTGTTCCTCCGGTATTCGGGAGTTACATAATCTCATAGTCATAGGAACATGTATAAGTCATGAAGAAAGCAATAGCAATATATTAAACGATCAAGTGCTAAGCTAACGGAATGGGTCAAGTCAATCACATCATTCTCTAATGATGTGATCCCGTTAATCAAATGAAAACTCATGTCTATGGCTAGGAAACTTAACCATCTTTGATTCAACGAGCTAGTCAAGTAGAGGCATACTAGTGACACTCTGTTTGTCTATGTATTCACACATGTACTAAGTTTCCGGTTAATACAATTCTAGCATGAATAATAAACATTTATCATGATATAAGGAAATATAAATAACAAATTTATTATTGCCTCTAGGGCATATTTCCTTCAGTCTCCCACTTGCACTAGAGTCAATAATGTAGTTCACATCGCCATGTGATTTAACACCAATAGTTCACATCATCATGTGATTAATATCCATAGTTCACATCGCCATGTGGCCAACACTCGAAGGGTTTACTAGAGTCAGTAATCTAGTTCACATCGCCCTGTGATTAACACCCAAAGAGTACTAAGGTGTGATCTTGTTTGCTTGTGGTAGAAGTTTAGTCAATGGGTCTGCCAAATTCAGATCCGTATGTATTTTGCAAATTTCTATGTCTACAATGCTCTGCACGGAGCTACTTTAGCTAATTGCTCCCACTTTCAATATGTATCCAGATTGAGACTTAGAGTCATCTGGATCAGTGTCAAGGCTTGCATCGACGAAACCCTTTACGACGAACCTTTTGTCACCTCCATAATCGAGAAACATATCCTTATTCCACTAAGGATAATTTTGACCGCTGTTCAGTGATCTACTCCTAGATCACTATTGTACTCCCTTGCCAAATTCAGTGTAGGGTATACAATAGATCTGGTACACAACATGGCATACTTTATAGAACCTATGGCTGAGGCATAGGGAATGACTTTCATTCTCTTTCTATCTTCTGCCGTGGTCGGGCTTTGAGTATTACTCAATTTCACACCTTGTAACACAGGTAAGAACTCTTTCTTTGACTATTCCATTCTTGAACTACTTCAAAATCTTGTCAAGGTATGTACTCATTGAAAAAACTTATCAAGCGTCTTGATCTATCTCTTTAGATCTTGATAATCAATATGTAAGCAGCTTCACCGAGGTCTTTCTTTGAAAAACTCCTTTCAAATACTCCTTTATGCTTTTCAGAAAATTCGCATTATTTCCTATCAACAATACGTCATTCACATATACTTATCAGAAATGCTGTAGTGCTCCCACTCACTTTCTTGTAAATACAGGCTTCACCGCAAGTCCGTATAAAACTATATGCTTTGATCAACTCATCAAAGTGTATATTCCAACTCCAAGATGCTTGCACCAGTCCATAGACGGATCGCTGGAGCTTGCACATTTTGTTAGCACCTTTAGGATTGACAAAAACCTTCTGGTTGCATCATATACAACTCTTCTTTAAGAAATCCATTAAGGAATGTAGTTTTGACATCCATTTGCCAGATTTCATAAAATGTGGCAATTTCCTGACATGATTCGGACAGACTTAAGCATCGCTACGAGTGAGAAAATCTCATCGTAGTCAACACCTTGAACTTTGTCAAAAACCTTTTTCGACAAGTCTAGCTTTGTAGATAGTAACACTACTATTAGCGTCCGTCTTCTCTTGAAGATCCATTTATTTTCTATGGCTTTCCGATCATTGGGCAAGTCAACCAGAGTCCACACTTTGTTCTCATACATGGATCCCATCTCAGATTTCATGGCCTCAAGCCATTTCGCGGAATCTGGGCTCATCATCGCTTCCTCATAGTTCGTAGGTTTGTCATGGTCAAGTAACATGACTTCCAGAACAGGATTACCGTACCACTCTGGTGCAATCTCACTCTGGTTGACCTACGAGGTTCGGTAGTAACTTGATCTGAAGTTACATGATCATCATCATTAGCTTCCTCACTAATTGGTGTAGGAGTCACATGAACAGATTTCTGTGATGAACTACTTTCAAATAAGGGAGTAGGTACAGTTACCTCATCAAGTTCTACTTTCCTCCCACTCACTTCTTTGGAGAGAAACTCCTTCTCTAGAAAGGATCCATTCTTAGAAACGAATGTCTTGCCTTCGGATCTGTGATAGAAGGTGTACCCAACTGTCTCCTTTTGGGTATCCTATGAAGACACATTTCTCCGATTTGGGTTTGAGCTTATCAGGATGAAACTTTTTCGCATAAGCATCGCAACCCCAAACTTTAAGAAACGACAACTTTGGTTTCTTGCCAAACCACAGTTCATATGGTGTCGTCTCAACGGATTTAGATGGTGCCCTATTTAACGTGAATGCAGCTGTCTCTAATGCATAACCCCAAAACAATAGTGGTAAATCGGTAAGAGACATCATAGATTGCACCATATCTAATAAAGTACGGTGATGATGTTCGGACACACCATGATGCTGTGGTGTTCCAGGTGGCGTGAGTTGCGAAACTATTCCGCATTGTTTCAAATGAAGACCAAACTCGTAACTCAAATATTCTCCTCCACGATCAGATCATAGAAACTTTATTTTCTTGTTACGATGATTTTCCACTTCACTCTGAAATTATTTGAACTTTTCAAATGTTTCAGATTTATGTTTTATCAAGTAGATATACCCATATCTGCTCAAATCATCTGTGAAGGTCAGAAAATAACAATACCCGCCGCGAGCCTCAACATTCATCGGATCGTATACATCAGTATGTATTATTTCCAATAAGTCAGTTGCTTGCTCAATTGTTCCGGAGAACGGAGTCTTAGTCATCTTGCCCATAAGGCATGGTTCGCAAGCATCAAGTGATTCATAATCAAGTGATTCCAAAATCCCATCAGCATGGAGGTTCTTCATGCGCTTTACACCAATATGACCTAAACGGTAGTGCCACAAATAAGTTGCACTACCATTATTAACTTTGCATCTTTTGGCTTCAATATTATGAATATGTGTATCACTACGATCGAGATCCAACAAACCATTTTCATTGGGTGTATGACCATAGAAGGTTTTATTCATGTAAATAGAACAACTATTATTCTTTAACTTAAATGAATAACCATATTGCAATAAACATGATCAAATCATATTCATGCTCAACGCAAACACCAAATAACACTTATTTAGGTTCAACACTAATCCTGAAAGTATAGGGAGTGTGCGATGATGATCATATCAATCTTGGAACTACTTCCAACACACATCGTCACATCATCCTTAACTAGTTTCTGTTCATTCTGCAACTACCATTTCGAGTTACTACTCTTAGCAACTGAACCAGTATCAAATGCCGAGGGGTTGCTATAAACACTAGTAAAGTACACATCAATAACATGTATATCCAATATAGCTTTGTTCACTTTGCCATCCTTCTTATCCACCAAGTATTTAGGGCAGTTCCACTTCCTGTGACCATTTCCTTTGAAGTAGAAGCACTCACTTTCAGGCTTGGGTCTAGCTTTGGGCTTCTTTACGGGAGAAGCAACTTGCTTGCCGTTCTTTTTGAAGTTCCCGTTCTTCCCTTTGCCATTTTCTTGAAACTAGTGGTCTTGTCAACCATCAACACTTGATGCTTTTCTTGATTTCTACCTTCGTTGATTTCAACATCACGAAGAGCTTGGGAATCGTTTCCGTTATCCCTTGCATATTATAGTTCACCATGAAGTTCTAGTAACTTGGTGATAGTGACTAGAGAACTCCGTCAATCACTATTTTATCTGGAAGATTAACTCCCACTTGATTCAAGTGATTGTAGTACTCAGACATTCTGAGCACATGCTCACTAGCTGAGCTATTCTCCTCCATCTTGTAGGAAAAGTACTTGTCAAAGGTCTCATACCTTTCGACATGGGCATGATTCGGAAATACTAATTTCAACTCTTGGAACATCTCGTATGTTCTGTGGCGTTTCAAAAACGTCTTTGAAGCCCCGATTCTAAGCTGTAAAGCATGGTGCACTAAACTTATCAAGTAGTCATCATATCGAGCTTGCCAAACGTTCATAACGTCTGCATTTGCTCCTGCAATCGGTCTGTCCCCTAGCGGTGCATTAAGGACATAATTCTTCTGTGCAGCAATGAGGATAATCCTCAGATCACGGATCCAATCCGCATCATTGCTACTAACATCTTTCAACTTAGTTTTCTCCAGGAATATATCAAAAAATAAAATAGGGGAGCTAAACGCGAGCTATTGATCTACAACATAGATATGCTAATACTACCAGGACTAAGTTCATGATAAATTAAAGTTCAATTAATCATATTACTTAGGAACTCCCACTTAGATAAACATCCCTCTAGTCATCTAAGTGATCACGTGATCCATATCAACTAAACCATGTCCGATCATCACATGAGATGGAGTAGTTTTCAATGGTGAACATCACTATGTTGATCATATCTTCTATATGATTCACGCTCGAGCTTTCGATCTCCAGTGTTCCAAGGCCATATATGCATATGCTAGGCTCGTCAAGTTTAACCCGAGTATTCTGCGTGTGCAAAACTGGCTTGCACCCGTTGTATGTGAACGTAGAGCTTATCACACCCGATCATCACATGGTGTCTCAGCACGACGAACTTTGGCAACGGTGCATACTTAGGGAGAACACTTATACCTTGAAATTTAGTGAGAGATCATCTTATAATGCTATCGTCGATCTAAGCAAAATAAGATGCATAAAAGATAAACATCACATGCAATCAATATAAGTGATATGATATGGCCATCATCATCTTGTGCCTTTGATCTCCATCTCCAAAGCATCGTCATGATCACCATCGTCACCGGCACGACACCTTGATCTCCATCGTAGCATCGTTGTCGTCTCGCCAACTATTGCTTCTACGACTATTGCTAGCTCTTAGTAATAAAGTAAAGCAATTACATGGCGATTGCATTTCATACAATAAAGCGACAACCATATGGCTCCTGCCAGTTGCCGATAACTCGGTTACAAAACATGATCATCTCATACAATAAAATTTAGCATCATGTCTTGACCATATCACATCCCAACATGCCCTGAAAAAACAAGTTAGACGTCCTCTACTTTGTTGTTTGCAAGTTTTACATGGCTGCTACGGGCTGAGCAAGAACCGTTCTTACCTACGCATCAAAACCACAATGATATTTCATCAAGTATGTGCTGTTTTAACCTCACAAGGACCGGGCATAGCCACACTCGATTCAACTAAAGTTGGAGAAACTGACACCCGCCAGCCACCTGTGTGCTAAGCACGTCGGTAGAACCAGTCTCGCGTAAGCGTACGCGTAATGTCGGTCCGGGCCGCTTCATCCAACAATACCGCCGAATCAAAGTGTGACATGCTGGTAAGCAGTATGACTTGTATCGCCCACATCTCACTTGTGTTCTACTCGTGCATATAACATCTACGCAAAAACCTGGCTCGGATGCCACTATTGGGGAACGTAGTAATTTCAAAAATTTACCTACGCACACGCAAGATCATGGTGATGCATAGCAACGAGAGGGGAGAGTGTCATCCACGTACCCTCGTAGACTGTAAGTGGAAGCGTTATGAGAACGCGGTTGATGTAGTCGTACGTCTTCACGATCCGACTGATCCAAGTACCGAGCGCACGACACCTCCGAGTTCAGCACACGTTCAGCTCGGTGATGTCCCACGAACTCATGATCCAGTAGAGCTTCGCGGGAGAGTTCCGTCAGCACGACGGCGTGATAACGGTGATGATGATGCTACCGACGCAGGGCTTCGCCTAAGCACTGCTACGATATGACCGAGGTGGATTATGGTGGAGGGGGGCACCGCACACGGCTAAAAGATCAACTGATCAACTTGTGTGTCTCCATGGGGTGCCCCCTCCCCGTATATAAAGGAGTGGAGGAGGGGAGGGGCCGGCCCTCTCTATGGCGCGCCCTAGGGAGTCCTACTCCCACCGGGAGTAGGATTCCCCCCTTCCAAGTAGTAGGAGTAGGAGAGAAGGAAGGGGAAGAGAGAAGAGAAGGAAGGAGGGGGCGCCGCCCCTCCCCTAGTCCAATTCGGACTTGGCCTTGGGGGGGCGGGGCGGGCTGCCCTAGGCAGCCCCTCTCTCTCTCCCCTAAAGCCCAATAAGGCCCATATACTCCCCGGCGAATTCCCGTAATTCTCTGGTACTCCGATAAATACCCGAATCACTCGGAACCTTTCCGATGTCCGAATATAGTCATCCAATATATCAACCTTTATGTCTCGACCATTTCGAGACTCCACATCATGTCCCCGATCTCATCCGGGACTCCGAACTACCTTTGGTACATCAAAACACATAAACTCATAATACCGATCGTCACCGAACGTTAAGCGTGCGGACCCTACGGGTTCGATAACTATGTAGACATGACCGAGACACATCTCTGGTCAATAACCAATAGCGGAACCTGGATGCTCATATTGGTTCCTACATATTCTACGAAGATCTTTAGCGGTCAAACCGCATAACAACATACGTTGTTCCCTTTGTCATCGGTATGTTACTTGCCCGAGATTCGATCATCTGTATCTCAATACCTAGTTCAATCTCGTTATCGGCAAGTCTCTTTACTCATTCCGTAATGCATCATCCCGCAACTAACTCATTAGTCACATTGCTTGCAGGGCTTATAGTGATGTGCATTACCGAGAGGGCCCAGAGATACCTCTCCGACAATCGGAGTGAGAAATCCTAATCTCGATCTATGCCAACTCAACAAGTACCATCGGAGACACCTGTAGAGCACCTTTATATTCACCCAGTTATGTTGCGACGTTTGGTAGCACACAAAGTGTTCCTCCGGTATTCGGGAGTTGCATAATCTCATCGTCATAGGAACATGTATAAGTCATGAAGAAAGCAATAGCAATATACTAAACGATCAAGTGCTAAGCTAACGGAATGGGTCAAGTCAATCACATCATTCTCTAATGCTGTGATCCCGTTAATCAAATGACAACTCATGTCTATGGCTAGGAAACTTAACCATCTTTGATTCAACGAGCTAGTCAAGTAGAGGCATACTAGTGACACTCTGTTTGTCTATGTATTCACACATGTACTAAGTTTCCGGTTAATACAATTCTAGCATGAATAATAAACATTTATCATGATATAAGGAAATATAAATAACAACTTTATTATTGCCTCTAGGGCATATTTCATTCAATACTAACAGGGGATTCATGGACGCTATGATCATTTGTCGTCTGAACAAATCAGGTGTTATCCTTATTATATATTTTGTCAGTATATTTTAATTCATGTGAGCGCCATTACACTGCCCTATGGTGTTTTGTACGTAGGTAAATTATTCATTACAAAAGTATTGTTATACCGCGTATACGGAGTGTGCGCCAACATCATTTTGCATTGGCGTTCGTTTGTGCCGTGCAATTTCAAGGACACGTGTGTAAGCCGCCGCCCCTGCGGTCGGGTCTACTTAACCGCGCCAGCCGACTCGCCCGTCCGCGCTGGCTTACAACGCCGCGGCCGACTCACCCGTGATTAATTTTAGCTTCACCATGGTGATCATCAACTCCGCGATGGATATTTCCTGGCCTAACATATCAGGTGAAATCCATCCATTATATTTTTATATTATATTGCTTTCTTTAAAAGAGCAATTACTCTAGCTTGCAAGTGTTTCAATGCAGGACAAGTTGTCTGATGCAAAAGGGATTTTTATATCACTGAGCTGTTGAGGGACAGGTCGGGTGTGGATTATCTAGCTGGATAGTGGAGGCTGAGCAACGTGAAGGAGGGCCCCCGGCGAGGAGGCGGCGTTGGAAGCAAGGAGTGAAGGTTTCAACTTGGAAAGGAAGGCGGAAATAGGGGAAATGTGGCTTTTGGTAAGGGGGAGGGGGCAGGGAGGTAGATATTTCCGCAGAAGCCGAAAATTTGGAATCGCTTCAGCGGAAAAACTGGCACGCAATGTGTCATGAGACACGGTCCCTTATTCAGAGCATGATGTGGACTGTAGCCGTTGCACCTTCTCGTGTAAGCCGTATGCGTACTATACTTCGACGGTGCTCCAAGATATTCTGTGTTGCATCTCACACGGTTGATTATAATAAACTGTGTGAGATCTACTTGATTTTTCTTCTTGATTTGAATTACATAATGGGGTCACGACGGCAATGGATGGTGTTTGAATTGCTAGACCTTCTATCTGCAGTGAACATGCAACTATATGTGTGTCATAAAATAATTGGAATTATTCAGGGTTCGTTTGGACATTTTATACATTAAATTGGGTTTCTAGCCAATTCAGGTGCACAATTCAAAATTAAGCTACATACACATGCTCCGGTGCACCAACATGGGTTGTAAAATCATATATGTGTCCACGGATTTATGCTTATGTCCCATGCAAGAAATGGGGATGAATTTCGAACACCACGGCACCATGGCTCTCTGGCAAACGTCGACGTATGCTTTTGTAATTCTAGTAAATCCAAAAGTCGTCCAAAATTCATGAAACTTGGCATGCTATCATGGAGCGGCATCAACATGCCGTGGTAAATTTTTTGTCCCATTTGGGGCAGGTTAGGGTATAAGATTCTCATAAACCAGAGTTTCTCACAACAAGTGTGATGGTTTCGGTAGGGAACGTTTCACCTTTCTGGACGAAACGATATCCGTTGCCTCTTCTCGATTTCAATTTTTTCCTAGTATCAACATAGAACAATAGGAGTGTTGTGTCAATTTTTGGGATTTTTCGGGGTTTGCTTGGACATTTTTATACATTAACTGAGTTTTCTATGCATTCATGTGCATAATTCAAATTTGAACTACATGCACATGCTCTAATGCATATAAATTAGTTGAAAATTCAAACCTGTGTCATTGGTTGCATGCTTAGGACCCATGCAAGAAATGGGAATGAATGTCAAACACCTTGCCACCGTCACTCGGCCGCAAACATTGAGATACATGGTTTTTAAATTCTAGTAAATCCAAAGATCGTCTGAAATTCATGAAACTTGGCATGCTATCATGGAGCGGCATCGACATGCCGTGGTAAATTTTTTGTCCCATTTGGGGTAGGTTTGGGGATATGCTTCTCACAAACCAGAGCTTCTCAGAACAAGCCTGATGGTTTCAGTAGGGAACGTTTCACCTTTCTGGACGAAACGATAACCATTGCCTCTTCTCAATTTCAATTTTTTCCTTGTGTCAACATAGAACAACAGGAGTGTTGTGTCAATTTTTGGGATTTTTCAGGGTTCGCTTGGACATTTTTATACATTAACTGAGTTTTCTCTGCATTCATGTGCATAATTCAAATGTGAACTACAGACACATGCTCTAATGCATATAAATTGGTTGAAAATTCAAATCTGTGTCCTTGGTTGCATGCTTAGGTCCCATGCAAGAAATGGGAATGAATGTCAAACACCCTGTCACCGTCACCCGGCCGCAAATATTGAGATACCTGGTTTTTAAATTCTAGTAAATCCAAAACTCGTCTGAAATTCATGAAACTTGGCATGCTATCATGGAGCGGCATCAACATGCGGTGGTAAATTTTTTGTCCCATTTGGGGCAGGTTTGGGGATATGCTTCTCACAAACTAGAGGTTCTCAGAACAAGCCTGATGGTTTTGGTAGGGAACATCCCACCTTTGGGGACGAAAATGGGACATGCGGTGGTAAATTTTTTGTCCCATTTGGGGCAGGTTTGGGGATATGCTTCTCACAAACTAGAGGTTCTCAGAACAAGCCTGATGGTTTTGGTAGGGAACATCCCACCTTTGGGGACGAAACGATATCCATTGCCTCTTATTGATTTAAAAAAAATTCTCGTGTCAACATAGAACAACAGGAGTGTTGTGTCAATTTTTGGGATTTTTTGGGGTTTGTTTGGACATTTTTATGCATTAATTGAGTTTTCAATGCATTTATGTGCATAATTCAAATTTGAACTACATGCACATGCTGTAATGCATATAAATTGCTTGAAAATTCAAATATGTGTCCTTGGTTGCATGCTTAGGTCCCATGCAAGAAATGGGAATGAATGTCAAACACCCTGCCACCGTCACTCGGCTGCAAACATTGAGATACCTGCTTTTTAAATTCTAGTAAATCCAAAACTCGTGTGAAATTCATGAAACTTGGCACGCTATCATGGAGCGGCATCAACATGCCGTGGTAAATTTTTGTCCCATTTGGGGCAGGTTTGGGTATATGTTTCTCACAAACCAGAGCTTCTCACAACAAGCATGATGGTTTTGGTAGGGAACATCCCACCTTTGGGGACGAAAAGGTATCCATTGCCTATTATTGCTTTCATTTTTTCTCGTGTCAACATAGAACAACAAGAGTGTTGTGTCAATTTTTGGGATTTTTCGGGGTTTGTTTGGACATTTTTATGCATTAATTAGTTTTCAATGCATTTATGTGCATAATTCAAATTTGAACTACATGTACATGCTCCAGTGCATATAAATTGGTTGAAAAATCAAATCTTTGTCCTTGGGTGCATGCTTAGGTCCCATGCAAGAAATGGGAATGAATTTCAAACACCCTGCCACCGTCACTCGGCCGCAAACATTGAGATACCTGGTTTTTGAATTCTAGTAAATCCAAAACGCGTCTTAAAATCATGAAACTTGGCATGCTATCATGGAGCGGCATCAACATGCCGTGGTAAAATTGTTGTCCCATTTGGGGCAGGTTTGGGGTTATGCTTCTCACAAACTAGAGGTTCTCACAACAAGCCTGATGGTTTTGGTAGGGAACGTCCAACCTTTGGGGACGAAACGATATCCATTGCCTCTTATTGCTTTCAAAAAAATTCCCGTGTCAACATAGAACAACAAGAGTGTTGTGTCAATTTTTGGGATTTTTCGGGGTTCGTTTGGACATTTTTATGCATTAATTGAGTTTTCAATGCATTTATGTGCATAATTCAAATTTGAACTACATGCACATGCTCTAATGCATATAAATTGGTTGAAAATTCAAATCTGTGTCCTTGGTTGCATGCTTAGGTCCCATGCAAGAAATGGGAATGAATGTCAAACACCCTGCCACCGTCACTCGGCTACAGACATTGAGATACCTGGTTTATAAATTCTAGTAAATCCAAAACTCGTGTGAAATTCATGAAACTTGGCATGCTATCATGGAGCGGCATCAACATGCCGTGGTAAATTTTTTGTCCCATTTGGGGCAGGTTTGGGTATATGTTTCTCACAAACCAGAGCTTCTCACAACAAGCATGATGGTTTCGCGAGATGTGGTTTTCAATGACTATGCTGCTTGGGGTGGGGCCCGTGTGTCATGGACTGCCCCTATTTACATTCTTGGCGCCAACTTTGCAGAACAGATGCCGCATGATGAGGATTGGATGCCTATTAATGGAAACCCGCATCCTCTGCCTGGGGTGCCTTTTCCAGAGCTTCCTCCTTTCATTTTGCCCCCATACCCTGCTATGGGATGGAATGATGTGCCACCTCCTCCTCCTGAGCACCCAGACATGGGGGATAACAACTGGGGCAATGCAGCTTGGGGAGAGGATGAGGAGATTGCTCAAGACAATGTGGAAGTGGAGCAGCAGTCCATGGTTTTGGATCTCTCTGATGATTTCTTTGTATCTGTGGAGCAAGCTATTCAGCCAAACTTTGTGCTGGTTTTTGATGTGGAGCAAAATGCTGAACCTCCAGCTGGGCAGGAGCAACCTCTGGTGGAGGAGCCTGTGTATAACCCTGAGGACTGGGCCATGGTGGTCTACAACCCTCCTCCTACTGCTGATCATGTTGTTGCTGAACCTATTGCTATTGAGGAGCTTCTGGTTGCCAACATTGCTGATAACAAAGTCTTTTTTGGACCTGAGTTACCACCAGAGATGGCTCTGAGGAGAAAGTTTGAGATCTTACTGCAGCCTGACTTCAACTTTCAGCTCACCAAACCTGTTGAGATGCTGCCTGTCAGGTCCTCCATGCTGACCAAGAGAAGTTGGGATTTGGCTTTTGAGGTGCCAATGATTACCTATCAAACATCTGTGCAGGAGCAGAGGCCTGTGGCAAGGGCACTTTTTCCTTCTTTGGAAATTATTGACACAGAGGAAATACAGTCTGAGATTGCTCCTGTATCTGTGGATATCTCTGATCAGGAACAGAGAAAAATTAGAAGGCCAAGGAAAACATTAGCACCAACCCCAATTGTGGAGACTTCTGTCAGGAGGTGCACCAGGGGGTCTTTGCAGAGAGATGGTTTCAAGCCAGTCTTCCAGGAGCTACCTATGCAGTCCAAGAGGAGGAAGCCAAAGCCCAAGCCTTTCTCTGCCACAGTATCTGACAACCTGCAGGATGAGCAACTTGAAGATCTTCCACCTCCAACTCCTATCAACAAGCTACAGCAGATTGGCAAGGAGCTTGGCATTGCAGATGATCTCCTTTCTGTGGAGAAGCTTATGGCTGATCCCACTGCTACTCCAAAAATGATGCAAATATGTAGTGACATTCTAGCTAGTGGGGGTGGCTCATGTCTTTCTTTGGTCCTCTTTTGTCAGGGATATGGTCTTATTTTGGTCCCTGTAATATTTGAAGTGTGTCTTTTGGACTCATGTTACTATTGCTGGCATTATGTGCCACCAGACTTTATTATCTCCTCATAGGTGTTTTAATGAGGAAGGCATGTAAAAGCTGGAATGTTTTATGTTGGAATGTTAGGGGATTGAACTCTGATGCAAGGCAAAGGGCTGTCAGGCAGAAACTGGATGAGAGTCAATGTGTTGTTGCTTGTTTCCAAGAAACTAAGTGTAGCTCTTTTGATTATAGATCTATTAGATCCTTTTGCCCCAAAAGATTTGATAGCTTTGCTTTCTCCCCTTCTCTGGGAGCTTCTGGGGGCATCTTGGTGGTTTGGAATTCATCCATTTTTTGGGGCACTGTGATTGGGATTCAACCATTTGCTGTTCTAGTTGAGTTTGTCTCTAAGCAGAATAATGATAAATGGTCCTTAGTTTCAGTTTATGGCCCTTGTCAAGGGGAAGCTAGAGATAGTTTTGTCAGCTGGCTTTATAACCTGCATATACCTATGGATAATTGGCTTCTGGTGGGTGATTTCAACTTTATAAGATCTCTAGAGAACAGGAATTTGCCGGGGGGACCTAAATGATATCTTTATCTTCAATGAAATCATTGCCCATCTGGGTTTGCTTGAGCTGCCTCTTAAAGGAAGATCTTACACATGGTCTAGTATGCAAGATAGCCCACTTTTAGAACAGTTGGATTGGTTCTTCACTTCTGCAGATTGGATTTCTTCTTACCCCATAACTGAAGTTTTGCCCCTGGCCAGAACAGCTTCTGACCATGTGCCATGTGTTGTCACAATTAAAACCTCTATTCATAAATCTAAAATATTTAGGTTTGAGAACTTCTGGGTTGAGCTTGAGGGATTTATGGAATGTGTTCAACAGTCATGGCAAAAAACCTCTCATAAATCTCATATCACTGCTAGGATTGCTGATAAGTTTAAGAGTTTAAGAGGTGCTCTTAAGAAGTGGCAATTGAATGTTTCCAAGCTGAAAATTTTGATAGCCAAATGCAATGAGGTCATTTTGTGTCTTGATGGCCTTGAGGAGCTAAGGCCTTTATTCAGACCTGAATTTAACTTCAGGAAGGTAGTCAAGTTGCATGTGGAGCAGCTCTTACATCTTCAGTTTGTTTGTTGGAAAAAGAGGTGCACAATTAGATATATTAAAGTTGCTGGTGAAAATACCAAATTCTTCCATGCTATGGCCACTGAGAGGCATAGAAAAAACTCTATTGCTTCCTTGAAGGACACTGATGGGACAATTGTCTCTAATCCCTCTCAGATGGAGGGCATCATTTGGAACTGTTTCAAGAATAGAATGGGAGTCTCTAATGGAGTTGTCATGGGTTTTGATCTCAGCAAGTTGCTTAAGCCAGTTGAAGGGTTGGATTTTCTTACTGAACCCTTCACTAAGGAGGAAATGGATGACACTGTCAAACTTATGCCCATAGACAAAGCACCTGGTCCTGATGGTTTTAATGGTTTGTTCTTTAAGAAGTGCTGGCACATTATCTGTCATGATTTCTATGAGTTGGCTGGGGCTTTTCATTCTGGTACTGCAAATTTGGAAAATATCAATGGCTCTTATATCACTCTGATCCCAAAAAAATTGAACCCTGAAGGGATTGGTGATTATAGACCAATTTCCTTGACTGGGATGGGTCTTAAGTTTCTGTCTAAGATGGCTGCAAATAGGTTCCAAAAGATAATTATGGCATGCATACATAAAAATCAATATGGCTTTATAAAGAGCAGGACTATCCAGGACTGCATTAGCTGGTCCCTGGAATATTTGCATCAGTGCCATCAATCTAAGAGGCCTATTGTGATTCTTAAGCTGGATTTTGACTCAATTGAGCATGAAACCATTTTGCAGATTCTTAAATACAAAGGCTTCAATCAGAAATGGATTCTCTGGGTCAAACAGCTTCTTTCCACTGGGACATCGTCAGTCCTTCTAAATGGTGTACCTGGTAGGCAGTTCCTTTGTAAAAAGGGGGTTAGACAGGGAGACTGTCTCTCACCTTTACTCTTTGTTATTGCTGCTGATCTTCTACAAACAGTGGTGAATGATATGTTCAGGAGGGGAATTTTGAAGTTGCCAATTCCATGCCATGACCAGGATTATCCCATTGTGCAATATGCTGATGATACTCTCATTATCTTACCAACAGATAGAATGTAACTCTTGGCTTTGAAGGACATGCTACATGTGTTCTCAAGATCAACAGGGCTAGTTGTTAACTTCCACAAGTCTTCTATGATTCCCATAAATGTTGATGAGGATGCTATCATTGAGTTGGCTGCTGCTTTTGGTTGTCAAGTGGGTAAAATGCCTTTCACATATCTTGGCTTACCTGTTGGCACTACAAGGCCTAAAATGGTGGATTTTATGCCACTTGTGGATTGTATGGAGAGAAGGATGACAGCTAGCTCCTCTTTTCTTAATCAAGGGGAGAGACTCCAGTTTCTGAATTTTGCTCTGTCCTCCATGCCAATTTTTTATCTTGGTAGTTTGCTGGCACCTGCTAGAATTTTAAAGCAACTGGAGAGAATTCAGAGGCAGTGTTTATGGAGAAAGCATAGGGATGAGCCAGCTCCATCCTTGGCTGCTTGGGATCTCATTTGTAGGCCTAAGAACAAAGGTGGTTTGGGAATTTTGAACCTGGGGGTGCAGAACATGGCACTTTTGCTCAAGCATTTGCATAACTTCTTAAATAGGAGGGATTTGCCTTGGGTCTCTCTTATTTGGGACACATATATTCATTATTCAGTGCCACAGGGTACTGACAGTTGTGGTTCTTTTTGGTGGAAGGATATTTGTAAGTTGATGGATCATTATAGGAACACAACCTGGGTTCAAGTTAATTGTGGGAGCACTGCTCTGTTCTGGTCTGACAAGTGGAAGATTGGTGAATCAGTTGAACCCTTGCAGATTAGGTTCCCTAGGCTTTTCTCCTATGTGAAAGATCCCTGGATCACTGTTTATGAAGCCTTTCAATCTCAGGATATGGTTAACATGTTTCACTTGCCTTTATCTGCACAAGCATATCAGGAATTTTTGACAGTTCAAAATCTTATGGTTTCTTGTAGTAGAGACTTGGAGGATAAGGATTCTTGATTCTGGCAGGGGACATGTAATGCTTTTAAGCCCAAGCTGTTCTACTCTCTTATGCATTCAAACATGTCATTTAACCCTCTCCTTCTGTGGATTTGGAGATCATCCTGCACAATGAAAATCAAAGTGTTTGCTTGGATGTTAATCATGGACAGGTTAAATACAAAAGACATGGTGGAAAGAAGGCATTGGCATATGGATGATGGAGTTTTTTGTATCCTTTGCAGCTTGAGGACTAGAGAGACCAGGAATCATCTGTTTTTTGAATGCAACTTCAGTGTCAGAATATGGAATTACCTGCAAATCACATGGTCACCTGGGAATGGCATGTCTGATATTGTTTTGCAAGCTAAACAGGACTTTGCAAAGCCTTTTTTCACTGAAGTTGTTTTTATTGCTTGCTGGAACATATGGATAATCAGGAATGCAAAGGTGTTTACGCATGAGAGGCAGAGTTTCAACAAGTGGAGGAGTGCTTTTATCCATGATATTTTGCTAATGCAGCACAGAGTTAAGGCTAGGTACAAGGAAGAGCTTCTTAAGTGGATTTCCTTTTTTCCTCCTTGAGGTTTTGTATCTCTAGATCCTTAGTTTTTAGTTTACTCTTCTGATTACCCCTTGTAATCCTTGTATATTGTATGCTACTTTGTTTTGAAATAAAGTTTTGAATGCTGTGGGGGGTTTTCCCTACAGTCACCAGTCAAAAAAAAGCATGATGGTTTCGGTAGGGAACATCCCACCTTTGGGGACGAAACGGTATCCATTGCCTCTTATTGCTTTCAAATTTTTTCTCGTGTCAACATAGAACAACATGAGTGTTGTGTCAATTTTTGGGATTTTTCGGGGTTCGTTTGGACATTTTTGTGCATTAATTGAGTTTTCAATGCATTTATGTGCATAATTCAAATTTGAACGACATGTACATGCTCCAGTGCATATAAATTGGTTGAAAAATCAAATCTTTGTCCTTGGGTGCATGCTTAGGTCCCATGCAAGAAATGGGAATGAATTTCAAACACCAGGGCACCGTTGATTGCCGGCAAAATGTTGAGATACTTTGTTTTTAAATTCTAGTAAATCCAAAACTCGTCTGAAATTCATGAAACTTGGCATGCTATCATGGAATGGCACCCGACATCCTGTGGTATTTTTCGTTTCCATTTTGAGAGAAGGCGCACTCGAATAACAGCCAAAAAGGCATTTTGAAAAAATAGCTGCCACTTTAATGTCTCAAACGTTTGTATAATTCAAACCGTGTGCGTTCTGTTAACCATTCACGTGACACCACGTGTCTTGGTTTTAATGGCTATAGGTTTTAATGGCTCTTGATCGCAAAAGTTTAGATAAAACACCCGTATGCAAAGTGAGAGTAGGATTTGTGCATCTCTTCAACACAAACGGTTCTTTTGGATGACTTGTGTGCAACCACTTACAAACAATTTGGTAAGATTTGCATCTGTCATATTGTGTATGTTGCCATGTGTCAAACTGGAAAGATTGACATTTGTTGATCTAGTAACATTGCCATTTGTCAACCTTGTAACACTGTGATTTGTCAAAATATGAAGCTAAAAATCACTAGCAGTATCTAATTTTTGCAACTAAAATTCAATAATTAAGCATAGATGGAGGCGAGGAGGCGTGTTTAGCCGGGCGTGCAGCGGGCGGCGCAGTACTATTTGATTTGACAGCAGGCGGCACAGTTCCTGATACGACTTTAATGCAGACGAGGGAGAGGGTAGCGGTTCCCGAAATGTTGAACGACCAATGATGCATCTTGCTTCAATTAGCATCATGAATGCACGAGTGATACGTCCATTTTGCGTCATACTTTTATATCGATATTTATTGCATTATGGGCTGTTATTACACATTATGTCACAATACTTATGCCTATTCTCTCTTATTTTACAAGGTTTACATAAGGAGGGAGAATGCCGGCAGCTGGAATTCTGGGCTGGAAAAGGAGCAAATATTAGAGACCTATTCTGCACAACTCCAAAAGTCCTGAAACTCCACGGAAGTTATTTTTAGAAATAATAAAAAATACTAAGCGGAAGAAATACCGGAGGGGCCCACACCCTGGCCACGAGGGTGGGGGGCGCGCCCCCTGCCTCGTGGGCCCCCTGTTGGCCCTCCGGTGCCTATCTTCTGCTATATGAAGTCTTTCGTCCGAAGAAAAATCATAAGCAAGCTTTCGGGACGAGACTCCGCCGCCACGAGGCGTAACCTTGGCGGAACCAATCTAGGGCTCTGGCAGAGCTGTTCTGCTGGGGACACTTCCCTCCGGGAGGGGTAAATCATCGCCATCGTCATCACCAACGCTCCTCTCATCGGGAGAGGGCAATCTCCATCAACATCTTCACCAGCACCATCTCCTCTCAAACCCTAGTTCATCTCTTGTATCCAATTCTTGTCTCTAAGTCTGGGATTGGTACCTGTAGGTTGCTAGTAGTGTTGATTACTCCTTGTAGTTGATGCTAGTTGGTTTATTTGGTGGAAGATCATATGTTCAGATCCTATATGCATATTAATACCCCTCTGATTATGAACATGAATATGCTTTGTGAGTAGTTACGTTTGTTCCTGAGGACATGGGAGAAGTCTTGCTATTAGTAGTCATGTGAATTTGGTATTCGTTCGATTGATGAGATGTATGTTGTTTATCCTCTAGTGGTGTTATGTGAACATCGACTACATGACACCTCACCATTATTGGGCCTAGTGGAAGGCATTGGGAAGTAATAAGTAGATGATGGGTTGCTAGAGTGACAGAAGCTTAAACCCTAGTTTATGCGTTGCTTTGTAAGGGGCTGATTTGGATCCATATGTTTCATGCTATGGTTAGGTTTACCTTAATACTTCTTTTGTAGTTGCAGATGCTTGCAATAGGGGTTAATCATAAGTGGGATGCTTGTCCAAGTAAGGACAACACCCAAGCACCGGTCCACCCACATATCAAATTATCAAAGTACCGAACGCGAATCATATGAACGTGATGAAAACTAGCTTGACGATAATTCCCATGTGTCCTCGGGAGCGCTTTTCTCTATATAAGAGTTTGTCCAGGCTTGTCCTTTGCTACAAAAAGGATTGGGCCACCTTGCTGCACTTTATTTACTTTTGTTACTTGTTGCTCGTTACAAATTATCTTATCACAAAACTATCTGTTACCTATTATTTCAGTGCTTGCAGAGAATACCTTGCTGAAAACCGCTTATCATTTCCTTCTGCTCCTCGTTGGGTTCGACACTCTTACTTATCGAAAGGACTACGATAGATCCCCTATATTTGTGGGTCATCAACGAGGGAAGTAATGGGAGGAGGACTGGGAAAGGAGGCAGCATGATGTGAATGCAACGCAGTTTGCACTCATATAAAGGCGCCCCTCCATTCCAATGCATCTACCACATCGTACGCACCTAAGCATTTTCCCAAGCACCTACACTAAGCGCAAAAGTGCTCACTCCAGACCCATGGAGGCGATGCGCGCGAGCGGCCAGCGGCTGTGCCAGATGGTCCACGACGCCTGCCTGCGGCATGGCACCGAGGATTGTCTCCAGACGGTGTTGGCGACCGACTGGTGGATGGCCACCGTCGACGCCAGCTACAACTCTCAGTTGGACCAGATGATCGTTGCCACCACAAACAAGTTCACCGTCGTCAAGAAGCTCGCGGACGACATCGCCGTACTCCTCCAGCCCGCGCGCCCGGGTTCCTCATTGCCTGCCACCCTAATCGGCCTCCATGGTCGGAACCTCTTTCAAGCACTGGTGGCCCTGCGACTGCCCGCCGACGCCACAAAGAATGTCCACCTAAAGGTCGTGCTCGCCGTGAGGCGCCTCGCCCTGCAAGAATTCGTCGACCTACACATCCACGTGTACGAGCAAATCATGTACATAGGTATCTACAAAGCCCGTGAGGACGCTACGACGTTGGCCTTCTTCGATCGGCTGGAAGCCTTGGATACCTTTGCTGAGAAGCACCTTGACCTCGCCACAAAAGCCACCGCTCCTTAGCCGCCGGTCGGTGGCCCGACACACTGAGTTGAGGAGGAGGAGGTCGTACGTTGATGGATGCATCTTTCTTCTTGCCTCCTGTAACTACCACTGCAATCGCATCATCGTGGCCTTAATTCTTATTGTGCTATTGCATTCTCGTTCCAGTCAATACAGACATGTGCGATCCCTTTGCTTAATTATATGCATCACTGTAACTAGTACTCCATCCGTCAATTTATAAGTTGTGCTGCCAGTGTTTGGGGCCGGCGCACGACACAATAAGCACACCCACGACGACACATATAGAGAGGACATCTAGCGGTTCCAATGGCGATCCCCGTGGCTCCAATGGCGCTCCCAACGGCCGACGACGACAACGGCGGGTAGTTCACCACGCATCACGTAGTGGACACCCACGTGAGGGGAAAGGCCCTCTCAGTGGTGTACACGAACGATCTGGTCTCGGTGGAGAGCTCCATCCAAACTATGGAGCGGTTCCTTGCTGAGGACAAGTACCAAGTGGTCGGCTTCGACCTTGAGTACACCATCGGTCATGTCAGGCACATTCGCGGGGGACGTGGCATTGACCATTGGGCGGCAACAGTCGGTCATCTAGGTGCCCAATAAAGGATGCAAAGAGGGATCCTACAGCAGCAAGGACCAGCTTCCCTACCGATATCTCATCTAACAGAACTCCCAAGTTAACTGTGCTAAGGCTTGAGTAGTCATCAAATGGGTGACTGGATGGGAAGTGGCATCGATGTTAAATTAACTAATGTGATGGGTCACTGTAAACATTTAATTGCGTTGAATATATATAGTGCTCCATCATATTAGTTGAATTAACCTCGAGGTCCTTGTTTCGTAATTTTTGACATTTTTTGTACACATGTTGATTGGCTTGAAGAAGGTCTATCTCGTTACTTTTTGATAATTTTTGTTTTTTGAACACATGTTGATTGGGTTGAATGAAGGTCTATCCCGTTACTTTACGACATGTTTCCAAAACATGGACCTCGAGGTTAATTCAACTAATAGGACGGAGCACTATATACATTCAACGCAATTAAATGTTTTCCAAAAAAAGTGATATGATTTCTGTGAAACTTATAAATCATATATGTCAAATTAACCTCGGTGTACTTGTTCTCGAATTAACCTCCGGGTCTTTTTGCCGCGTATCACACACATCTTGTTAAGTTGAACCATTTATGTTCTCTTCCCAAATCGAAAACAGTTCATTCGACTGAACCATATGTTGTATATCACACACACCTTGATCTGGCTGACCGTTTCTGTTGCTCTCCCTAATAGCAAACAGTTCATCAGATCGAATTGTATGCCGTATATCGCACACACATTGATATGGCTGCTCGTTTCTGTTGTTCTATCTAATCGCAAATAGTTCGTCTGGATCAACCGTATGCCCTGCTTCACACATGCAACTAAAATCTGAACCGTGTTTGATGCATCCGTCATCTCAAAGGTTTTGCACCTTTTTTGACGGTTTTTTACACCACTGTTTGCGATTATTGCATCGCACACAGTTTTGTCGAAGGGTCTCTGATCGTAGTGTCGCCTTAGCAGCATCCTGCAGTAGTGGGATCGCAACAGTTTTCGAGGGTAGAGTATTAAATCCAAATTTATAGATTCGACACAAGGGGAGCCAAAGAATATTGGGATTTTTATTTCTGTGCCCCTGGTTCCTTAGCCATACTCATTCATCCCCATGCTCTTAATTTTTGCTCACTTTCCCCCGCTCCCTTGCCCGAAACCCTCAGAACTGGTCACAGCGGACGTTGCCGTCGGGTCAGTGTTTTGACCGTTAACTCTGACGAGTGGGGCTGCGCTGAGTGTGTCGCCCATTGGACCTTGTGAGTGGGGTCGCGTCGGACGGTGCCGCTGTTCGCCTGCTGGGCCGTGGTTAGACTGTTGGGCCCTACACGCCGCAAGAATATTAGCCCATTATGCATGCACGACATGTCCAGCTAGCCTTCGATGCATGCACGTAGCTAGCCTACCTGCATGCGCCGCTGCCCGCCACCACGATGCGCTGACTGGCCTCTTTCTGCACGCGAGCCACCACAGACGCTGATCGGCCCGTTTCTTTACGCGAGCCGCCACGAACGTAGGGATGGTTGCTGCCGCTGGTTCGTCTCATCTCGCACGCGTGTCTCCTCGATGTAGAGCATTGTGTCACACTTTTAGATCGACTCGCATCTATTCAACGTGGCAATTAAAACCTGTTGGCAATTAAAGTGGCATATCGATCGACGCGGCTCGTTTGAACGTAGCAAATCTAAAGCGTGGCCGGTGCCACTCCCCTTCCCTTCCCCTTTCCCTATTTAAACCACCACCCTCCACCTATTATCCACACATCCATTTGCGCCGCCCCCTTCTCTTCTTCACCCAAACACAGAGCACTCTCAAAGCGAGGCGAGGATGCAGTACAACGTCCCCATCTTCGATCTCCCACCGACCGTGCCAGAGAGACGGTATCTGGCCGGCGTCGTCGTGGAGACGACGCTCCGCGTGTGGGCGTTCTCACGCTGGAGGGGTGCAAGGGAGTTTGCCCAGTGGTTCGTTGGTGTGGGCTTCGCCCACCTCCTGGCGGGCTCGCCGGTGATGTTCCGACTGGAGGAAGTGCATCCAAAATCCAGCACTCTGCTGATAGGGCTCATTGTCAACTTCACCAGTAGATTTGATGCGTACTACCTCCTCGTCAAGGTGTTTTGGTGTAGATGCGAATTCATCGCATTCACAACCCATAACATCTTCACAAACTTCGACTGCATCTTCCCCACCCGCGACGGTATGCACAACCTCCCCTACTACCTCGGTGAGGACGACATGGAGGAGGAGCACTGAAGAGAAGGCACAGTGAAGATGGTGGTGAAGGACCGGCCGGTCTCGTGAAGCTTGTCTTGGCCGTTAGGGATTTTTATATATTTTTATGTTATGTCGTTGGTTGTATCGTGAACTCTTTTATGCACCCTATGTTTTGTGTAAGAACTATGCTATGCTTGCTACTTTCTATGTTATGGATGTATGCTTGCTACGTGAGATATCGGTAGATGGATATGGTGTTGTAGCCGAGCCGTAGACATGCTCTCTAGATGGATATGGTGTCGTAGCCAAGCCCTAGACATGCTATCTAGATGGATATGGTGGCTAATGGTGCCACCAGACTTTATTTTAGACATGGTTTATGATGGATATCATGATCTACATAATTAAATCTGACATGCTCTTAATAATAGATTGGGATCCCTAATAAATTTGCCACGTTCTACAAAAAAATCATGTATAAAACAAAAACAATAAATCGTGTATACAATATTTTTCTTGCAACAAAAACATGTTTATAATACCCACATGTCAAAAAATCAAAGTGTTGTGCCGTAGGCTATATATAGAAGGAAATTGCCACGATATGTACAAATAAATTTGACATGGGCAAGTTCAATAAAGAATTGGGACCCTAAAGAATTTGTCATGGTATCTACACTAACAATGACATGGAAAAAGTTATTCTTAAGTTCGCCATGGCAATTATCTATACAAAAATGGCATGGGACAAAAGTTGTACTGCTAACAATAAATCGATTTACCATCATGCACCATTTTTGTTTGGAATGGCAATAAATGGATTTACCATGACAATAATCAAGTAAAAAAACAGAGCCAGCACATGCACTATTTTCTAGGCCTCTTTTATCTTTGTGGTCCTTTGGCAGTCAACGCAATGCGACGGCCGAACCAGAGCTTAGTTTGAATTTGGGCCCTAGAACTACGTTTTTTTTTCTTCTGCGGTCAGTGTTGTCTGACGAAACTGAAAGTGTCAAAAACTAACACCTACAGAGATTCATAGATGGAGATAGAGACATAGTTTAAGCAACACAGAGAGCACATGATCCAACAATTAAGCAACATCTAGAGCACATGATCCACAAACCCTTAAGCAAATCGTAGAGCACATGACACGACACAAATAACATCTCTAACGAGTGATGACCAGCAAGTAAGAAATTCCTAGAGCAACTATACAAAAATAAAATCCTAAAGCTATCAGATTCGCCTACTTGTTCAATTGAATCATCTGCTTCAAGTTCTTGTTCATCTTATTTAATCCCCCCTTCAGATCTGCATCCCCAACTGTTAGAGCAGCACTTTCAGAGACCAAATTCGTTGGTGCTGACGACAGATTGAGCTCCCGGGTTGGGGCCCCATTGAATTGAATCCGCTTAACGTAGTCATCCAGCCATTCAAAATGTGTGCATTTCTTCACGATCTAATCTGCCCCTCTGGCTTGCTCTCGCATTTCATGAACTCGCGCCCATAGTTGTCATTCTTGACCTCCTTCGAAGTCAACCGTATCAGTGGCATGCTGCATGGGCAGTCAAGACATCTCTCCATCGGAAGTGGACCATACTGGGTCCACGAGGGGCGGGAGGCTGAAGTGGAGCTCGACATATCGCCCAAAGTCGCCAGAGAAGAAGAAGCAGAGGAGTGGCTCCTCTCGTCACCGGAGAAGAAGAAACAGAGGAGTGGCTCCTCTCGTCGCCGCAGAATAAGCAGCAGAAGAAAGGGGAGGCACAACCAACAAGTCTCGCGGATCGCCTCTCATGGATCGCCCCATGATCCAACGGTGCGGAGCCGTCCATGTGATCCAACGGTGCGGAGCCTGCACGCAGCCTGCCCTCGGAATTCCTTCTAGAAGACCACATCTGCGGGCTGTCGCTTGGCGCTAGGGTATGATCAGACGGCTGACGTTTGGAGCTAGGGTTACGCGAAATCCCGCGGGGTTTAGAGGGGTTTTGAGCTGGGCAACGGGGTTTCCAAGGCTTTGACTGAGCATAACTAATTTTAAAAAAATAAAAAAAATGAAACCTTCACCGTTCGTCGTTTTATAAGATACACTAACGAGGAAAAAATACTAAACTTGGTATACAGAGATTTACAAAAAAACCTAGCTAGCACGACCGAGGTCAAATGAGCACCATTAATTTAAAAAAATCAAAAAAATATATAACCTGTGCACAATGTTGTCTTGTGTGACATGTTACCAACCAAAAATCATAAACTTTGTCTATGGACATTTTCATGAAAAAACCTTCACACATATGAGCTATCACGTACAACATTTCATAGAGACCAAGGAGAGGAGGTAGGGTTCCCTTCGGTTTTTGAAAATAAAAAAAAATCACCAAAGCTTGATTTCAAAGTGAATAAGAAGGATCTGAACTTAGTTTTCCATTTTCATATTTTAAACGTGTTTTTAATGGTTTACTATTAAAGTTTATTTTTTCAAAAAAATGTAAAAATATAAAGATTAATTCATAAATAGTGATTCTTCGAATCTACACTATATAGATTGAATAGGTGTTAATAAAAAATATTTGGCTCATTTGGAGTATGTCCAAAAAAACTTGATTACAAATGGGGTTGTTTACCCTAGCTTGGGAGCTCATTTGGAGTACATTTCTCATGACTACAAGTTTTACCACGCAAAAGAGATTGGATTGATCACCTAATGTTTATAATAGTTCAGCAAACTTTGCAACTCATACCACAGGGCAATGGACTTCAAGTGTTGGTTCAAATTCAAAGTTTGCCTAAAATTCAAATTTTGCCTCAGTTTTATATTCTACCTCAAATTTCACATCAAATTACAAATAGAATTATTACACCTTACAAGTTTTCACAGTAGTTCAAATTGACGACAGAATCCTTATTACAAATCCTTAAAGTTCAAAGTTTATGACTTGCATTCAAGTTCAAATTCAAATCTTTGCCTTGCTGCTTGTGTTCCGGGATGGGTTAACCGTCTTGCTCCTGGTTTCCCTAGCTGGGATATTTTGTGCTTTTGAAAGCTTTGTCTTGTTGCTTCTAATCTTCACTTCTAGTGGTGGCGGTTTTGTTGAGCTTTGACTGACCGAGCAAGTGATGACCAGTTGATGGTCATCTGTGGGTTCACTAATCCTTAAAGGAACTTCAGACAAAATAACTTCCTCCTCTCTTATAGCTTCAAACCCTTCATAAGCCATGGTTTGAAATTCTGCATCAGATGATGGTTCAACCGAAGTTTCTTCCTCTCTAGGTCTTTTCTATCCTGTGCCTCTAATTATCCTAGAGTTGGGTCAAACAAAAATAAGCTTAGCCATCGATATAAAAGAGAACAAATGCAAAAAGGGAAAGGTTGCACACATACCAAGCTGCATTCTCCTCTGCTGCTGCACTCTCCTCTAAACTTGCTGCATTCTCCTCCTCTACTGCATTCTCCTCTACATTTGCTGCTGCCCATTGTTCCTCTTCCCCAAATGATGCATCAACTGGATTGGTACAAATCCTAGCAATGTGCCCTAGAATACCACGTCTTTTGGAGTAAAGCCTCATTGTATTAACTTCCCCACGAGGTGATAAGTTTTGTTATGTTCTCCGTTTAATGTTCCCTTGCATTAACAATGCAGCTGAATATGAGGCTTTACTCCATGGTCTTCGGATGGCTAAGGAGATGAACCTAAGCCGAGTTAAGTGCTTCGGTGACTCGGATCTGGTGACAAGTGTCCGACACTTGGGATTCCAAGGACCCACTCATGGCAGCATACCGTCGTGAGGTGGATATTGTTGCAGGTCACTTTAAAGGTTATCAGGTGGATCATGTGGACCGGCGGAAGAATGAAGCGGCGGACGCTTTAAGCCGCCTGGGTTCCCAACGTAAACCGGTTCCACCTAATGTATTCCTGGATGTTTTGCATAATCCGTCCGTCAAGCTCCCTGGTGAAGAGGATTTGGCTGTTCCTGATCCAGAGGCTCAGTTGGTGGCGGCTCTTCATGTTATCCCGGATTGGACGGTTCCATATCTGGCGTATATGAACCGGGGCGAGTTACCAGAGGATGAAACTTTGGCCAGGCAGATAACCCGGCGGTCCAAGTCCATGACTATTATCAATGGAGAATTACATCATTGAAGTGTGACAGGGGCGTTTCAACACTGTGTGTCTCCTGAGGAAGGCCGTGAAATTTTGCGTGAGATCCACGAAGGAGATTGTGGTCACCACGCCGGTTCAAAATCTTTGGTGGCCAAGGCATTTCGTCACGGTTTCTATTGGTTGAGAGCTCATGCTGATGCCGAGGACTTGGTCAAAAGATGTGATGGCTGTCAGAAATTCTCAAGGCGCGCTCATGTATCGGCTCAAGAATTGAGGATGATTCCAATCACCTGGCCGTTTGCAACTTGGGGGTCTGGATAAGGTTGGGCCTTTCAAGAGGTCCAAGGACAAGAAGACCCACCTTTTGGTGGCGGTTGATAAGTTCACGAAGTGGGTGGAGGCAGAGCCAGTTAGTAAGTGTGACGCAGCCACGGCGGTTCAATTCATCAAAAAGGTGATCTTCCGGTTTGGCTTTCCACACAGCATTATAACAGACAATGGTACCAATATTTCAAAGGGTGCCATGAAGGAGTTCTGTCAACGTGAGCACATCCGGCTTGACGTGTCATCAGTGGCTCACCCCCAGTCCAATGGTCAAGCGGAGAGGGCCAATCAAGAGATCTCGAGAGGCATCAAACCCCGGCTTATGGTTCCTTTGCAACGGACGCCGGGTTGTTCGGTTGAGGAGTTACCTTCTGTGTTGTGGAGCATCAATACCACACCCAACAGATCGACATGATACACACCATTCTTCATGGTTTATGGAGCGGAAGCAGTTCTTCCTAGTGACATCCGCCATGACTCGCCTCGTGTAGCGGCATATGTTGAAGCTGACAACGAGAAGGCACGGCAGGAAGCTCTTGACCTGTTAGATGAGGAACGTGGCATGGCGGCAGCCCGTTCGGCGATTTATCAGCAAGATCTGCGTCGTTATCATAGCTGCCGGGTTAGAACCAGAACCTTTCAAGAAGGTGATTTGGTGCTTCGGCTCATCCAGGATCAGACGGATATGCACAAGCTACCCCCCCCCTTGGGAAGGACCATTTGTGGTCAGCAAGAATCTACACAACGGGTCGTACTACCTAATCGATGTTCGAGAGAGCAAAGACTCACGTAAATCGGAGGAGGAGACCAACCGGCCGTGGAATATTGCTCATCTTCGGCCTTACTATACTTGAGCTATAGGCTCTGCTTATGTACATATTATGACATTGTATATATTATGATCAATATAATAAATTGGAACCTCAGCTAAAGCGGGGCATCTGTTGTTTTTCTTACATCATGTGTGCTTACATGGAGCTTACAAAGCGGCGTCCGGTTTACCCCTTCATTTAGCTCCTCAAAGCTTCATATTATATCACTTGGGGGCTTTGTCGTATCCGAACCATAGCTATACCTCTTGATCGGCGCAATGCCATAACATCACTTGGGGGCTTGGTCGTATCCGAACCATAGCTACACCTCTTGATCGGCGCAATGCCACATCATCACTTGGGGGCTTGGTCGTATTCGAACCATAGCTACACCTCTTGATCGGCGCAATGCCATAGCATCACTTGGGGGCTTGGTCGTACCCGAACCATAGCTACACCTCTTGATCGACGCAATGCCACAACATCACTTAGGGGCTTGGTCGCATCCGAACCACAGTCACACCTCTTGATCGGGTCAAAGCCACATCAGTCCGGGGCCAAAGAGAGTGTTCTAAAACAACAGCTCAAACATAGGCACCCACTAAGCACAGCTCACAATGTTGTTTGGAGATTCTTTGCTGTCGAATTTAGGGCCTGCCAGCCCGTGAAAAGCCTCAACTACAACGGTTTTATTTGCCTTTTGCTAAGTTTCTCTTTCTTTTGATAAGATTCGTGATGTTTTTCAAACCGGTGTTTATCAACCCGGTTAGGCTGTCAACTACAAGTTGTCAGTACATGATCAAGTTATAATCCGAAGACTATCAGCTTGGTCTGGTTTTGACTCAAAGTCACCAGTATGGAATAAACCGGTGTTTATCACAACCTGGAACGGTTTTATTGTAAACCGGCATCATATAACAGGAGTTACTTTTACTCTGGATTAGGGTTATTACCCTCATTACAAAGTTGGTCAGCCAACACTATGCCTAAAGGTCACAGGTATTGTATATTTCCATATTTGGTTATCTTTTACAACCTTGGTCATATATATATTTGGGTATCATGACCTGCCTGGTGGTAAACCGCAAGGGCGCTTTAAGCTTCTTATCTGCAGGAACAACTTGAATAAATAGCTATGGATTATGAACATCATATCTTAAGCATGGCGGATTAACACACATCAGTTGCAGATAAATATGCACGAAGGCATAACAGACCAAGTGTTTTAACTAGCCTATTACAAGGCGTTTCAGTGCCCAAAGGGATAATTGTTTCTCAATAAGCATTGCAGCAAGTGGAAGACTAAACCGGCCCCGGATTATGATTGCTTATCAGCTTGACCTGACGGCTGCGGATCATCTTGCACCGGTTCATCTTCTTCATCTCTACCCAGTGGCTGGAAGTCAACTGTTGTCTAGTCGATCCCAGTTAAAGCTTGGAAAACAGCTTCGTCGCTTATAAGGGTTGACGGTTCAATATCAGGGGCATAAGTGTGCTTACGGATTGGAGGGATCAGATTTTGTGCTTCCGGAATTGGTGCAGTAACCCGTCTGTTCTTGTCATCATAACTTGCCTGATAGTGTGAGAGATCAGCTTCTTCAGCCAATTGACAAGCCAGTGGACGTACTTCCTGGTTTATGGCACAGAGAGCCTCCTGGCCAAATTCTTATCCATCTTCTTTTAAGCTTGGGAAGCCTTTAGCCACGTCCATCGGATCAAGATCAGGCACCCACACCTTTGCCCGGGTTAGAGCGGTCAGAGCTCCGGCCCTTGCCGCAGCTTTCTTTAGTTCTTCAACCCGGGCAGGCAGCATGGATAGCCTTTCTAAGGTGTCCTTGATCAATGTTGGAGGAGGTTTATTGTGTGAAGCGGCGCAGATGATCCGCTGCGCGCCGGTATACAGCTGCTCTATCAGCGTGTAGGCGGCCTTCAGTTTCTTCTATACATCAGAACCCAGGTGACTAATGCGAGTTCCTGCATCATTACAAATGTCAGTAAACCGGCAACACATGGGAAGGTATGTTGAAAGGATACAACAAGGATGCTTACCGAACACAGCAGCAGTCATGGCATGAATCTGCCGTTTTACGCCGGTCAGTTCATCAACCACCGGTTTAAGAGCGGTTCTGCGTTTTCAGCCCTTTTTTTCAAAGCGGCTTTTTCAGTCTCCCAATCCGCCCGCTCTTTGTTGAAGCCCTCTTTCAGTTTTTCCATAGCGGCTAAGGCGCTCATCAGCTCATCTTTTGCCTTGGAAGCTTCGGCCTGTTGGGACTAGATATTTTCTTGCAGATCGGCGGTTTGAGATTCCTTCTTGCTCAGTTCAGCCTATAAAGAGACAGATATATAATGAGTTGACAGTACATATTTGAAGTACCAAGCACATAACAAGTTATGCCCTTAGTACTTGGGGGCTAATGCATGTTTGCTCTTTATCAGAAATTTTTACAAGTCCCAAGCACAATACAAGTATTAAGCTTGGCACTTGGGGGCTAATGTGTATTTGCTCATAAAATGCTGATATGGGAATTCTTCTACAAAGTCCCGGTTCATCTTTATAAAGTTAAACCGGCCCTTGGGGGCTACTAGAGTTGATAAGCTGCAATTAAATACAAGAGAAAAACACTTATGAAGTTACCTCATATTGCCCCTTCATCAAGTTTACCAAACTAGCTTCATAGTCACGGCTGGTATACAGACGGTTCAAGAAGCCAGAGTGAATGTCTTGGGCATTGAGGTGGGCGTAGCTTGATAACTCGGCATTCCATTTGCCTTTGCAGATAGCAGAGAGCTCGTCCTTGGCAGTATGCTTTGACAAAGCGACAGGATTGCCAGGAGTGGTGTGGTCAGTGCCAATAATCATAATGTCGTCGTCCTTATCATCAGCAGCCTTAATTGGAGTTGGCGGTTTGTCAGCATCCTTAACTGGACTAACCGGGTTGTCATCAGTTCGGACAGGGCTTGTTGGCTGGTCTGCATGGCTTGTAGTGTCAACTCGCACTTGTTCGGCAAGGAAGTCATGGTCTTGAGGCGGCGGATCATTAAGCATGGCATCAGCGTCGGTTTCTTCCGGATCTGGAGTTTTTTCCGGTTCAACAGCTACATTATCATCAGCCGGTTTGCTTAACCGAGCCTTCTTGCTGGGTCTCGGCTTGGTGCTGAGAAAAGATAGACATGAGGATCAGTACAGTATGTAAAGATAACACATCAAGAATAAAGACACATGCATAGCTCACCCAGGAACTGTTTTGAGGGGTGGAAGCTGTGTGGCCGATGACTCGCCAGAAGATGAGTGAGAAGTACCCTGATAATTTGAATCAGACGGGTTAAGAGGCCAGCGGAAACAACCTGCTTTAGGGCATGAAGTATCAATGGGATAAGAGACCTCTGATCGGCGTTTCCGAACCGGACTGTTCGGTAAACCGGCGGAGGTAACTACCTGGCCGCTGCCGGGTTGTACGGCGAGCCTCGTGCTGCTGCGTCTTCAAAAGAAAGTTTGGGTCCAAGTAAGCAAGGGGGTGAGAAAATTTTACTTTCCGGTTTGCTCGATGGATTTTCTATGTCGGCAGAGGATCTGAATCGGAGGAAAGAATGATTACCTCTACATCGTCAGCATGACTGCCTTCAGCGTCATCCTGATAATAATCATTGTCAATGAGGTGTACGAAAAATGAACCAAGAGAGTCAAGTTCTACCTCTGGTTCCGGATTACCCACATCGTCATCAGCTGGTAGATTGGAGGATGCAATAGTCCTTCTCTTGGCAGGTTTTTTAACAACCTTGGTCTTTGGACGAACTGGCTTGACCGGTTTGTCTTGCGGCTTCGCCGGTTTGTCTTGTGATGGTTTCTTGTTCCAGAACGGATCATCACCCTATCAGAAAATAATCACACTTTCAAAAAATATTTGGGCAGAAGCAACTTCAGATAAAAAGATTATATGATTCTTACAGCCGGTGGTTTGTTGAAGGTGCAGAAAGGGAGTAGTCCTGTTTGGGCACAGACAGCCTCTGGTTCGTTCAGTATCTTTTTTACAGCCTCAGTGACTTCTGCATCTGTAAGCTGAATGTCAATGTGCCGCTGAGCATCCTTCAAACTCCCCGTATACTCACACATCAAACCGGAGCGCCGGCTTAAGGGCAGAATACTCCAGCTTATCCAACAAACGAGCAAGATCAACTCCTGTCAAACCGTTTGCCATGAAGGCTCTGAGCTTTGATAATTGAGGAGCATAGTTGGCCCTTTCTCTTGCAGTCAACCTCTGAGGAAAAGGATGTGTGTTGCTCAGGCGTTCAGGGCGGTAACCCGGCAGGGGGTTTTCATCAAGTGGAGAGGTATCCATGCAATAAAACCAAGTCTGGTTCCACTCTTTGGGGTGACTGTGGAGCTTGGGATGAGGGAAGGTGACTTCTTTCCTTTTCTGAACCGCCATTCCGCCCAGTTCCGTATTGGGTCCATCCGAGAACTCTGTGCGACGGTTTAAGTGAAAGAAATCCCAAAACAGTTCGACTGTAGGTTCCTCTTGCAGATAAACCTCACAGAAGACTTGGAAGTGGCAGATGTTGGTCACAGAATCGGGACCGATGTCTTGAGGGCGCAGCTGAAAATTGGCTAGTACATCTCGGAATTTTTTTGAACCGGGAGGGCTAAAACCTCGTTCGAGATGATCAGCAAACACGACTACCTCTCCATCCTTGGGTGTAGGAGGACTTTCCGGGCCAGGGACCCTCCAGTGGATGACATCTTTCTTGGCTAAAGAGCCCGTTTTAACAAGATTGTTTAACTGTTCTTCGGTTACTCGAGAAGGAGCCCAATTGCATTCATAGACTTGCATGGCCATGGCAATGAAAGATCTGAAACATGATTATTGCCGGTTTAAGATTTACAGTGGACAACCATACAGCGGTATAAGGATACAAGCATATTGATAAACCAGATTTGGTTATTTGTAAACCGGAGTCTGACAATGGAAACGGTGTATTGCATTGGCGGTTCAACAGGGGACTAATGGTATCTACCGGGTCATCATTTTTTCTGTGAAGTTAAACCGCCCAATCTGGTATTCAAAGTGTGTAAATGAAGGAAGAAACAAGTTTCACATCTTGCTATGGTAATTTCAGATCTACCGCGCATTGAAAAAACAAAATATATTCTGACCTAATTTCCAGCGTGCTAAAGGTTCACCAAGTTGAGATGAGTTGGATATCAAGCAGGTGCCTTAACAAAAGAAAGGAGTCTAAACTACAAAAGGCGTTGAAAATAGTCAGATCTAACCGGCCATTGGTGCTACCGAAGAAAGAACAGCTTCAAGCTACAAAGAACACCGAACCCTAATGGCGGATCTAGGGCGAGAAGAAGAGGGACTTACTGGTGTAGGAGGAAGCAGCGGAGGATCACCGCTTTTCTCTGATACAGTCAGGTTGATGCAGCGGCCTTTGTCGAAGCAGAGATGAAGGACGACGGTGGCGGCAGAGCTCGAGGGTCGGTCAGCATGAGGAAGACGATGACGCGAAGAGGCACGAGGGAAAAAATGGAAAGACCCCCTGGCCCTATTTATAAGGGCAGAAAGATAAGCGTCAGGCGCGAAAATCAAGGAGCCTAAATTTTGGATATGAGGCGGAGCTGTCGCCTCGATTGTCGGAGGCTCATTAATGATAGGTGACATTACGGCGGTTTACCATGGTCCTAGAAGATGATGTCATGGCGGTTTACAAGATTATGTGAAGATGTTGAAGAAGAAATTTTCTTAAGTATTGAGGATTGACATGAACCAGTTCAAATCAATCTGGGGCCTAATGTTGGGGATATTACCACTGGGCGTAAACCGGCCAGGAGAGGCCGGGTTAACCCCATAAGTAGTTCATCTGTATCTGAAGTCCATGAAGACAGACGGTGACGCTTTATGGAGGCCCAGGGCCCAAAGCCGGTTTAAGGCCTGTAGACATAAACCGGTATTGATATGTAAGCTTGTGTTGTAAGATAGAAGTAGCAGAGACCGAGCCGGACACGATTATGAGCCGGCCTCGGGATTCTGTAAACCGACGGGCGTCAACCCATGTATATAAGGGGACGACCCGGCGGCGGTTCAAGAACAACAAACAACAACTCGAGACTCAGGCAAAGCGTATTCGCTCCCTGGTCATCGAAACCCCAGCAATTCCATCACAACTAGACGTAGGCTTTTACCTTCATCGTAAGGGGCCGAACTAGTATAAAACTCTCTTGTGTCCGTTGTCCACTTTAACCCCTTTAAACTAACTCGTAGCGATGGCTCCACGACTAAGTCCTTTCTCTAGGACATCTGCCGTGACAAAACCACGACAACGACCCTCTTCACCAGCTCTTATCCTGTTTTTCCTTGGTCTTGCTGGTGGTCTAGTCAGTACAGGAGAATAGAGTTTGAACCCTGGGTCTACTATGTTCCATTGGTCTTTTCCCAAGAGTGCAGGCACATTTTCAGCATAAGCAGCCCTAAATTTGGCAACAGAGAAATATTCAGAGCAATGATACATCTCCAACGTATCTATAATTTATGAAGTATTCATGCTATTATATTATCTGTTTTGGATGTTTAATGGGCTTTATTATACTCTTTTATATTATTTTTGGGACTAACCTATTAACCGGATGCCCAACCCAAATTGCTGTTTTCTTGCCTATTTTAGTGTTTCGAAGAAAAGGAATATCAAACGGAGTCCAAACGGAATGAAACCTTCGGGAGAGTTATTTTTGGAACGGAAGCAATCCAGGAGACTTGGAGTAGACGTCAGGGAAGCTTCGAGGAAGCCACGAGGCAGGGAGGCGCGCCCTACCCCCTGGGCGCGCCCCCACCCTCGTGGGCCCCTCGTGGCTCCCCTGACCGACTTCTTTCGCCTATATATATACATATACCCTAAAACATCAGGGAGCACAATAGATCGGGAGTTCCGCCGCCGCAAGCCTCTGTAGCCACCAAAAACCAATCGGGACCCTGTTCCGGCACCCTGCCGGAGGGGGGATCTCTCACCGGTGGCCATCTTCATCATCCCCATGATCTCCATGATGAGGAGGGAGTAGTTCACCCTTGGGGCTGAGGGAATGTACCAGTAGCTATGTGTTTGATCTCTCTCTCTCTCATGTTCTTGATTTGGCACGATCTTGATGTATCGCGAGCTTTGCTATTATAGTTGGATATTATGATGTTTCTCCCCCTCTACTCTCTTGTAATGGATTGAGTTTTCCCTTTGAAGTTATCTTATCGGATTGAGTCTTTAAGGATTTGAGAACACTTGATGTATGTCTTGCATGTGCTTATCTGTGGTGACAATGGGATATCACGTGATCCACTTGATGTATGTTTTGGTTATCAACTTGCGAGTTCCGTGAACTTATGCATAGGGGTTGGCACACGTTTTCGTCTTGACTCTCCGGTAGAAACTTTGGGGCACTCTTTGAAGTTCTTTGTGTTGGTTGAATTTGAGATTGTGTGATGGAAATCGTATAATCATACCCACGAATACTTGAGGTGACATTGGAGTATCTAGGTGACATTAGGGTTTTGGTTGATTTGTGTCTTAAGGTGTTATTCTAGTACGAACTCTATGACAGATCGAACGGAAAGAATAGCTTCGTGTTATTTTACTTTGGACTCTTGAATAGATCGATAAGAAAGGATAACTTTGAGGTGGTTTTGTACCCTACAATAATCTCTTCGTTTGTTCTCCGCTATTAGTGACTTTGGAGTGACTTTTTGTTGCATGTTGAGGGATAGTTATATGATCCAATTATGTTATTATTGTTGAGAGAACTTGCACTAGTGAAAGTATGAACCCTAGGCCTTGTTTCCTAGCATTGCAATACCATTTGGGCTCACTTTTATCATTAGTTACCTTGCTATTTTTATATTTTCATATTACAAAAACCTATATCTACCATCCATATTGCACTTGTATCACCATCTCTTCGCTGAACTAGTGCACCTATACAATTTACCATTGTATTGGGTGTGTTGGGGACACAAGAGACTCTTTGTTATTTAGTTGCAGGGTTGTTTGAGAGAGACCATCTTCATCCTACGCCTCCCACGGATTGATAAACCTTAGGTCATCCACTTGAGCGAAATTTGCTACTGTCCTACAAACCTCTGCACTTGGAGGCCCAACAACGTCTACAAGAAGAAGGTTGTGTAGTAGACATCAAGCTCTTTTCTGGCGCCGTTGCCGGGGAGGTTAGTGCTTGAAGGTATATCTTTAGATCTTGCAATTGAATCTTTTAGTTTCTTGTTTTATCACTAGTTTAGTCTATAAAAGAAAACTACAAAAAAAAGGGAATTAAGGGTGCCTCATATGCTTCATCTTTTTAATGTCTTTCGTGAAAATGATGGGAAGGAAAATTGTGCTCAAGTACTAGAAGAAGAATTACATAGAATGCTTGGCATAAAATATTTGAATGATGAGCATGATTGCTATGTTGTTAGTATGAATTCTTTGAATACCCATGATGCTAATGATATGCAAAGCCACAAGCTTGGGGATGCTATGTTTGATGAAGGATATGTTTAGTCCCCCAAGTTTTGATGAGCAAATTTATTATGATGAAAGCATGCCTCCTATTTATGATGATTATTGTGATGACACGTATGCTATAAAGAATAAATATAACCATGAAACTTGTCATCATGATTTGAATTTTCAATTGGATTATGCTTTACATGATAGTTATTTTGTTGAGTTTGCTCCCACTACTATTGATAAGAATAAATTTGCTTATGTGGAGAGTAATAAAAATTCTACGCTAGTAGATCATGAAAAGAATGCTTTATGTGCTGGTTATATGGTTGAATTCATTCATGATGCTACTGAAAATTATTATGAGAGAGAGGATCAAATGCTTCTACATATTGCAATAATATCAAGTTTCCTCTCTATGTGTTAAAAGTTTTGAAGTTATGCTTGTTTTGCCTTCCTATGCTAGTTGATTATTGTTCCCATAAGTTGTCTGCTCGCAAAATCCCTATGAATAGGAAGTGGGTTAGACTTAAATATGCTTGCCATGTGTTTCATGATGCTCTCTTTATGTTTCAATTCTTATCTCTTATGTGAGCATCATTGAAATCATCATGCCTAGCTAGGGGCGTTAAACGTTAGCGCTTGTTGGGAGGCAACCCAATTTTATTTTTGTTTCTTGCTTTTTGGTTCTGTTTAGTAATAAATATTTGATTTAGCCTCTGGTTAGATGTGGTTTTATGTTTTAATTATTGTTTGTGCCAAGTAAGACCTATAGGATCTTCTTGGATGACAATTATTTGATCTTGCTGAAAAAAGACAGAAACTTTCTGCTCACGAAAACAATTGTTAAAATCACCAGAAAGTGATAAAATACTGATTCCAATTGCAGTAGATCAATAATTAAATTATCTAGGTTGTCCTATTTTGGCAGATTTTTCTGAGTTCCAGAAGTTTGCGTTTGAGGCAGATTACTACAGACTGTTCTGTTTTTGACAGATTCTGTTTTCTATGTGTTGTTTGCTTATTTTGATGAATCTATGAGTAGTATTGGAGAGTATGAACCATAGAGAAGTTGGAATACAGTAGATATTACACCAATATAAATAAAGAATGGGTTCACAACAGTACCTAAGTGGTGTTTTATTTTCTTATACTAACGGAGCTTACGAGTTTTCTATTAAGTTTTGTGTTGTGAAGTTTTCACCTTTTGGGTAAAGATTCGATGGACTATGGAATAAGGAGTGGCAAGAGCCTAAGCTTGGGGATGCCCACGGCACCCCAAGGTAATATTCAAGGACAACCAAGAGCCTAAGCTCGGGGATGCCCCGGATGGCATCCCCTCTTTCGTCTTCGTTCATCGGTAACTTTACTTGGAGCTATATTTTATTTCACCACATGATATGTGTTTTGCTTGGAGCGTCATTTTCTTTTGTTAGTATTTGCTTTCTGTTATTTAGAATAATGTTTTGCATCTCTAGTTTCAATAAAAATGTCAAGGATAGCTTTTACCATGCTTATTTTGCAAGTATACATGTTGCTGTTTCAAAATAGAAAGTTTACCGCTGTTGCAAAAATTCCCTAGAAAAGTCAGAATATGATAAAATGTTGAAACTTTTTGCATAATAAGCTCTGATAAATTTTATACAGTGTGGTAGAATTTCATAATGTTTGGAGTTAGGGAAGTATGATGAATCTTGCATTCTTTACAGACTGTACTGTTTTGGCAGATTGCTGTTATGTTTGCATTGTTTGCATAAGTTTGCTTGTTTAATGATTCTATTTGAGGATAGGACTATTAAATATGCAGAGGCATTTAGTATGCAATGTTGAATAATAATTTTAGTGATTTGCTACACTATAGTATGATAAGGTTTTTGCATTGGTTTATACTAACTTATCTCACGAGTCCTTGTTGAGTTTTGTGTGGATGAAGCTCTTGAGATTTAGGGAGACCGTGATATGAGAGGAATTAAGGAGACACAAAAGCTCAAGCTTGGGGATGCCCAAGGCATCCCCAAGATAATATTTCAAGAAGTCTCAAGCGTCTACGCTTGGGGATGCCCAGGTTGGCATCCCATCTGTCTTCTTCAACAACTATTGGTTAGTTTCGGTTGATCCTAAGTTTTTGCTTCTTCACGTGATGTTTGCTATCCTTGAAACGTCATTTTGTTTTGCTTGCTATTTCAATAAAATACCAAGATCTGAAATTCTTAAATGATAGAGAGTCTTCACATAGCTACATAATTATTTAACTACTCATTGATCTTCACTTATATCTCTTTGGAGTAGTTTGTCATTTACTCGTGTGCTTCACTTATATCCTATGAGTAAATGGTTGAATGATTTGAATGTCATAAATCTGAAATTATATATGTTTTATATGCTTATCCCATGGGGAGTAATGACTTCACATATAAGAAGTAGAGGTGGTAATTTTATTGAAAGTTAGCAAACATTGTATTGGTCACTTGAACAATTCATGAAAGAATATTGAAGGAAGAGAGATTTCACATATAAATATACTATCTTGGACATCTTTTATGATTGTGAGCACTCATTAAAATACGACATGCTAAAAGGTTGATCTTGGACAAGGAAGACAACGTAATGGGTTATGTTTTCTTATATCCGAAATAAAGTATATTATCATGGATCATCCAACATGCTAAGCTTGCCTTTCCCCCTCATGCTAGCCTAATTCTTTGCACCAAGTAGAGATACTACTTGTGCTTCCAAACATCCCTGAAACCAGTATTGCCATGAGAGTCCACCATACCTACCTATGGATTGAGTAAGATCCTTCAAGTAAGTTGTCATCGGTGCATGCAATAAAAATTGCTCTCTAAATATGTATGATATATTAGTGTGGAGAAAATAAGCTTTATACGATCTTGTGATGTGGAAGCAATAAAAGCGACGGACTGCATAATAAAGGTCCCTATCACAAGTGGCAATATAAAGTGACGTTCTTTCGCATTAAGATTTTGTGCATCCAACTATAAAAGCGCATGACAACCTCTGCTTCCCTCTGCGAAGGGCCTATCTTTTATTCTTGTCTTATTCTTTATGCAGGAGTCTTGGTGATCTTCACCTTTCCTTTTTACATTTTATCCTTTGGCAAGCACATTGTGTTGAAAAGATCCTGATATATATATCCAATTGGATGTAAGGCATCATGAACTATTATTGTTGACATTACCCTTGAGGTAAAAGGTTGGGAGGCAAATCTATAAGCCCCTATCTTTCTCTGTGTCTGATTAAAACTTTGAACCCATAAATATCACATGAGTGTTAGCAATTGTGAAAGACTAAATGATAGTTGAGTATGTGAAGTTTGCTGAATTAATGCTCTGACATAGACCCTTCCTGAAAATAAGATGAATTGTAATTGTTTGATGACTAATAACACGGTTTGTTAGTTTTCAAGAAAGTTTATGATCCGTACTTTAACATGTGAATAGCTTGTTACTTGATCATGGGAAGCTTTGTGATATGAGCTACTGTTATGACATATAATGATGCTAGAAAAGGTGATTGAAATTATCATTGATCAAACTTGTGCACCTGCTATCATTCACACTTCATAAATTATTTCTTTTATCATTTACCTACTCGAGGACGAGCAGGAATTAAGCTTGGGGATGCTGATACGTCTCCAACGTATCTATAATTTATGAAGTATTCATGCTGTTATATTATCTGTTTTGGATGTTTAATGGGCTTTATTATACACTTTTATATTATTTTTGGGACTAACCTATTAACCGGAGGCCCATCCCAAATTGCTATTTTCTTGCCTATTTCAGTGTTTCGAAGAAAAGGAATATCAAACGGAGTCCAAACGGAATGAAACCTTCGGGAGAGTTATTTTTTGAACGAAAGCAATCCAGGAGACTTGGAGTAGACGTCAGGGAAGCTTCGAGGAAGCCACGAGGCAGGGAGGCGCGCCCTACCCCCTGGGCGCGCCCCCCACCCTCGTGGGCCCCTCGTGGCTCCCCTGACCGACTTCTTTCGCCTATATATATCCATATACCCTAAAAACATCGGGGAGCACAATAGATCGGGAGTTCCGCCGCCGCAAGCCTCTGCAACCACCAAAAACCAATCGGGACCCTGTTCCGGCACCCTGCCAGAGGGGGGATCCCTCACCGGTGGCCACCTTCATCATCGCGGCGATCTCCATGATGAGGAGGGAGTAGTTCACCTCGGGGCTGAGGGTATGTACCAGTAGCTATGTGTTTTATCTCTCTCTCATGTTCTTGATTTGGCACGATCTTGATGTATCGCGAGCTTTGCTATTATAGTTGGATCTTATGATGTTTCTCCCCCTCTACTCTCTTGTAATGGATTGAGTTTTCCCTTTGAAGTTATCTTATCGGATTGAGTCTTTAAGGATTTGAGAACACTTGATGTATGTCTTGCATGTGCTTATCTGTGGTGACAATGGGATATCACATGATCCACTTGATGTATGTTTTGGTGATCAACTTGTGAGTTCCGTGAACTTATGCATAGGGGTTGGCACACATTTTCGTCTTGACTCTCCGGTAGAAACTTTGGGGCACTCTTTGAAGTTCTTTGTGTTGGTTGAATAGATGAATCTGAGATTGTGTGATGCATATCGTATAATAATACTCACGGATACTTGAGGTGATGTTGGAGTATCTAGGTGACATTAGGGTTTTGGTTGATTTGTGTCTTAAGGTGCTATTCTAGTATGAACTCTATGATAGATCGAACGGAAAGAATAGCTTCATGTTATTTTACTACGGACTCTTGAATAGATCGATCAGAAAGGATAACTTTGAGGTGGTTTCATACCCTACAATAATCTCTTCGTTTGTTCTCCGCTATTAGTGACTTTGGAGTGGCTCTTTGTTGCATGTTGAGGGATATTTATATGATCCAATTATGTTATTATTGTTGAGAGAACTTGCACTAGTGAAAGTATGAACCCTAGTCCTTGTTTCCTAGCATTGCAATACCGTTTATGCTCACTTTTATCATTAGTTACCTTGCTGTTTTTATATTTTCAGATTACAAAAACCTATATCTACCATCCATATTGCACTTGTATCACCATCTCTTCGCCGAACTAGTGCACCTATACAATTTACCATTGTATTGGGTGTGTTGGGGACACAAGAGACTCTTTGTTTTTTGGTTGCAGGGTTGTTTGAGAGAGACCATCTTCATCCTACGCCTCCCACGGATTGATAAACCTTAGGTCATCCACTTGAGGGAAATTTGCTACTGTCCTACAAACCTCTGCACTTGGAGGCCCAACAACGTCTACAAGAAGAAGGTTGTGTAGTAGACATCAAGCAATACTGATCAAATTCACCATCTTCACCTCCAATAACAGTCATGAGATGTAGGACATGTTTGCACAGCTTCCCGCGGATCTGCCATTGCCTACAACTGCATTCATTAGTTGCAAGATTCACTGGATATCTCCATTCCCTATTTTTACTGTCAGTGTATGTCACCTCAGCCTCGTATGTCGACGGTCGAATGCACTTCATCCTTAGTCCTCTTGCCTTGGCATGCAATGCCTTAATCATATATGGGAGCATAAGATGGCCAACATATTGTGTCTCTGCAATTCTTTTATGAAGAGCCGTCTTTATCATGATCATCTGCCTGATCTTATCAAATTCTTGCCACAACAAAAGCCCTTTCACTGACTTGAACTTTGCATTGAAACACTCAGCGAGGTTATTGGTCACATAGTCTACTTTGCAGGTTTCATTGAATTTGCTTCTTGACCACACCTTTCCATGATGTTCATCCATGTACTCCTTCACCAAAGGATTGTGAGCATACAACACTCTCAAATGGTGCTCATGCTTCCTCAAGCTGGATGTGTATGATGCTGGCCATAGGTTCTCATCATAAACTTTGCCTTTGAATTTCTTTTTAAAATTCTATGCTAGGTGTCGCATACATTCCCTATGTTCCACTCCAGGGAATACAATTTCTACTGCAGTCTCTAAACCCTTGCAAGCATCTGTGTGTATAACTAAACCTGAGGGTGTACCTATAATATTGCGCAACTGCTGCAGAAACTAGACCCAACTATCCTCGGACTCTACCTCCAACACACCAAATGCAACTGGGAATAGCCATTTGTTTCCATAAACTGCAGAAGCTACTGCTAGCTGGCCTCTCCATCTTCCATTCAAAGCAGTTGCATCGACAGCCAAATAGGGCCTACAACCATTCAGAAACCCATGGCAGCAAGCCCTGAAACAAACAAAAGCCCTCCTGAAGCACACCTTCTCCAGTGCCTTCCCTTTTAATTTGTACTTAACTGTATGCTTGTGAATCTCTACAACACTCCCTGGACTAGCCGTCTCCACTTCAGCTTTGAAGGTGTAAAGCAACTGAAAACTCTCATTCTATGGACCATTAATCCTATCAAGAGCCCTTTCCTTAGCATAGAAAATCCGCATGTAAGGTATATTAATCTTGTACTTCTCAAATAGCTTCCCATGGAGTGCTGTTGGACCAATTGTTGGTGTTTCCCTCACCCAATCCAAGATTGCATCTGCCACCCAACTAGTCTTTGCAAGCTTTGATTTGTCCTTTCCCCCTCCCCTTCCAGGCGGGCAAGTGTGCCCGCACTACTACAGGATGCTGCTAATGCGACACTACGATCAGAGACCCTTTCACGAAACTGTGTGCGATGCATTAATCACAAATGGGGATGTAAAAACCCATCAAAAAAGGTGCAAAACGTTTGTGATGGAGGATGCATCAAACATGGTTCAGATTTTAGTTGTGTGTGTGATGCAGGGCATACGGTTCAGTTCAATGAACTGTTTGTGATGAGGAGGAACAAAAGAAACGGGCAGCCAGATGAAGGTGTTTGCGATATACAACATACAATTCACTCGGATGAACTGTTTGTGATTAGGCAACACAAAAGAAATAGTCAGCCAGATCAAGGTGTGTGTGATATACGGCATGCGGTTCACTCGGATGAACTATTTGCGTTGAGACAAGAGAACAGGAATGGTTCAATATAACAAGATGTGTGTGATACGCGGCAAACAGGTCTGTAATAAAAAATATGTGCGAAGACTGATAATAACACAGACGGTTGCTTCTAATAAGACGTGTGTGTTGTGTGATGGGATTGCATACAGAACAACACACACACACACACACACACACACACACACACACACTTATAAGGACATGGTTGCATAACCAAATTAAACATCCACTTACATAGGTGGCTACTACAACCATGGCATTTGCACACACCAGAGTAAACTATTACGTGCATAATTACATAGGTGGCTACTACACACATGACATTTCCACACACCAATAAAGTAAACTATATATTACATGCATGATTAACTAGCATAAACGATCATCTGATCATCATCTACTTCTTGCGATGCTTGATCTGCTTGTGGCTCGATCCAGGCTCGTCGATTTAGGTAACGAGGCACTTCCTCATGTCGACGATCCGCCCGTGCATCTCGTAGCATGTGTACACGCTCTTGGCCGCGAACTTGAGGGGAGGTTCATCCAGTTGCTGCATCCAGGCCCTGTGCCAGGATACGAGACTTGTTCTCTAGGCATCCTGCTTCATCTTTTCATAGTAGGGGTCGATGATGGCCGAGGCGAGTTCAACCAAGGAGTCCTTCGTGCTGCCCCAAACCTAGTAGTGCTCACGGATTTCGGCAAGGTTCTTGCAGGCCAAGCCCGTAACCGTGAGCGCTTTTACATCGTCGGTGGTTTCCACCGTGGCGAACTTGTAGTTGATGATGTTGACAAACCTGTTGAAACGGTCACAAGGCTCTGTGGCCATGCAGTACTGGTAGATGAGGACATGATGGCGCACGCACAACTGGGTGACGGCAACCTTCTGATCTATGCCGGGACGACCGGCGGTGTACTGGAGGTCGATGCCGACCACCTTGTACTTGTCTCAAGCAAGCAACTGCTCAATGCTGTTGATGTAGTCGTCCACCACGACAAGGTCGATGGTGTACACCATCGAGAGATCCGTCTCCCTCGCTTGGGTCTCCACTCTATGCTCGCCGAACTCCATTGGAGCACCGCTAGACATCCCCTCTCTATGTGTCGTCGTGGGTGTGCTTGTTGTGTTATGGGGCGCGATTGAAAGGTTGAAGAGACTAAGGTTATAATGGTCGCGGGAATTAAAGGGGAAGCCGGACGGCCAGGAATATCGGCAGGCCCTGATGGCAGTTCTAATTTGCAGCGCGTAACTCCATCGTGCCGCACGTAACTGCATTGCGTGGCAACACGCGCGGCGCAACCGCATGCATATGGGCCCCCCAATGTGATCGTGTGCATGCCCAACCGCTGACAGAGCTTGCACGGAGGGATGCGAGCAAAGCGCTCCGCAGTCGCCCCAACAGCGAGCAACCATATATATGCATATAGCAGTTGAACACGCAAGGAAAAGCTGTCCACAAGCCGAGCACTCTGACGGATGCGAGCAGAGCGCGCCAACAGACGCGAGCAAAGCGCGTCGCGCCTAACGGCAAGCACAGTGCACCGCGACACCTAACCGCGAGCAAAGCTTGCCAAGGGACGCAAGCAGAGGCTAGCACAGTGATACATGGCAAATAAGACGAACTGTGCGAGTGATGTCGGAGACATCAAGCACGAAGCAGATTAGAGTTGCATGTGTGATACGATGCACACAGTTGATCCATCCGAGCTGTTTGTGATGGAATAAGCCGTGTATGTTGCGGGCAAATGCTTGCTGGTATATAACCTTAATTTAACAAAAAAAGTGTTAATGCATGTTACAAAAATTGTATAACTGGAAACTATGTTCAAATACGAATCCAACGATATAATCATTGGCGACATGCATTCATATTTTATTAGTTAAATCCTACTTATAAACCAGGACGGGGGTATAGTAGGTAATTAAATCGCAAACATTTTTTTGTATTAACCGTATGTGTACGTGTCCTTTCGTCCTCCTCTCACACATCTTGTCACCCCGCTGCCGCAGACGGCTTACAGCGCAAGCTTGGGCAACGCGCGGGGGCGTTCTTTTGGCCAAAAGGTGGCGCCAATGAATCGTCGGTGAGCCCATTCCCGCGCAACCTCGCAGGTCCTCACGCAAGCTTCCCGTCCGTCTTGGTGAAATCCCGCAAAATCCCAATGCTTACCGGCCTGCTATATAAACCCTCACGACCGGTGCCACGCCCAACATGCGATCCTATCCGAGAGGAACTCAAAGGTCCCACCAAGGATAGAGCCGCATATTAAAACACTTTTGCAAGGTGGATATCATTACACCGTACCATTACATAATAGTTGGGGATACATACAAAGGGCATACAAATGCCACAAGAATACATCAAATATCATACATGAGAACAACATCCGACTACGGATGAAACTCAAACAGAAACTCAAACGACATCCACCCTGCTAGCCCAGGCTGCCGACCAGGAACCTATCCCTTGAATGAAGGAGAAGCAGAACAAGAACTCTAAAACAAGTAAACATCGCTCTCGCATCGGATCATCGCATTACCTGTACCTGCAACTGTTGTTGTAGTAATCTGTGAGCCACGAGGACTCAGCAATCCCATTACCATGGGTATCAAGACTAGAAAAGCTTAATGGGTAAGGAATGGATAAGTGGTGAGGTTGCAGCAAGCGACTAAGCATTAACTTACGAATACAAGAATAAGATGAGAAACTACGCCAACGGTTGCCAACTAGTAATGATCAAGAAGTGATCCTGAACTACTTACGTTCAAACATTACCCAACCGTGTTCTCCTCTCAAAACTTCCCCGAAAAGAGACAGTCACGGTTACGCACGCGGTTGATGTATTTTAATTTGGTTTCCTTCAAGTTCACTACAACCGGTTATTAACAAATTCCCATCTGCCACATAACCGCGGGAACGGCTCTCGAAAGTTTAAACCCTGTAGGGGTGTCCCAACTTAGCCCATGACAAACTCACGATCCGCGGAGACAATCCTCCATCTCGGGACCCTCCGAGCAGACTCAGAATCCCGATGCACAAGACATTTCAACAATGGTAAAGCTAATCCTGCAAGACCTCCCGGCGTGCCGACACCCTGATAGTAGCCGTGCGTATCTCGTCTCAGGCCACGTCCAGATGAGTAGTACGTACGGCAACCGAAAGCCCCGGGTGAAGGGGTGGCACCGCAAGTGGCTCTGTTTGGGACCAACACCATCAACACTGCCCCCTGTTTATGTGGAATAAAGAATCCTCGGGTTCATGACGCCCTATGAGTTAATTAATTAATTCAGTATTATTATGTTGGCAAATGTTAAAACCAATGTTGGGCCTTGCTGGATGAGTTTTATTCAAAGCAAACTGTCAAGAGGGGCCCATAAACCCTCACCGTGTCAGGGACGCAAAATCAAGGAACATAACACCAGTATGAAGGAAACTAGGACGGCAAGAGTGGAACAAAACACCAGGCATAAGGCCGAGCCTTCCACGCTTTACCAAGTATGTAGATGCATTAATTAAATAAGAGATATTGTGATATCCCAAGATATCCATGTCCCACCATGGAACAACCTGCAACTGCACCTGCAACTAGCAACACTATAAGAGGGGCTGAGCAAAGCAGTAACATAGCCAAACAACGGTTTGCTAGGATGGTGGAAAAGGTTAGAGGCTATCATGGCAATTTGGGAGGCTTGATAAACAAGTGGTAGGTAGCGCAACATAGCGATAGCATTGAGACAACTAGCATAGCAAAGATAGTAGTGAGATCCAAGGTGACGGTCATCTTGCCTGTAATCCCGCTAGGAAGAAGAACGAGTCCATGAAGAAGATGAACGGGCGTAGTCGAACAAATCCTCACGATCGCAACGAAACAGGAACTATCGAGAAGGAGCACAACCGGAAAGGAGCAAACAACATGGTAAACATACAACACAAAATATGACAAGATGCTCAACCAAGTATGATGCATGACAAGGCTATATGATGCTACTCATGGCAAGAGATGATGCATACAAGAACAACACATCATAGCAAGTTTAAATGAGGCCGGAATCAACACATAACACTTCCGGAAACTCCCCATATGCAAATTTCGAAATTGGTCCAGATCTGAATAACACATTATGTTGAAGTTGTTAAACAGCAAGTTAATGTGCACCATGATGATCTACGCGTCTTTCTTGTCAAGTTACATATAAGGTTAATTTAATTCGGAGCTACGACCTAGAAGATATGAGCAAAACAAGTTAAACATGACATTGATGCAAATGCAAACAAAACAACATTACAAACACTCCAAAACAAGGATGCAACAAGGTAACATGAAACTGCATGCAAAACGAAGCAAGTTTCATATAGAGCATGTTCAAAACGGAGCAACGGTTCAACACATACACTCAATACAAGTTTCAAACACAATCTGCCCAAAACAGCAAGTAAGCACTTTGCAATCAAGGAAACAACATGTTACAGGAAATATATGGACACAAACTTGATATTCACTCAAATTACAGATTACATGCCTCAAATAACAACAAGATTCATGTTCATAGGCATCGGTATTAATCCAATGAGATCAATGCAAAAAACAACTTTATAACACAGACTAAGACTTAGTGAAAAACAGGGCATACATGTGAGTAGGATTAACATGTTGACATGTTGGAGGCATGAAACAAACATGCGACAGGGCAAGATCATGGCAAACAAAAGCATGGCATTAAATAACAGGTTATCCATGGCATGATTACTAAGCATCTCCATATAACATCTAGATCAATGGCATTCATCAAGACAAGATTGCAAGTCATAACAGATTCCCAGACTTAGTGAGAAACAGAGGAAGGCTGAAAACAGATTCATGATGCATACTTTGAGACAACAAAAATATATGCTACAGGAACATTTCATGGCATAAAAGGGAATGGAGAGCATTTACAGGTATAGAACTACAAAACATGATCAATTAGCTACTGCTAGAAACCACTAGAACATGTTCAAAACATCATGGCAAGAATGCAAATGATAACACATTCACAGACTTGGTGGAATAAACTGAACATGGCAGAAACAACGACAAGTAGACATGTTTGCAAGCTTGGTTAACTCATCATGAAGCATATCATGGCAACTGAATGAAACCAACAGCAATAAGGCATATTTATGCAGCTACTCATGGCAAGAACATGGTCATAGGTTGCATAGAACACTAGCTATCCACATGGCAAAAATGAACTTACTGTTAACAGGCTGGCAGAAACATTATTTAGCAATTTGAGAGCATTATAATGATAAGCTACATTAGTCTAGAAATTCAAAAAAGGGAATTGATAGATAGAGCATAACAAGATCTGCAAAAAATCCTTACTGAGCATCTCCAGGTTATGCATGGATTCACTAGTAGCAACAACTAAACATGGCAACATAATGTAACAGATTCAGACTTAGCAAAACAGTAACAGCAAGTACCCTACTTTGCAAGCTCATAGTTACCACATGGCATAACAAAATACAAGGATTCACCCCTGAAAAGATGGCATGATTATGCTCCTAAAACATGTTGACATGATGCTCAAAAGAAAAGCACACAAAATGCTATGAAAAAGACAAATCGGCAAGTTATGACACTTTCCAACAGATTATATCATTTAGCACTTTTGCAATGATGATTAAGGCCTCAATATTAACAGTAACATGCACGCAAATTAGACTAGCGTGTAAAGCATTCAGAGTGAACATTTTGACATATCATACACTCCAAACGGACAACCATGCACAAAGTTACAGCAGGTCAAAGATGCACACATAATGTCTGAAATCCTGGGACTTGATGAAAATATACCAGCGCGAAAACGGGATCGGGCAGACCCGGGACGGAGAGATGCGGTTCGGGCGGAGGCGTTTGGATCGGGGGAGTGGTGGATCTCATCCCACTCCCTGGATCTTGCCGGAGTTGACGACGGCGGGGCGACGCGACGCCGGATCTGGCGACGAGGCGGCCGGAGACGCGGTGTGGCGGCGGGTGGTGGCTCCAGCGAGGCGAGGCACAGCAGGGCGGTGCAGTGGTGGGCGGCGGCTGCGGGCGCGTGCAGCGGCGGGCGGCAAGCGGTCGGCGTCGCGCGGGGCTGGAGAGGGAGGCGAGGGAGCCGGGGCGCACGATGGTGGGGTCCGACGAGCGGCGGCGGAGGAGCTCGAGCGGTGGGGAGTGGGGCAGCGCGGCCTGCGGCGGTGCGGCGCGGGCGCGGGGGCGCGGTCGGGCCCGGCGCGGCCCAGGGCGGGCCGGCCGTGGGCCGAGCGGGCGCGGCGATGGGAAGCAGGCACAGGGGCGATGTGGCAGCTCCTGGTTTGTCTGGGCCGGCGGCTGCACGCGTCCGGCGCCGAGCGGACATGTCCGGCAGCGCGAGGAGGAAGAGGGCTAGGGTTTCGTCTGAAATTTCGGGAAAGGGGGAGTTTATATAGATTCTGGGAGCTAGGAGAGGGCTATTGAGGAGCGATTTTTTCCCACAGAATGGTGATCCAACGGCAAAGAGGATTGAGGGGGTTTAGATGGGCTAGTGGGCTGTTGTGGAGGGGTGCTGGGCTGCAAGGAGAAAGGGGTCCGGCGGTTAACGCGGTTAACCGTTGGGGGCATCAAACGACCTCCAAATGGAACAAAATTTGACAGGCGGCCTACCGGTGATATACCAGGGCCACTCGACAAATCTCAGCCCATTCCAAGAACGTTTTTCTCCCGCTCACGAAACGAGATCTGGAAGGTGCGGCGGGTGCGTGTGAGAGTGTCTGGGCTCAGACGAACAACGAAGAGAACTGGGAGACCCGAACAAATGCGAGTTTGAAAAAACATGCAGATGAAATGCACATGATGACATGGAAAAGTGCAACACGCAAGCGAATGACATGGTGACAGCGGCGAATAATTGGAAGACACCTGGCGCATCGGACTCGGGGTGTTACAGCCGGTGTGTCCTGTGTCGCATTTTCCCATCCCTCCCTGTAGCTTATCTCGTCTGCTTCTCCCACAATCGCCAATGGCGCCGGTCCGTCATCATTGCTCAGCCACGCCGCCATCATCAGAGGACAGCTCTAGCTGGGAGGCTACACCGCGGCGGCGGCTCAGTCCCTGACATAGTTTAGTGCGCTTGGCGTCCCTGTTGGGTGTGCGCGGAACACCCACCACACGCTCCGCCACCGGTGCCCGTCGGCAGCTGTTGTCGGCCGCCGTTGCCACCACACAACCGTCGAAAGCCAGGGGCATCTCTCGCTCCGCCGCCGTGGCCCAAAGGCAGGAGGTGGCTGTCGTGGCCGCCACCCCACTGCCGGCCATCACCCGCTGCGCCACCACGGCCCGAAGGCGGGAGGTGGCCGTCGTGGCCACCACCCCACTGCCGGTCATCACCCGCTCCGCCACCACGACCCGAAGGTGGGAGATGGTCGTCGTGGCCGCCACCCCATCGTCAGCCGCTGTGGTGGGCACCCCATTGTCGGCTGCCAGCCCAGCGTCGACCGCCGGGATCATCACCCGCTCCGCCACCGCCGCCCGAAGGAGGGAGGCGGAGGTGAAGGCCCGCATGTGCATCAGCGACCTTGCGCGCTACATCGAGTTCCTGCGGGAGGAGGAGGAGCACCTCGTCGAGCACGCAAAGGCGAGGCGAGGAATCAGGAGATCTACGAGCAGTCCGACCGCTTCGAGAGGGATTGTCTGTAGCGGCAGTGGGCGTTCGAGCTGACAAGCGTCGCTAAACGTGCAGCAGCGGCAGGCACCATATTGCATTTGTCCAGCTCGTCGGTAGGCTCCTCCTGCTCTGCCTCGTACTGAGCGCGCTCGGCAGAAGAGAGGCTGCCAGAAGTAGCACAAAGCCCCTCCGGAGTAGTATTTAGGGCTATTTTGTTCAGTTCATCCGACTATAGATGTGGTGGAGCTGTACAACATGCTTAAAATTAGCTAGTATATATAGTTGAACTAGCTATTTCAGTAGGTGGTTGGCAACAATTGGGGAAAAGTATGGTCGGTTCAGCTATTGAGTTGAACTGTTTGTATAAATTAAGAACGACTGCTTAATCTATGAATGAAATCTATGCTTAATTACTGAATTTTAGTTGCAAAAATTTGTTAGTGCTAGTGATTTTTAGCTACATATTTTGACAAATCGCAGTGTTACAAGGATTGACAAATGGCAATGTTACCAGATCAACAAATGTCAATCTTTCAAGTTTTACAAATGGCAACATACCCAATATGACAGATGCAAATCTTACCAAATTGTTTGTACGTGGTTGCACACGGGTCATCCAAAACAACCGTTTGCGTTGAAGGGATGCACAAATCCTACGCTGCGAATTTTCCCTCGACTTAAGGGGGAAGACCATAGCTCTCACTTTGCATATGGGTGTTCTATCTATAACGTTTGCGATCAAGAGCTGCAGAAATCCTGCTCGGAACATTTTTTCTTGACTTCCTGGGGAAGCTGACAGTTTGCATACGGGTGTTCTAACTAAAATGTTTGCGATCAAGAGCTGCACAAATCCTGCTATACATTTCCCTTGGCTTCCTGGGGAAGTTGTCGGTTTGCATATGGGTGTTCGAACTAAAACATTTGCGATGAGTGTTTTATATTTAAAAACCGTATTAAACTGCGGCTTGGGTGCCATTAATGGAGAGGATGCGAGAAAGGCGAGCGGCCATGGAAGTCAAAGGGCTCGCTTCCTGGTGAGCCTGTGCGGCGTACAGCTCGCACGCTTCCCGGTGAGCCTCCGCATTGGAGTACAGCTCGCACGCCTCTCGTTTTGTCAAGCACTCAAGCACCTGTCCGCACGACACCTCCTAGCCATTAAAAGAGTGAGGCGTGGCGTCACGTGAATGGTTAACATAATGCACACAATTTAAATTACACAAAACGTTTGAGATGTTACAGTGGCAGCTATTTGTTTCAAAATGCCTTTGTTGGCTGTTATTCGAGTGCGCATTCTCTCATAATGGACACGAAAAATACCACAACATGTCGGGTGCCATTCCATTATAGCATGCCAAGTTTCATGAATTTTAGACGAGTTTTGGATTTAGTAGAATTTAAAAACAAAGTATCTCAACGTTTTGCTGGCAATCAACAGTGCCCTGGTGTTTGAAATTCATTCCCATTTCTTTCATGGGACCTAAGCATGCACCGCATGACACCGTTTTGATTTTTTCAACCAATTTATATGCACTGGAGCATGTGCATGTAGTTCAAATTTGAATTATGCACATAAAATGCCTAGAAAATCCAGATAATGTATAAAAATGTCCAAACGAACCCTGAAAAATTCCAAAATTAAACATAACACTCCTATTGTTCTATGTTGACACAAGAAAAGTTTTGAAAACAATGAGAGGCAACGGATATAGTTTTGTCCACAAAGGTGGCACCTTCCCTACCGAAATCATCATGCTTGTTGTGAGAAGCTCTGGTTTGTGAAAAGCTTATACACAAACCTGCCCCAAATGGGACAAAATTTTTACCACGGCATGTTGATGCCGCTCCATGATAGCATGCCAAGTTTCATGAATTTCAGACGAGTTTTGGATTTACTAGAATTTAAAAACCAAGTATCTCAATGTTTGCGGCCGAGTGACGGTGGCAGGGTGTTTGAAATTCATTCCCATTTCTTGCATGGGACCTAAGCATGCACCAAAGGACACATATTTGATTTTTCAACCAATTTATATGCACTGGAGCATGTGCATGTAGTTCAAATTTCAATTATGCACATAAAATGCCTAGAAAACCGAGTTAATGTATAAGAATGTCCAAACGAACCTCGGAAAATTCCAAAATTAAACACAACACTCCTTTTGTTCTACGTTGACACTAGAATTTTTTGAAAGCAATAAGAGGCAACGGACATCGTTTTGTCCCCAAAGGTGGCATGTTCCCTACCGAAACCATCACGCTTGTTGTGAGAAGCTTATACCCAAACGTGCCCCAAATGGGACAAAAAAATTACCACGGTATGTTGATGCCGCTCCATGATAGCATGCCAAGTTTCATGATTTTAAGACACGTTTTGGATTTACTAGAATTCAAAAACCAAGTATCTCAATGTTTGCAGCCGAGTGACGGTGGCAGGGTGTTTGAAATTCATTCCCATTTATTGCATGGGACCTAAGCATGCACCAAAGGACACATATTTGATTTTTCAACCAATTTATATGCACTAGAGCATGTGCATGTAGTTCAAATTTGAATTATGCACATAAAATGCCTAGAAAACCCAGTTAATGTATAAAAATGTCCAAACGAACCCCGAAAAATTCCAAAATTAAACACAACACTCTTGTTGGTCTATGTTGACACTAGAATTTTTTTGAAAGCAATAAGAGGCAATGGATATCGTTTCGTCCCCAAAGGTGGCACATTCCCTACCGAAACTATCACACTTGTTGTGAGAAGCTTATACCCAAACTTGCCCCAAATGTGACAAAAATGTTACCACGGCATGTTGATGCCGCTCCATGATAGCATGCCAAGTTTCATGAATTTCAGACGAGTTTTGGATTTACTAGAATTTAAAAACCAGGCATCTCAATGTTTGCGGCCGAGTGACGATGGCAGTGTGTTTGACATTCATTCCCATTTCTTGCATGGAACCTAAGCATGCAATCAAGGACACAAATTTGATTTTTCAACCAATTTATATGCACTGGAGCATGTGCATGTAGTTCAAATTTTCATTATGCACATAAAATGCCTAGAAAACCCAGTTGATGTATAAAAATGTTCAAACGAACCCTGAAAAATTCCAAAATTAAACACAACACTCCTATTGTTCTATGTTGACACTAGAAATTTTTTGAAAGCAATAAGAGGAAACATATATCGTTTCGTCCCCAAAGGTGTCACGTTCCCTACCGAAACCATCACGCTTGTTGTGATAAGCTCTAGTTTGTGAGAAGCTTATACCCAAACCTGCCCCAAATGGGACAAAAATTTTACCACGGCATATTGATGACGCTCCATGATAGCATGCCAAGTTTCATGAATTTTAGATGAGTTTTGGATTTACAAGAATTTAAAAACCAGGTATATCAATGTTTGCTGCCGAGTGACGGTGGCAGGGTGTTTGACATTCATTCCCATTTCTTGCATGGGACCTAAGCATGCAACAAAGGACACAGATTTGATTTTCCAACCCGTTTATATGCACTGGAGCATGTGCATGTAGTTCAAATTTGAATTATGCACCTGAAATGCCTACAAAACCAAGTTAATGTATAAAAACATCCAAACGAACCCTGAATAATTCCAATTTTTTTGACGACACACCTATAGTTGCATGTTCACTGCAGACAAAAGTTCTAACAATTCAAACACCATCCTTTGCAGCTGTGACCCCATTATGTAATTCAAATCAAGATGAAATATCAAGTAGATCGCACACATTTTATTATCACAAACCGTGTGAGATGCAGCACAAAATATCTTGGAGCACCGCCGGAGTGTCAAGCACACTAGCCCGCTCCTCAAATATCATTTCACTGTTCAATCATCGCCGGTGACAGATGGGGACGTGGACCCGTGTCGTGAGGGCATCTTCGGCAGCCCACTCCGGTGAGAGCGCGGCCGCAACCGCCAGGCGCGTGCTAACAAGCTTCGTGAGGGCGACCGCAATCTGCGTCCGGGCGGCCAAGGCAGCCCAAACGGCCGCTGTTGCTTCTCAGGCGGCGGCAGCAGCATCTACCTCGGGGATAGCTACTGGCGAGAGCGGCACAGCAGCTGTCCGTTCCACAGCGGTGGCCTTAGCCCTGGTGGAGGCCGCCCACGGCCATGTCGAGGCCATCCACACCCAGCTCGTGGCGGTCACCGCATAAATCGAACGAAGCTTCTCCAACAATGGTCAGCAACCCACGGCCGAAGAGTTGGTAATCGCCGAGAGCGTTCGAGCAACCATCCGTTCCTGTGCGGCATACCTTGCCACGACGGAGCCCGCCAAAGCCTAGATCATGGCCGTCCACGCCCAGCTCGTGGCTGCCCACACTTTGCGCGCCAGTTTTTTCACTGAAGCGATTCCAAATTTTCGGCTTCCGCGGAAATATCTACCTCCCCGCCCCCTCCCTCTTACCAAAAGCCACATTTCCCCTGTTTCCGCCTTCCTTTCCAAGTTGAAACCTTCACTCCTTGCTTGCAGTGCTGCCTCCTCACCGGCGACCCTCCTTCACACTGCTCGGCCTCACCTATCCAGGCAGGTAATCAACACCCGACCCCCATCCTCCTCCTCCTTCCACATCCCACATGCCCCGACTGCCAGCGCGACACCTTCCACCCAAATCACCAACCCCTCCACCAAATAAGCGCCGCCCTAAGCCATGGTGCGTGTAGTATAGCCAGGATCTCAAGGAGCATTTGGCAGCGGAGAAGCAAATCGCGGCCGCACGCTCGGATGAGGTCGCGATGGCTGCCATTCGTGTCGACCCCCAGATCTTGGAGGAGCACCTCAACGTCGAGGCCACCGTCAGCGCCTCGCGCGCCGACGACGTGACGCGGTTGGCTGTTTGGTTCAATTCTGCAATGCGATGTACAATTGTTGTGGGTGCATTCTGTTATTGTGTACCATGTGAGAAATAAATTGAATTTGGCTGTACTAAATACGTGAGAAACAAATATAATTGCTACATTTCCAAGTTGTTAAGCATGCTTGGTTTGGTTAGCTGTCTGATCTTCTATTAGGAGTATGTTATATTGTGCAATGTGGTGCTCAGTTAACGTTTGGTTCATTTGTCGTGGTGTTTAGTTAATTGTTTGGTTCAATTCTGCAATGCGATGTTCAATTGTTGTGGGTGCATTCTGTTATTGTATACCATGTGAGGAATAAATTGAATTTGGTTGTACTAAATACATGAGAAACAAACACAATTGCTATATTTCCAAGTTGTTAAGCATGCTTGGTTTGGTTAACTGTCTGATCTTCTATTAGGAGTATGTTATATTATGCAATGTGGTGCTCAGTTAATGTTTGGTTCATTTGTTGTGGTGTTTAGTTAACTGCTTGGTTCAATTCTGCAATGCGATTTCCAATTGTCGTGGGTAGAATTTTATATTGTTGTGCATGTGAGGAATAAATCAAATTTGGCTGCACTTAATACATGAGAAACATATACAAGTGCTATATTTCCTAGTTCTTAATCATGCTTGGTTTGGATAAATGGGTTTTCCATCTGGCTTGAATTAATATGATGAATCTGCAATGTGCTTATTTTTCATCAACATATTTTACTGATAGGATGCGAACCCGCACTTAACCTGATGACTAACTACCTTATATGTGTTGCAGGAAACAATGGGAAGCACTGAGGTTTACAATCGAGGTTTGCACATGCATGGTCCTTTGCCTAATAGCACATTATTGTGCAATTGCAGGAACCATTCTAATATTTATGTTTTTAACAATTTGGTCTTGCACATGTAGGTCCTGCTGTCAGAGGTTTTGACCCACTGTTCGACCCTTTTTGCATATGGGGAAATGAGTTGTCCATGAATATCAGTCAAGTCAAGAAACTCAGAAACATTGTTAGGATAAAGAAATTAGCGACAAAAAACAACAAGATCTTTGTCTGCACAATGAAGAAGACATCAGTTCACTACAAGATGGTACTAACTATTATACCTTGCCTTTTTTATTCCTTTGCCCCATTTCCAATATAGAGAAGATATTTATGCACATCCTTAGTTTCAGGCCTTTCCAAAGCAGTTCATTGATGATTACCTCTCAAACCACTTGTATGGTCAGGAGGCGAGGAAGGTATTCATACGACACCCACGGTTCAATATTGAAGTGTTCCTGAAGAGGACAAAGGATGGACGGTCAATCATCCACAGGCACTGGCCTAAAGTTGCAAAAACCTTCAACATCAATGAAGGCTCAATATTCGCCTTCTGCTTCAGCAGTTTTCCAGATGAGATACATCTGTCTAAGTACCGTCTATGATGCTAATTTCAAAAGGTTATAGATGTTGCATGTGAAACTTGGTGCTGGTGTAGTTGTGTAATGGGGTAGCTGAGTGCTGAAGCTATATGATGTTGTACTATGATGTATTTCAATTATGAAAATTAAATATATTGTGTGCTTAATATGAAATGTCAATCAGATTAATAAATGGATTATTAATAATAGGATAATTAGCCTGCTAATTGGGTTTTTCTATTGCAAATGATTATTGAGAAAACACCATGTGTGATGCATTCCATAACGCACACAGTTGCTAGGAATAAACCGTGTTAGAATAATGAACAATCACACATGACATCCTCTTGAAAACTGTTTGCGTTAGGCCACGTGGCGCAAACGTTTACCACATAAAAACTATGTGTGATGGATAGCCTTTGCCACACAGTTTCTTCTACGCACCGTGTGTGATGCATTCAATAACGCAAACGATAAAATTGTTAATACTGTGTGCAATGGAAACGTTATCACAAACGATTTAACGGGGAAAATTGTGTGTGATGCACTTGCAAATAGAAACGTTTTGCTTGGAGCGACTGTGTGGGATGTATATACGAACGGAAACGTTTAGCGGGGACTGACTAAGTGGGATGTACTTACGACCGGAAATGATTTTGCCTGTATAATTGTATTTTTAGCACTACTGTACGTATAACCGTATTTGGTCGCTCGCCGGTCGCACACGACCTCATTTTGCCGAGTGTGTGTGCCAGGAGGGCATATCCCCGACGGTTTCTGGGTCGTGTGGGAAGGACCCCCCTATCTCCCACACTCACTAGGCGACGGTTCCAAATGCAGTCGCGGAAAGGGGTTAAAAACCGGTTGTATAGCACCTCGTTGTACTAGTGTCGTGTGGGTTGCTTTTTATCTGGAACAAAATGAAAAATGATGTCAAATATAATTAAGAAACAGTACACATGGTCTGAATATAGAATGGATAAATAATCTAAAAAAAAGATTCAGTTGTAATACCTGAATCAATTTGCTCTTTAGCATAGTGGATGCATGCAACCTCCACCTACACCTATCATAAGGGCAATGAACAGTGAATCTTCCTGGCTCACTCCTATCAACCTCATAGGAGGTTTCAGTGAGAATGCAATATGTAGTCACTGCATTACGACAGTCCACCATCGATTCGAATACGGTTCCTGGAGTAAGCTGTGGATTCTCCCTGTTCCACTCAATTGTTGGCATGTCCTCACCATAATATTCTTGTAAAACTAAGGAGTCGATGTTCTCCTCCCTCCCTTCATCATCGGTGTCATCAAATCTAGCACGACTGCTAGGCTCCTCTGGATATTCATCTTCCACTACCTGTTGACTGACTCTATCTACCAGTTCAGGGAATAGAATCTCATCCTCATCATCATGTCGAGGTACTTCCTCGTCAGGCTCTGCATCTACTTCTACATCAGGTGCAGAAGGGAGAGGAGAAGTGGCAGAATTAGCGGCAGCCGACATGTTGTGGCTTTCAGAACCACTAGGTTTACTTGGTCTCGACCTACAAGGAGTGCGACGACACTCGCTATTAGCAGAGACAGATGATGTTTGAACACCCTTCCCCTTCGGGATACGTTGTTTGCATGCCTGAAGCACACTGATATGGATTTCATCGAAAGGGTTGTCAGCATTCAAACTAAATAGCAATCCGAGATGCTCATCACAAGTTAATGGGACAAATCTCTGCTCAGTACTGTCGAAATATCTCAGTTCAACAGCATCGGCAGGGCTCCACAGATACTCACAACAGAGTGCCTCACGAAAATCTGTGAATGAAACGCTGGTTTCTACCACTTTTGGATAGAAAAATCCAGAAATCACACATGGCTTAGTTCCACGTAGCTCGCTAGTTTCCATTCTAACCGCCAGCCGAAAAGCAAGTGCAGAATCAACCCTATTCGATTGAAATAAAGGGTGCAGTTAGGCCAAAAAATTTCAGAAAAATGCATTGATTCATGCCAACGGTGGTCAAATACAACCTAATTTACGGATCTCCTAATCAATTTGAGAGGAAAACGATGCTTACCCTGGTGGAATCCATGAATTATCCGCCTCTGATTCAACCCAATCATCTCCATGGTCGATGGGCCGAACGGGGTGCTCTCCTGATGACCCACAAGTATAGGGGATCAATTGTAGCTCTTTTCGATAAGTAAGAGTGTCGAACCCAATGAGGAGCAGAAGGAAATGATAAGTAGTTTTCAGTAAGGTAATCTCTGCAAGTGCTGAAATTGTAAGTAGCGGGTAGTTTGATAGCAAGATAATTTGTAACGAGCAAGTAACGATAACAGTAGCAAGTATGCAGCAAGGTAGCCCAATCCTTTTGAGGCAAAGGACATGCCAAAACGGTCTCTTATGATAAGCAAAGCGTTCTTGAGTGTACACATGAATTTTATCTAGTCACTTTCATCATGTTGGTTTGATTTGTGTTCACTGCTTTGATAATTTGATATGTGGATGGACCGGTGCTTAGGTGCTGTTGTTACTTGAACAAACCTCCTACTTATGATTAACCCTCCTGCAAGCATCCGCAACTACGAGAAAAGTATTAACAATAAATTCTAACCATAGCATTAAACTTTTGGATCCAATCGGTCCCTTACGGAATAGCGCATAAACTGGGGTATAAGCTTCTATCACTCTCGCAACCCATCATCTAATTGCTACTCCACAATGCATTCCCTTAGGCCCAGATATGGTGAAGTGTCATGTAGTCGACATTTACATGACACCACTAAGGGAATCACAACATACATACTATCAAAATATCGAACACATATCAAGTTCACATGATTACTTGTAACATGATTTCTCCTGTGACCTCAAGAACAAAAGTAACTACTCACAAATGATAAACATGCTCATGATCAGAGGAGTATTAAATAGCATAATGGATCTGAACATATAATCTTCCAACAAATAAACCATATAGGAATCAACTACAAGATTTTAATCAACACTACTAGTCACCCACAGGCACCAATCTATAGTTCCGGTAACAAGATTGAATACAAGAGATGAACTAGAGTTCGAGATGAGATGGTGTTGTTGAAGATGTTGATGGAGATTGCCCTCCCCAAGATGGGAGAGTTGTTGGTGATGATGATGACGATGATTTCCCCCTCCAGGAGGGAAGTTCCCCCGACGGAATCGCTCCACCGGAGGGCAAAAGTGCTCCTGCCCAAGTTCCGCCTCGAGACGGCAGCGTTCCATCCCGAAAGCCTTCTCCTCATTTTTTTCTAGGTCAAAATGACTTATACACCAGAACATGGGCACTGGAGGTGGGCCGAGGAGGGCACAAGCCACCAGGGCGCGCCTGGGCTCCCTGGCGCGCCCAGGTGGGTTGTGCCCACTCCCCCTCTGGTGGTTATTTGCTCCAATAATTCTTAAATATTCCATAAAAAATATCCGTGAAGTTTCATCTTGTTTGGAGTTGTGCAGAATAGGTGGCCTGGCGTAGCTTTTCCAGGCCGAGATTTCCAGCTGCCGGAATTCTCCCTCTTTGTGTGTACCTTACAAATTATGAGAGAAAAGGCATTAGAATTACTCCAAAAAGCATTATTATCGATAAAAATGTTATAAATAACAGTAATAAAACATGATGCAAAATGGACGTATCAACTCCCCCAAGCATAGCCCTCGCTTGTCCTCAAGCGAAACCAACATCGAAAAACATGTCCACATGCTTTGAGAGAGACGTGTCGATAAAAACAAAATACGGACATAGAAGCATCATATTGATTATTGTAACAACAACAAAATTAAACATAGGCCTTTTATCATATACTTCTCATGAATAAGTAATAGTTCATCACACAATCAAAGTACAAAGCAAAAACTCTATTAGAAACCAACAACCTATGTTCTCAGTCAACTTTGCAACTACAATTCATCATCTTTTCAGGAAGGGTCATGTGTCGGAGCCTTTAGGCAAGTCCACATACTCAACCATCATATAGTCTTCTATGGTTGCTAACACTCACCTCGTACCCATGAGCAAAACGTTTCAACCGGACACATAGAAAGATAGGGGCTTATAGTTTCGCCTCCCAACGTACTCACCTCAAGGGTGATGTCAACAATAATAACTCATGCTATCTATATTCAACTGGACATATGTGCCTAGATCTTTCCTCACCACATGATGCTTGCCAAAGGAGAAAAATAAAAAGGAATAGAAGGAAAACTTTGACTCTTTGCATAAAAGTAAATACATAAAAGTAAAAGATAGGCCCTTCGTAGAGGGAAGCAGAGGTTGCCATGCGCTTATTTGTTTGTATGCTCAATCCCTTAGTGCAAGAGAATGTCACGTTGTATTACCCCTTAAGGTGACAACCTTTATTATGCAGTCTGTCGCTTTTATTCTTCGTCATACAAGTTCGTACAATGCTCAATTTTATCTTACACCAAATGATCTCACATCTTTAGAAGCAATTTTTATTGCCTTTTTGCACCGATGACAACTTACTTGAGGGATCTTTCTCAATCCCTAGGTAGGTATGGTGGACACTCGAAAAGGATTTGGGTTTAAGGGTTTTTGGATGCACAAGTAGTATCTCTACTTAGTGCGGAATTTTTGGCTAGCAAAGATGTAGCGACCCGACCTCAGACGGTCAAGTCTCTGTGCTTAAGTGTCATCCCTGGATCGGTATGCTGACATACACAGTACTCAAGGATTTATAACATAGGTAAATCACATGTATAAAGTAACGTAAATACTATTACCTTTAATCCAAATAGCGGAACTAACAACAAGGTTGTGGATTCCCATCAACACCAACGGCAAAGTTGAGTGTAGAAGTCGTAACCCTAACGTATCACTTACTCATCATAAGGTTCCTGCAACATGAGATGTTGCAGCCACAAAGGGTCAGTACATTGAATGTACTGGCAATTTCACACTGTAGAGCAATGCTGAATAATGGCTATCACTACATGCATATTTGGCTGGTGGAGGCTCTAAGTTTAATTTTGCATAAAGCAAATTTTTCCCTACAACAAAGGAATATATTTTATTTAACTTCAAAGTTTGTTGATAATATTGAGAATGGTAACCCCATCTAAATCCCAAAATAACAATTAATAACCCAACAAATTAATTAAGTAAAGTGATGAGATCATCACAATAATTCAAGCACCAGATACTCAAGATGTCCATAACCGGGGACACGGCTAACCACAATTAGTTTGTATACTCTGCAGAGGTTTGCGCACTTTTCCCCACAAGACTCGATCTCCTTCGTTGAATTTCTCGCACTACATGGTGTTTGAGAAACGGATGACCGAGACACAGTCATTCAGAAGCATTAACTCTTTCGACGGGTAAACCGTACCACCTACATCCCCTACATCTGCTAGTTTACCACTGAAAGAGGTCACACAACATACTCAACTATGCCAGAGCCCATAATGGCTTGTGGCTGCACACGGAAGTTTCTAGCATGAATAATCTTATGATCCCTTTGAGCCTGGGTGGCGAACCATAGGATGATCACACGGATTCCCCGGGATCTCCTTGGACAACACTGGATTCCCCAGGTGTCCGGGCAATCCACTGGTATCCCCAGGGTGCCCCAACCAATCCACCCAGATGTGTATTAAAGTAGCCACCTTAAGTTTCCCTTAGTTCATAATAATTCTCACATCTGTCATGAATCACTCAAACCAAACCCCGTCTACGAGCATAGCATAGCAGTATAAGCATAACGTAGAAGTAACTCCCAGGGTTTGAAGTAAAAGACAATAGGTTCTACCTCATCAATTACTTCCCGATACCCACATGTTAATCAGATCCTACTCATGCAATGTTTGAGGATTGAAACTAATGCATAAAACTGGGTAATAAAGGGATATGATCAAAGTGTGAACTTGCCTTGTACTCATGATGAAGATGCTTCGCATTCATAACTCATGATAGTTCTACTCGTCACACTCTTGTCAATCTATCATAAGCAAGCAATAGTAACCACACATCAGCAATCACCCAAAAGATCGGAAAGAACGAAGAAAACAATTCGGAAAACTTCAAACCAAGCAAATAAATCTTGCAACAGAAAACAATTTCTAACAGAAAATTAAGTGAATTTGGCCTTACCAGAAAGTTTAGGTCAAGAGCTTCGATTTGCAAAAAGAATCAACTAAAACGGAGTTATAAAACTTGAGTTATGAACAAAAAAAGTTTGAATTCCAATCTATTTGAAATCAAATTTTAAACTTTCAAAATATGTTTAAGTTGATTAACTAGATAGAGGGGATCATAACGAAGAAGTGGGCGTTGGTTTCGTTGGATTTGGACAAGCGAGTGAAAAGTTGTGATCCTTAGAAGATTAGGGACTAATTTGCAAAGAAAAATATTCATGAATGGGTCCCTGGCCGAAATTAAGCAGAAAAGGAGAAATCTACCACGAATGTCCGCTACGAAAACCTAACAAACGGACTCGTTCGCTGCGAAGAGATAAACAGCGAGCGTTCACTAAATAACTAAACCCAAGAAAACAGATCTAGGTTTTCTAAAAACCAATCTAAATAAAAAAACGGCGGTTCGTACCAGACCGGGAAAACCGGCGGGCCGGGCGGTTAGTCGGGGCGGCCGATCCGGCGAGTCCGGCGGGTGGCGGCGGCTCCGGCGGCGTCGGGCGAGGCGGTGGCGACTGCGGCGCGCGGGCGGCGGTGCGGGCAAAGCGGCTCGGCGACGCAGGAGGGCAGTGGCGGCGGTGGCGCAATGCGGCGGCGCCGGCTAGCAATGGCGGCGAGTGCGGGGTGCGGCGGCGGCGGCGGACAAGGAGAGAGGGGCGGGGTGGTGGTCTCGCCTTATAAAGGCCAGGGGAGGGGCGCGGCTTGGAGAAGAGGCCGGCCGGGGCGTGGTGGCGGCGGACTCCGGCGGAGTCCCGATCCGAGACGGCGGGGAAGACGGTGGCACTGCGGGCCGGCTGGGCCTTCGGCCCAGTTCGGTCCGGAAGTTTTTTTAAAAATAATAATTTTGAGACTAGAAAATAAAATAATAAAATGATAAAATAAAAATATACTATAGGCATATAGTATATCGAAATTTTTAGAAAAATATTTCCTACAACGTGAACATTTTTCTAGTGTCAAATAATATCCACAAAAATTTAAATAAAACAAACAGTGCCACTTCAGCAATAAAACGTCATAAAAATCATTTTAAAAATACAGAAATAAAATCAAATTTATTTCTCTCCAATTTTCGAATGTAGGGAATCATTTTACCCTAATTTCCATATATTTTATTTTTGGAGAAAAATAATTTGAATAAAATCCAAATAACTGCAAATTGAAAATACTTTCAAAGGGACTTTAAATTCGAATTCTTTTAAACTTCCAACTCATATTTCATATGTTTTGAAGAAGTCATTTTATCTTCTCTCATGAAAAGCATTGAGTTGCTTAAAGTTTCTGAATTGAAAAATATCTCCAAATAAAATTCAAATCTTTTCGAAACCCTTTTCATTTATTTAAATGGAAGAAGTCATGTCATCTTCTCTCCAGGGTTTTGTGGTGAAAAGAATTTGAATTCATGGAGATCATAAATGCAAAATGACAGCTTGGGAAAGTCCTTTTATTCCCTCTCATTTAACTTTCAAAAGTTTCAAATTTCACTCACTTTCAGTCAATCAATCACACAACAATCAAAACTATTTATTTATTATAACATTCCAATATTTAGAATTTTGGGATGTTACAAACCTACCACCCTTAAAATGAATCTCGTCCTCTAGATTCGGAGAGGCTAGAAACAAATAGGTTAGGTTTGGGGGTCTTCTCAAAATCCATCGATCGTCTCCGGGGTCTCGGGTGCTACCACCCTTAGAAGTAGTGTTACGGTTCCATCAAAACTCATATACTCCATCCTTATTGTTGACAGTGTCGGTCTTCTCAAATTCTCGGGAAAATTCCTTCTCTGGGCTCTTCCGGTAGTGGCATAACCTTTTCCCCAATTCTTCTGTCCTTCCATCTTAGTAATGTTCTTCCATGACTGGGTCTTCTTAGCTGATAGGTCTAGCGCCAATATTAAACATCTATCGATATCTCATGGTGGTCAACAATTTATGGTTTGTCCTGCAGGAAAGGGGTCTGGGCTTCATTCTCACCATATGACCTACGGTTGGCAACAACTGCCTTGTACAAGGGAAAATTGTCATACCATTCTAAGGTTTAAACAAGGTTTTGATCGTCGTCTCTCTACTATAGGTAATTCACTCCGATTTACCATCCCGTATAGCAAGGCGAATAATAAGAGTAAGTCGGTATGGTGATCAATCCATCCCGCACCCAAATCATTACCTTGTATATGGTTTAGCGAATTTCGCATTCTAACACTTGGTCTTCCTCACAAGCATTGCAGAATTTCTCTTGTCGACGAACCAAGTTCGGATAAATCCATTGATTCTGCAAGCCAAACGAACATCTATCATTCCTTCACACTCTCAGGTTTAACATTACTCCTAATAGATCGTCTATTGATAAAGTCGTATCTTCTTCCAGGGTTTTTCCTTCAGCAAGAGTGTGCTTGCTTCTTGGCAGGTCCTGGAGCCTGTGGGTTATGGCCCATCTCATCACTTGTAAACCTTGAATTCATCATTGGGGCAACTCATCATTTATTCCAACATCCAGCTTCCTAGCATTATTATATCCATCCAATTGTACTTTCTCCCTTCCTTCTATTTGTACTAAACTAAGACGTGATTACTCAGACTCATCATGGAGTTACAATTGCTCCTTATTACCAATCATTATACCTCCTTTTTATCCAATAGTACTTCATCCCTTCATACTCTTGGGATACCCCACATATCGAGACAAGACTCATAATTATTTTGTCCAAAATTCACTTCGGGGAATATCATCACCTTTTCCAGGGGTCAAGGGTCTTCACAGGGTACTACCACCCGTAAAATGCTCCAATTCTTCCATAGACCATATTTCTCATATCCTAAAAAATGGTCAAAATATTTCTTCATAGAGTAACAACTCATAAAATCCAAATTAGCACCAACAATGCTTTATTGATTCTCAAATTATTACAATCTCCTGCATTTCCATTACATGCCTCAACTCAACACTTCAATATAGAAGAATTGTTCCCACTACTACTACTATATTCCTTTTGTTACAAACTCCACTACTTTGCACAAGTCTCCTTCTCTTTGGGACAATCTCTGGCAAAGTGCCCTACTTCATTACAGCTGAAACATATCACTTCTGACAAGTCTCGTGGTTTCCTTGTGATTATATAGCCTCCTTGGGTCCTCGGCTTCCTGTTTGGGAAACTGTTGAAGTAGTGCCCTGACTCCTTGCACCTAAAACAAGTGATATTACTCAGGTCCTTCCTGGAATCCAATCTATTCCTTTTCCTGGACTTTCCGTACCAATCAGGGCTTCTATTTCCTGTGGGTCATACTCTACTTCCACCGTCGGGAATTCTACTAAATCCCCATTCAAACAATTCTGGGAGATGTGTCCTTCTTCTCCACATGAAAAGCATGACTTGGTGCAGGGTTTAATTGGGTCTTCTTTGGGTGTCTCCTCCACCCCTTCCTTCGTCACAGGTTCTTATAAAATTTCCATGAGGGCTCCTTTCATTGCTTCTTTCTTCTGCTAGATGGTTCTTTGTACCATGGGGTAAACGTGACACTGAGCAGGATAGTGGGTAGTCCCTTCACACAAGAAACATGTAATCTCCCTAGTTGGGCATTCTTCAGCTGGGTGAATTTCTTCACAATGAGGGCATCCATCATTGTGTTCTTTATGGTTGTGTCCTATTTCTCCATAGAGCTTCCATGCACAAGGTTTCTTCATATCATTTCCATAAGGCTTCAACTTCTGGGACACTAGCCGAGACTTTTGCAGTGTGAACTTAAATTCTTTCCGAGTGGTTACTCCTTGCCATCCATTGATGGTTTGGTACATCCTCCACCAAGTAGCAGCACCTCTTTCAAAGCACTAAAGAGCATGTTGGGTCATATCCTTTCCGGCTATAGGGTTATTTGATAACCCACAAGTATAGGGGATCAATTGTAGCCTCTTTCGATAAGTAAGAGTGTCGACCCCAACGAGGAGCTAAAGGTATAATAAATATCCCCTCAAGTTCTATCGACCACCGATACAACTCTATGCACGCTTAATGTTCGCTTAACCTAGAACAAGTATAAAACTAGTAGTACTTTGTAGGTGTTGTTGGATAGGGTTGCAAGAAAATAAAGAGCGCGCAAATAAAAACTAGGGGCTGTTTAGATAAAAACACAATAAAGTAAATATAGCGAGTGTGGAAAAGTGGTGGTAGGAGTTGCGAAATTGTCCTTAAGCAATTGATTACTTTACTAGACTGATAGCAAGTTTCATGTGGGAGAGGCCACTGCTAGCATGTCATCCCATACTTGGAATTCTATGCACTTATGATTGGAACTATTAGCAAGCGTCCGCAACTACTAACGTTCATTAAGGTAAAACCCAACCATAGCATTAAGATATATTGGTCCCCCTTCAATCCCGTATGCATCAATTTCTATGCTAGGTTGAAGCTTCTGTCACTCTTGCCCTCCAATACATAGTCCTATCAACATACAACTAACCCTATGGTGTGATCCACGCGCGCGCTCATATGACGGGCACCAAAGGACAGCAACATAACCACAAGAAAATTAAATCAATCATAGCAATTCATCAACCACCGATAGGACAACGAAAATCTACTCAGACATCATAGGATGGCAACACATCATTGGATAATAATATGAAGCATAAAGCACCATGTCCAAGTAGAGGGTACATCGGGTTGCGGGAGAGTAGACCGCTGTAGATAGAGGGGGAAAGGTGATGGAGATGTTGGTGAAGATGGCGGAGGTGTTGGTGAAGATCGCGGTGATGATGATGGCCCTCGGCGGTGTTCCGGCGCCACCGGAAGCGAGGGGGAGAGAGCCCCCCTCCTTCTTATTCTTCCTTGACCTTCTCCCTAGATGGGAGAAGGGTTTCCGCTCTGGTCCATGGTCTCCATGGCGTGGGAGGGGCGAGAGCCCCTCCGAGATTGGATCTGTCTCTCTGTCTCTCTCTGTTTCTGCGTTCTCGTCTTCTGCCTTTTCACCGTTTCGTATATATGGAGATCCGTAACTCCGATTGGATTGAAACCTTTGCCCAGATTTTTCTCCGAAAATTAGCTTTCTTGCGGCCGAAGAAGAGCAGCAACCGCCTTACATGTGGCCCACGAGGGTTAGGGGCGCGCCCAGGGGGGCAGGCGCGCCCCCGTACCTCATGGCCACCTCGGGCACCGTCTCGTGTTGATTATTCTTCCCATATTCTCCAAATATTCCAAAAATATTCTTCGTCCGTTTTTATCCCGTTTGGACTCCGTTTGATATGGGTTTTCTGCGAAACATAAAACATGCAACAAACAGGAACTGGCACTGGGCACTGAATCAATATGTTAGTCCCAAAAATAGTATAAAAAGTTGCCAAAAGTATATGAAAGTTGTATAATATTGGCATGGAACAATAAAAAATTATAGATACGACGGAGACGTATCAGCATCCCCAAGCTTAATTCCTGCTCGTCCTCGAGTAGGTAAATGATAAAAAAGATAATTTTTGATGTGGAATGCTAGCTAGCATAATCTCGATCATGTATCTAATCATGGCATGAATATTAAGACATGAGTGATTCAAAGCAATAGTCTATTTGACATAAAAACAATAATACTTCAAGCATACCAACCAAGCAATTATGTCTTATCGAAATAACATAGCCAAAGAAAGCTCATCCCTACAAAATCATATAGTCTGGCTCTGCTCCATCTTCACCACACAAAGCATTCAAATCATGCACAACCCCGATGACAAGCCGAGCAATTGGTTCATACTTTTTAACGCGCTTCAGCCTTTTCAATCCTCACGCAATACATGAGCGCAAGCCATGGACATAGCATTATAGGTGGAATAGCATATGACGATGGAGGTTGTGTGGAGAAGACAAAAAAGGAGAAAGTCTCACATCGACGCGGCTAATCAACGGGCTATGGAGATGCCCATCAATTGATGTCAATGTGAGGAGTAGGGATTGCCATGCAACGGATGCACTAGAGCTATAAGTATATGAAAGCTCAAACTGAAACTAAGTGGGTGTGCATCCAACTTGCCTGCTCATGAAGACCTAGGGCATTTGAGGAAGCCCATCGTTGGAATATACAAGCCAAGTTCTATAATGAAAAATCCCACTAGTATATGAAAGTGATAACTCAAGAGACTCTCTATATGAAGAACATGGTGCTACTCTGTAGCACAAGTGTGGTAAAAGGATAGTAACATTGCCCCTTCTCTCTTTTTCTCTCATTTTTTTTGTTTTTTTTTGTTTTTTTGGTGGGCTTCTTTGGCCTCTTTTTTTATTTGGGCTTCTTTGGCATCTTTTATTTTGATAACCTCACATGGGACAATGTTCTAATAATGATGATCATCACACTTTTATTTACTTACAACTCAATATTACAACTCGATACTAGAACAAAGATATGACTCTATATGAATGCCTCCGGCGGTGTACCGGGATGTGCAATGATCTAGCATATCAATGACATAAAAAAGGACAAGCCATGAAAACATCATGCTAGCTATCTTACGATCATGCAAAGAAATATGACAATAAATGCTCAAGTCATGTATATGATGATGATGGAAGTTGCATGGCAATATATCTCGGAATGGCTATGGAAATGCCATGATAGGTAGGTATGGTGGATGTTTTGAGGAAGATATAATGAGGTTTATGTGTGATAGAGCGTATCGTATCACGGGGTTTGGATGCACCGGCGAAGTTTGCACCAATCTCGAGGTGAGAAAGGGCAATGCACGGTACCGAAAAGGCTAGCAATGATGGAAGGGTGAGAGTGCGTATAATCCATGGACTCACATTAGTCATAAAGAACTCATATACTTATTGCAAAAGTTTATTAGCCCTCGAAGCAAAGTACTACTACGCATGCCCTAGGTGGATAGATTGGTAGGAAAATACCATTGCTCGTCCCCGACCGCCACTCATAAGGGAAGCAATGAAAGAACACCTCATGCTCCGACTTCGTTACATAACGGTTCACCATACGTCCATGCTACGGGACTTGCAAACCTCAACACAAGTATTCCTCAATTTCACAATTGCTCAACTAGCACGACTCTAATATCACCACCTTTATATCGCAAAACTATTGCAAGGAATCAAACATATCATATTCAGTGATCTACAAGTTTTATGTAGAATTTTATGACTAACCATGTGAATGACCAATTCCTGTCATCTCTCTAAATAGATATAAGTGAAGCAAGAGAGTTTAATTCTTTCTACAAAAGATATGCCCATGCTCTAACAAATATAAGTGAAGCAAAAGAGCATTCTACAAATGGCGGTTGTCTATGTGAAGAGAAACAGGCAATCCAAACTTCAAATGATATAAGTGAAGCACATGAAGCATTCTATAAAGCCATACTCAAAAGATATAAGTGAAGTGCAATGAGCATTCTATAAATAAACCAAGGTCTATCTCATACCAGCATGGTGCATAAAAGAAAAAAGAAAACTAAATGCAAAAGACGCTCCAAGACTTGCACATATTGCATGAACGAAACGAATCCGAAAACATACCGACACTTGTTGAAGAAAGAGGGGATGCCTTCCGGGGCATACCCAAGCTTAGACGCTTGAGTCTCCTTGAATATTTACTTGGGGTGCCTTGGGCATCCCCAAGCTTGAGCTCTTGTCTCTCTTCCTTCTTCTCACATCGAGACCTCCTCGATCATCGAACACTTCATCCACACAAAACTTCAAAAAAATTCAGGGAGTTCCCACTGATATACACTACAAAATATCACATGGCTTAATCCACTGATATACACTACAAAAAAAAGACACATCCGTGACATTTTGGGCCGAATGAATTTTTTTTCTGTCATACATATGACACTTCTATGACGATAATTGTGACAAAACCCGGTATCATCATAGATGTGGTGGGCTCCTACTTCTATGACAAAAATGGGCTTTTCGTCCTGGGCGGGCCGGAGACGCAGCTGCATGACATTCTTTGGGCCGTCCATGACGGAAAAAACCATGGTCGAAGCGAGGGGGAGGAAAATTTCGGGGAGTTCCCGGTTACGGTGGGAGGTCGGGGGGGCGAGCGATGCGCATTTTTCTCGTATAGGTACGCGTGTGTGTGCGAGGCGTTGGCTCTAACTGAACCCGAGCGAGGCGTTGGGCTCTAACTGAACCCGAGCGATTGCACTGCAGGCTACGCGTTACTGAACCCGAGCGATTGATCGATGGCTGTTAACTGAACCCGATCGAGCGATTCCTTCGCTACTGCTGCTAACTGAAGCCGATCGATTGGATGAACAGTGAGCGTTGGGGGGGGGGGTTGGATGAACAGTGAGCGGTGGCATTGCCTCTAGATGAACGGGACCCCGTGGTGTGGAGGGCTGGATGAACAGTAGACGGTGGAGGGGTGCCCATGGAGGGGTGGTTGAACAGGACCCCACGGTGTGGAGGGCCGGATGAACAGTACACGGTGGAGGGGTGCCCGTGGAGGGGTGGTTGAACAGTAGCCGGTGGAGTTGCGCGCGGTGGAGGCTGGATGAACAGGAGCCCGTGGAGGCTGGAGGAGGTCGACGGTGGAGATGAACAGTATCCCGTGGAGTCCCGTTTTGCGGTACGCCACACCCCTCCCGATGAACAGGACCCCCGTTTCGACCGTAGGAGGTCCGTTTCGTCCGTTTTGCGGTACACCACACCCCTCCCGATCAACAGGACCCCCGTTTCGACCGTAGGAGGTCCGTTTCCTCCGTTTTGCGGTACGCCACACCCCTCCCAATCAACAGGACCCCGTTCCGAACGTAGGAGGTCCGTTTCCTCCGTTTTGCGATACGCCAGGCCTCATTTCCATCGCATGTTCCGTCCAAGCCCTCCCGATGAACACGACCACGCATTCCGTTCCGACCCAGCCGGTTGGGTCCCACGCGTTCCGTTGCCTCCCGATGAACACGACGCATTCCGTTGCCTCCCCATGAACACGACGCATTCCGTTGCCTCCCCATGAACATGACGCATTCCGTTGCCTCTCCATGAACACGACGACGACGCTGTTTCTCCGTTCCAACCCAGCCATGTACATGAGCCCTGGCCGTACGTATGCACGAGTAGGCGTTCGAGACCCCGCCCGTATGTACACATACGTGGCCGTATTTCTTTCTTGCACCCTGGCCGCTGTACGTACATGTACATGCTACGTGCGCTCCTCTACTACGACACGTGCACGCCTCTACTACGACACGTGCGCGGCTCTACATCCACCAGTATATATGTACGTACACGTTCGCGACAAGAATGACAACGCTACGTACGCTTCGACCAGGTGAGTCCCGACTGTCAGGCACTTCCTCGCGTGCGAAGATGTAGATGGTGGGTCCCAGCAGTCACGGAGGAAACGTTTTTTTCGCGAAATACGGTGGCCTGTCCAGTGGGTCCCCGCTGTCAGGTGGAGGAAAATAATTATTTTGCACGTAATAAGGAGGCACTTCCTTGCTGCGACCGTGGACCCAGCTGTCAACCTCTCCACGTACAGTCCACGTCCGATGGAAGCCGTTCCTTGACCACGTTGACCACGCCGCACCGAGAGCACTAGGGCGGTGGATGACAGCGAGGCCTAGGAAGGCGACGACGCGGAGCCAGGGAAGACGCGACAGTGGATGCCCACGCGTAGAGGAGTACGGGGGTTCACTGGTTCGCTGCGGTGTGAGGCTGCCATCGCCGTAGAATAACAGGGGGTGTGGGTGAGTAGAGGGATGGCCTGGCCAGCGGTGGGAGTAGTAGGCGGCGGTGAGGCCTCCGCCGCATCGCAGCCGGCCACGGGAGGCAGGAGCACGAGGCACGACCGGTGCTGGTTTGGCCGGCTGGAGCAAGAAGACCAGAGGTTAAAGAAGCACTACGGCCGTTGGATGGACATCGTACGGTCACTGGAGCTAGAATCGTGCATATTGACTAAGTTGACAAAGCCCTCCGTCCCCGTAAACTTAGTAGGCCCACAAGTCAACCTGCCACTATACTGGGTCCCAGCTAACAGGGGAGTATTCATTTTTTTGTGCGTAATAAGGAGGCACTTCCTTGCGTGCGAAGATATAGCTGGTGGGTCCGAGCTGTCAGCGGCGGTAACGTTTTTTTCACGAAATACAGAGGCCCTTTCGGTGGGTCCCTGATGTCAGGTGGAGGAATCATTATTTTGCGCGTAATAAGGAGGCATTTCCTTGCGTGCGGCCGTGGACCCAGCTGTCGGCCTCTCCACGTACAGTCCACTTCAGATGCATGTCGGTCGTTGACCATGTTGACCAGGCCGCGCCGAGAGCACCAGGGCGGTGGACGACGGCGAGGCCTAGGAAGGGAACGACACGGAGGCAGGGAAGACTCGGCAGTTGTTTCCCACGCGGAGGGGAGTACGACTGTACGAGGGTTTACTGGTTCGTCTGCCGTCGCCGGAGAATAACAGCAGGTGTGGGTGAGTAGAGGGATGGCTAGGCCAGCGATGGGAGTACGGTGGGGCGGTGAGGCCTGCGCGCAGCAGAGCCGGCCGCGGGGAGGAGGGAGCAGGCAGTCCCGCCGGCGCTTGTTTGAGCGGCTGGAGCAGGAAGAGCAGAGATTGAAGAAGCACGACGGCCGTTGGATGGCCATCCAACAGTCACTGCTTGTGCGTCAACCTTTTTTAGGAAAGCCTCAAATCTGTGGAAAATAGCATACAGCCCATCTGCCATTATTTCTAATAATTTACAGCCCATTTGCTAATTATTAAGGTTTTTTTGGAGCCCATATTCTTTTTGTTAGCATTACAGCCCATATTGTGGCCACGGTTAGAAAATTATACGAAATTTTGCATATTTCGGTGCGGTCCGAACTGTTTTTAATCCCGAAATTTCGACTCACATTCAAACTGATTTTAAAAATAAATGTATATCAATATAAAATCCAACAAATTCTCCACGCATAAAAATTAATGTAATTTAAAATCTCGAAATGAAAAAAAGATATTTGAAACTAATTGTCGGTTTGATGTGTTTTAAAAATGTACAGCCCATTTCTCATTACTGATGGGCCATTTTCTCGGCCAGCCGAATGAAAGCTCTTCTCGTCTTGAAAGATTTGCAGCCCAACAGGCCTGACAAAGCGACTTACTTGGCAAATCACAAAAAAACTGGGCTGTGGCCGTGGACCCAGTTGTCAGCCTCTCCACGTACAGTACTCTTCTGATGGAATGTCGTTGACCACGCCATGCCGAGAGCACCAAGGCGGTGGACGAGGCGAGGCCTAGGAAGGGGACGACGTGGAGCCGGGGAAGACGCGGCAGTGGATGCCCACGCGGAGAGGAGTACGAGGGTTCACTGGTTCGGCTGTGGTGTGAGGCTGCCGTCGCTGCAGGGCCTGGCTAGCGGTGGGAGTAGTAGGGGGCGATGAGGCCTCAACGGCAGCACAGCCGGCCATTGGAGGCAGGAGCAGGCGGTCTCCCCGGCGCTGGTTTGGGCGGCTGGTGCAAGAAGAGCAGCGATTGAAGAAGCAGCATGACCGTTCGATTCAAATCCAACGGTTACTGCTGCTAGAATCGTTTGTTGACTAAGTTTACAAGCCCTGCGTACGCGTCAACTTAGTAGGCCCACAGGTCAGCCTCCCAACCGGTGCGCCCCAGATGTCAGTGGGAGGAATCATTTTTTTGCTTAATAAGGAGGCAGTTGATTGCGTGCGGCCAGGCCAGCGGAGGGAGTAGGGTGGGCCGGGGAAGCCTGCGCGGCATCACAGCGGGCCACAAGAGGAGGGAGCAGGCAGTCCCGCCGGCACTAGTTTAGGCGGCTGGAGCAGGAAGATCAGAGATTGAAGAAGCACGTCGGCCGTTGGATGGACATCCAACAGTCACTGCTGCTAGAATCGTGTGTTCACTGACAAAGCCTTGCGTAAACAAGTCAGCCTCGAAATCTGTGGCGTGTACAGCCCATTTGCTATTATTTTTATAATTTTTACTCATTTTCTAATTCATATGGAATTTATTGCAGCCCGTTTTCCATTTTTAGAATTGCTGGCCATTTTCTGGTCAGTACCAGGGTCAAAAAATTAACTAAATATGTGGGAAATTTTGAAAATTCGCAAATTTTTGCTGGGGGACGAAATATTCTTAATCCAAAAATTAATAGCCATACTAAAACAAATTTAAAAATAAATTAGTACTATGTCATGTTAAATCCAATGAAATACGTATAAGATATCAGTGAAGAACAAAAACAAAAAAAGAAACTTATATCCCATTTGCTATAATTTTTTTGGAATTTTCAACCCCTTTTGATATTACTTTTAACAGACATTGACCATACTCTTAAGCCAGGCCGGAATGCATCCCTCCTCGTCTTGAAAGATTTGCAGCCCAGTAATTCGGAGAAAACAAATAGGCCTAGCTTGGGTATTCTTCAAAAAGAAATACTGGGCTACCTATTTTCCCAAAGAACTGGTGCATGAGCATTTAGCTTTATTTATTTATTTATTTACTTATTTATGTTTAGGGGACCATGAGCATGTACCTGGGCCGGATTCATGTGAGAGCCTCCCTTCCAGTTAATTATGGGCTTCTCTATTGGGCCTTCATCAGTGGGCTGCATGTTATCAACAAGTGGAAAATGTGTTCCGTACGAAAAATAGTATGCGCTACGTACGGTACGGGGCACTAAAGGATCGAACCGTGCAACGACTTCCAAAACATTGTGTTTGTCGTTCTAACAACACATTTATTCAACCAACAGACAAATATACTACTGATTGTACATTGAAAACAGCAGCAGCAGCAACCAGGGCTGGGGGTGCAACAGAAGCAGTAAGCAGGCCAGAAGAGTGAAGACGCAGCTCTCTCTTCCAAACCAAACATCAGCCATCATTACAAAAGGGCTACCAAAAAAGAACAAGTGTATGCATCAAACTAAATAAAGATCCTACTACACCAAGTGTACGCATCTAACTAACTGGCTCAGTTAGACGTTACTATTTATTAAGCTGTGGAGATTGGCTGACGGCTTGAACCAGATGGGTGCCTGACGGGGGAAACTCCAGCCAGCAGGTCGAAGTCTGATACTTGCGACCCTCTCTCCTACTTTGGGCTGCAGAGCATGGCGGCACATATCAGGGTATGGTGCATGCAGAGACGCATGGTACGCTGTGTACACACAGTTTTGCCTGATGAACGAAACCGCGCTGCCATCATGATCCTTGCCGTCGGTTATCTCCTGGTTAATCGGATAATTCAGTCCGACAAACAGAGAGTGTGTACCAAGGCTACTTACCAGCCTCCAGTCAAAAATTCCTGAAGGCCCAGAGAAGCTGGGATCCTGCTCAAAGACCTTGCAGTGACTGTGATTGTATTCCGCGAAACAACACGTCCGGTACGTGCGAACGATCATCAATCTTTCGTCGTCGTCTGATCGAGCCAGGAACCACCTGCAACTGCCATGCCGCTTTTCTTTGAAAGGTTCTGGGATTAGGAAGGGTAGGGACACCAGGCGGTCTACAACATCATATCAAGTTGGAGTCAAATAAAAAAGGGTCTTGATTTAGTCAATCTTAAGAACGACATGTTATGAGCATGAATATTTTTTCAGCAAATGTTGACAGTAATATAAGCAAGCCATCATGATATCAGAGGAAAGTAACATACTGCTGTAACAGCCGTTTGTAGCGATGACTGGAGTAGGCCAGCAATACGTCCAACCATAGAAGGAGCCGACAGCGTAAATTAAGCCCTTGTGTTCAATGTCATCAGAGAACCATGGAGGATGTATGATCCTGCGATGGACGTGAAGATTTATCCACTTACCGCAGTGACCTGTCAGATAGGTGAGACCGCGGTTGAAGAACGCAATTAGCCTGAAGTCTTTATAATTCGTAGATCTTGTGGGCACTTGGCAGATTACAACCTTGAGCAAATCAAACTTGGTATCATGTTGGCTACTGTAAGATTCTGAGTATTCTAGGCCATGGTGCCAAAGCAGTGCAGTGTTAATAGAAGGAAGGGGGATCAATCGCCGGGTGTAGACCTCCACGAGCATCCAGCTGCCGCGACCGTCGACAAGCACCATCCAAGACGTGTTCATGCCGACCCAGTACATACCGTTAATGTAGTTGAGGCTAACGGGGATCGGATCGCAGTCAAGGGGGTTGATGCTCGCCACCCTACGATCGTTATGCTGCGTGACACGCCATTTCTGAAGATCAGGCGGCATCAGCAAGCAAGGAGCTGGCTTAAAAAGCTCCGGCCTGAGGGCTTTGAGTAAACAGTATAGCCCCGACGAGCACGCGGCGAGCGGCTGGTACTGAGATTGTCCACACGCGAAACAATGAGCTTGATTACCTCTGTGGGGAGCGAATTCCAACCACTCTTTCGGCGGACGCTGCTCGGTTCTGCCATTGTTAGTGCTTGGGTTTCGGACGAGGGGGGGAGGCGCCTTAGCGGGGATGGAAGATTGGACGAGATTATGTGTGGACAAAGATGGAGAAGCGAATATGTGCTGCGGGAAGTGGGCAGGTGATGATGACTACAGCACGCTGCTTGACTTACGAGACACATACCAGCAGCGTAGGGTCATGTCGATGCCAGACAACTTGCTTGAGTGATCACAGTACTGGTACTCCCTACAGTGCTATGCCCTAACTTGCTTGAGTAGAGTAGTAGAGTAGGACTCTGCTCTACTACTAGCACCGGAGGAGTAGTATATTCTAATCTAAAATAGTTACAAACTTCAATGCCCGAGCATGGAGCGACTACGAACCGTGCTCAAAGACCGTGTCTACGTGGTGTTTGGACATGGGCGACAACCTCAACGCCAATGGTGCTGCTCCCATTGCACCGTATGTGTTTCTGTCCTTCCTGTTCGAAATCGTGGTAGAATTCATGTTTCTACTCTGTATCCTACTACTATGCTAGTCCACATGATTAGTTTCATCTCTGTTATAGCCGTCATGATTTATTTTGTGCTTATTCGGATTAAATCTTGTAGTAACTTGCTCATATATTCAACTGGCGCAACGTCCCCTACAGCCACTCCCGTTTCATGGACGCCCTGGTCGATGCCTCCAAGGAACCCTTCGTCCACTGCTATGAGTGCCCGATGCCGTTTTGTGGCTCGCCGGCAGACATGGTGCATCACCTCACGGATGCGTGCAGCGGTCACTGCTGGCCCTTGGCGGAGAACATCAAGTACGAGACGTGCTACCCGTTCACCATGCCGGAGTCGCTGGAGGATCACCGCTGCCTGCTAGTCTCGGAGGAGGACGGCAGCATCTTCCTCTTGATCGTGGGCACCGGCGAGGCCCGCGCAGGCCGCCGCCCCGTCTCTGTAATGTGCGTCAGGGGCGACGCCGCTGATGCTGACACTGACACGAGGCCGATGTACGGGTGCGTGGTCAGTGTTACTACCACTCCGGGTCGCGTGGGCGGCGACACCGGCCTCATCGAACGGACTTGGACTCTGGGGAGCTGGGACTATCCCGCCAATGTGGACTTGGGAAACCCATGGCATCCTTTACCCGCCGACGCGGTGCACGGGGACTCCAAGGAGGTTCACCTGGACATACACATTATCAAGTTAAATGTTGATCATTAGTCTTCGCTCAATGTAATCCGCTGTCTAAGCATGTGGAGACTTCCATGCAGGATCTTGCTCTATTGGAGTATCGCACATGAATAAAAGTGTATCCCTTTATGGTTTAGTCTAGAATCTTCCATGTATGAATTTTTACTACAGTACTGGTGAAAGACTTATGATGAACCATTTCTTACATCTCCTCTGCCCGCTTGCAAGTCATCCTGATTTAATCCCTCCGTCTAGGTGTATAAGGGCATGGTTAATATTACTTAATAGTATAGCCAACTGTTGACTATAAGAAAGTGCCATGTCATCTGTAGCCAACATGTATAACAATCGATACTCAAAAACTAATTCTTAAAGATCATTTCTTGCAAAGCAAAATAAGTGTTATTTCTTCACAAGTTTTGGATGCAGGTTGAACAGTTGAACGCTTTTGTTTGCACAAGATACCTTTTTATCTATTTCACCCGGATGTTTGTGAGCTCTAGAGATTAAATAATATCCGAAGAAACCTATCGATACCCGTTACACATGAGATGACCCCCACATCCTTTGTCAAAATAAACAACTCCCCGATCAATGCATTTCACTCTTCGGTGCAACGCACGGGCACCTTACTACTATAGATTAGTACGACCAAAAATTGAACTAACATTATATATAGTACGATAAATGCTGATGCATGTCACCTAAAATTATATCATTCAAAACTATGTTCAAATACGAATCCAACGATATAGTTTTTGTTGACATGCACTAACATTTTGTCAGTTAAATCTTCAGTCAAATTCAATGGGGGACTAATAAACCATGACCGATGTAGTACAAGTGTAGAGGGCGGCGCTGCACGGGAGTCTCACCTCTCACCCCGCTCGTGGCGCGACAGTAAAGCCGTCATATCACAAAACCCAACCACTCCTAGTAATAAGTGGCCTGGTGAAATAAACGGACAAGCAACCATCACATCCCTCCGTCTTTTTTGCATTTCATCTCTCTGCATTTACTTTCTCCGGTTCATCTCACACACTCGATCCCTAGCTACTACTCCTAGGGCCAGTTCTTTTGCCGGCTTCCCCAGCTTTTCCCACAAGACTAGTCACAGTGGAGAGTAACAATAAGGCGCCTCACTCATTTATTGGGCTTCTAAACTACTACTCCGTCCTGGTTTATTCAGCACCATTGTAATTTGTGCTAAATTTTGACCAAAGATTTAACTGGTTTATTCCTCACCATTGTAATCCCTCCGTCTAGGTGTGTAAGTCATCTTACGAAAACCAAATAATCCCAAAACACTTAGGCGCGGTGCATTAACTTCTACCTCGTTTCTTGTTTCTTGACATATCAACCAATAAGAGATAAAGAGTGTGCATGCTTTTAATGACTTGAGATATCAAACATGACATGCAGTGGTTAGTTCATTGCATGCAATACTATTAATTAGCAAATAAACATTATCTTTTCTCGTTTTCTCCTCCTCCTTGGTCACGGTGCACAGCCTAAGATGACTTACTCACCTAGACGGATGGAGTAGTGCATGTGACATGCACTAACTTTCATTAGTTAAATTTATGATCAAAATTTGACACAGATTACAATGGGGACCAATAAACCAGGACGGAGGTAGTAGTTATGGGATTACTAATCTAGAAGCCTAAAAGAACTGGCCCCTGGTACTCCTACTAGTAGTAGTACTCAAGTTGGAATTCCAATTGCACGACACAACTTGTTAGGCAAAAAATTCGATACAGGGTGTAGGAAGCGGTTTGGGAATTTGCATGCCTTTCCAACCAGTGAGATACTCCGTACAAAGTACAACAGAGAAATAACCACAGAGAAGGAAGCTAAAAGTAAACAATCAAACGAGCATTTTTGCATTTGTTTTGCATTGAATCGTTTCACAAGCTTGACTAGTGCTGTTTTTCTACTTTTACAAAAAACCGCATCGTAATGTTAAAACGTGCATTTGCACGTACATAAGTAATAGTAGTACTCCCTTCGTCTAGGTGTATAAGTCTTCCCTCCTTCTTGGTCACGGTGCACAACCAAAGATGACTTATTGACCTGGATGGAGGGAGTAGCACAGTCTGCAAGCATATATCGAGAGAGACGTGTAGTGCGATAGTATATAGTAAAGTTTGTGCTATATGCACGTACTTGCAAAATGCGTACGAATACACAAGGTTTCCAAACTTTCCCTTTTACATAATTAATTAAGGACGCTAAAAATTCCTGAACATTCAGGATTTATCATTTGCGTCCAAAAACTAATGAGATCGCCTTACGAAACAAAAATTATACTCCTCCTAAAAGCCACGACGCTCGCAGGAGCGCTTGCGGCGCGCCACGAGTGCCCTGGTGCACGGCCGTTTCCCAGCGCGCCGACACAATGCCTCTTCCTCAGCCTCACAACTCGCGAGGTGCTGATTGGCGGCTTGCCGGCGGGCGAGCGCAATCTCACCGGTGTGGTGATCCGGCGCCAACAGGTACTCCTCCTCGCTGGAAGCGTGCACCTGGTCCACGTACCGCCAAGCGTGGATGAGGCGCTTGGGCCCGACTGCACTCAGGGCGTCGGCACGGGCGTCCTCCACCACCCTCACGGCCCTCGCACAAGCCTTCTGCCAAAGAGCCAATTGCCTGACTCTCTCGGACGCGACATAGGCCTCCCAGGCAGCTTGTTCCGCGGTGCGCTTCTCTTCCTCGGCCTTCGTCTCCACCTCTACTTTGGCGCGCTCTGCTGGAGGCAAAGCCTCCCACAAGGCGACATCCATTTCTTTCCAAAGCTCCTCAAGGCTGGGGAGCTCGACGGGCGGCGCAGCGTTCTCCTTGTAGCGGAGAGCCGACGCGTCCTCCGGCACGCGTGCTGGCGAGATTGGGAACGCCGACGCGTCCACCTCGACGCGTCACGGTGAGGAGCGGAACGCCGATGCGTCCTCCTCGACTAGTGGCGGCGAGGAACGGAACAGCGACGCGTCGCGTCGCGGCGAGGAGCGGAATGCCGGCGCGTCCTCCTCGACTAGTGGCGGCGAGGAACGGAATGGCGACGCGTCGCGTAGCAGCGAGGAGCGGAAGACCGACGCGTCCTCCTCGACTAGTGGCGGCCAGGAACGGAACGGCGATGCGTGACCGTCCGCGCGGTGCAGCGAGGGGCTCCTAGGGCTTGGGAGGGGCGATGCCATGGTGGTCGACATGAGAGGGAGGGGGAGGAGATTGCGATGAACGTGAACGTGAGGGGGAGGAGATAGCAATGTCGTGGGAGGCGCCGCATTTATAGCGAGCAATGGCACACCTACGTAAGATATGGACTGAGCAGCACTGACTTAACTGCAGGTCCAGTTGCGTCACTAACATGTGGGCCAGACCCCTGTTGGGCCCATATGTCAGTGACCCAATGCACCTGCAGTTAAGTAATAGCTACGTGGGCATATTTGTTGGAGTAAATTACGGGGGAGCGAAGGGGTGGAAATATTGCTGGTCACAACAGATTGGACGAGCGTGGGGGGAGGAGAGTCATGCATGCAGATTTTTTCACACGGGGTGGAGTGGTGGGACCGCCGGAGGGAGAAGGAGAGTTTGGCAGGCATATTGTTTCCACACATGGAGAGGAAAAGATTTGGAGACGAACGGGCTTCCTGCAGGTATGGGGAACGATGCATAATAAGTCATCTTGCATGCCGGGCTAGGTATAGTCTCAAGTCATTAAAAACATACACGCCCCACACATGTTCATATCTCAAGGTGCACTAAATTATTGCATGCGATGATTAAGGCTGGCCATAATGGTGGTATCTTAGCTGGTATCATGCACACAGGAATAGCAAACATGCTGATGTGGCAAAGAATTAAAGAAGAGAGGGGGGTTAGAGTAACTAGTGTTCATGCATGCATTGGTAAACACATTTTTTGTGAAGAACGACAACACTAGTTGAGTACTTTTGCAGACTTCAAAAACTATTCCACCGCCTCTACTATCTTGCTAAGAGTAGGTGAAAATTTTGAATCGAGCCCTTTAAACTAGAAGGGAGGTAGTGGTACTCTAAGGCTAGTCATTGTGGGGAGTAACTTAGACTAGTAACATGCATATGTTACTAGTCCATGTTACTACCTCTATAGTGCATAGTATCATAGATTAGTATCATAGGTGGTCTCATTTATTGCCATGCATGACACATAGTAGCATCACATTTATTATGTTATGGTATCTACCTATGTTACTATAATCATCTCTCTCTTCTTTAATTGCCTACCACATTAGCGTGTTTGCGAGTCCCAAGTGCATGATACTACTTATGTTACCCCCACTATGGCCAGCCTAATAGCTAACCTTGTTGTGATGACAAGATAGGACATGGCACGCACCTGGACGGAGGAACTAGTCTGCATTGTGCATTTAAGTTTTGTCTGAAGTCAATGTACCTCTACTTTCACCAGACTTATAGAAAAATGTGTCAACATTCACAATGTCAAATCAATATTTTTACACTCATTATAAAACGTAGTTCTTATACTCATTATAATCAGTATTGTAGATATTGATATTTTTAGTATAAATTTGGTCGTGGGATTTCATTGATGCCTGTCAAAGCGTGGAGGAAGCGGAGCTTAGGGCTTGCATTGCCGGTCTCTACATAGGTATTTCTCTTCATAATCCTGTAATTTTAGAGACTGATTGCGCTTTTGTGGTAGCGTCTCTTGCATCGGGGGACTATGACAGGTCTGCTATGCGTGACCTGAAGATGAAAGCGTTGAGCATCTCGAAGTTGATCAACAATCTTCAATTGTCAAAGATTAGCCGTTCGGCCAATAAGGTGGCAAACTTAATCGCTAAGTATAGCTTTGACAATAGATTAGATGGTATTCTTGTAAATAACATACCGCCCTGTGTGGTGAATATTGTATCGAATGAGTGTACTGGTGTGGCTGGTTATTTAATATAAGGTGGTGTTCAAAAAAAAGTATAAATTTGGTCAAACACTATGCAAACAGTTGACGGGAGTAAAAAGGACCAGAGGGAGTATCATGCATGCGGAGTAGGCAAAAAAAATTGCTTGTCTAAAAAAAGGCAAAAAAATTGCTCATTTATAGGCGGTCGAAGTCTCAAAGGGCGCGACCGCGCGAGGGAGGCGAAGGTCGTGGGAGGCGCGATGTTTGACGGAATTAAGTGAAGTTACATCCACGCGCCGGCATGGCGTGCGAACAGGCAGAAGCTATACCGTCAGGCCTACGATATGGGTCTAGTAGACATGACATCTAGTGGGTCCCACATAGTTCTTGAGAACTCCTTGGGGGCTTGCAGCCATTTATCCACCGGGCAAGCCAGCAACCCCACGCCGTTCGCACGCCCTACTCGTCCCCGTCTTCTACCTTACAACAGTTCGCTCCCAGTCGTCCCGTCCTTTCACATTAGTTCGCTCCCAGTTTTTTTGCGGGGTACAACAGTTCAACTTCTCCTAACCCTCCTCCAAAATCCATGGCCTCCCAAATCTCCATGGTCGCCGCTGAGTACCAGGTTAGAGCCATCACCGGCGATCAGTTCATCGTCATCTACACACGTGGATCCAAGATGGTGAAAGCATGGCTTGCTCGCTTCCTACGCATGTTCAACAGTTCAACGGATGAGTGGGTCGCTGGGCTAGATGTTGAGTACACCACAGTCCTGGGACGAGAGAAGGATCTAAAGGACGAAGAGAGGAAGAAGCCCGCCGTGATCCAGGTTTGCGTACATAACGTTTGCTTGGTCTACCACATATGCCATGCCGACGTTGAGTGCTAGGATTTTAAGAGCTTCCTCAAGGACAAAAGAGTGAAATTCGTTACTGTAGGCATTAAGAACGACAGGGATGTCCTGCGTCGGATAGGTCTCGTTGTAGGCCAGCCCTTCGATCTCCAGAAGGCAAGCTCGGTGTCCACCTCTCAACCTTCAATGCTGACCCTAGCAGCAGCCATGATTGATCCTTCATACGCTAAACTGAAGAAACCTCATCACGAGCTTCATCATGCATGGGAGTCGAAGACATTAGATGAAGATCACATCCTGTACGCAGCAATGGATGCCTACCTTTGTTTAAGTATCTACAAGGGTTGGATGAAGAAGCAGAGCCCAGTGTCCGATTCAAGCAAAGAAGCGTCGGCGAAGAGGAAGAGGAAGAGGGACGAGGACGAAGTCGAGGACGTGGACTCGGACTCCGAGTAGGTGGCAGTGCCGTCGCTCATGCTGGTTCTACTTCAGTGTCAAGCGGACTAGTTGCTTAGTTTATTTTCAAGGGTGTGTTGTGCTGAGGCCCCAGCAGAACTATGTTTATGTTCTTTCTCATTATTTGAACTCTTTAGTACGTACAGTAGTACTAGTACTATGTCTTACTACTGTTCTTCTTGCAGTTGGTACTACTGCTCGTATCTTCGTGTTCCTGCTGTACTTAATACGTTCGTACTAGTAGTATAATTTGGGTCAGTCGATTTGTGAAAGAAGTTCGACGGAGCGAAGGAAGAAGACGGCAGAAGAGGTGGAAGAAGCCCTTCTAGCCATCCATGTTGCATCAAACGGCTCACATGAGTCGACTGACCCAAATTGCTCCTTCAGATTGCAGGATCCACGTGGCATTCAAGGTCTCGAAGGTAGATTCCGCATCCGCACCCGGTTTGCAGGCTCGACGCGCGCGCGACCGGCTTCCGCTGCGACAGCCACCATGCGCGCCTCCTCCGCGCGGGCGGAGACGACAACGACATGCTAGTTCCTCCTCGCCGGCATGCTGGAGCACGCGCTCGTCCTCCTCTTCGTACGCTGCATGCATAGACGCGGCTCCACCAGCTGCTCGCGTGCTTGGCACCGCGGCGGCATCGCGAGGAGGGACTGCAGACGACGTGAGCGGGCGAGCCTTCGGCTTCATGGCACAGGGATGGCGGCGACACGGCGGTGATGGGCGAGAAATTGTTGGCCGGAGCAGGCGGGCGCCGGCATGCGCAACGGCGGCGGCGGCATATTGATGAGTGCGCGTGTGGGAGCTTACTTTAGTTTTATATATAAGGTTGGTCAAACTTAAAAGAAAACCGTACTAGTACACGTAAACATTAGACTTAGGCAGCGCTTTTATTAGTTAGTACGACAGCCACGATACGGAATCATGTGCAAGCGCGTGAACCGCGGCCGCGCGGTCGATCAAACGGTGCGTCACCGTGTCGCGCTTGAAGGACATCCACCGAACCTTTTGTGTGTGTGAAAACAATCCTCGAATATTATTCAACTTTTTTTCCTGTGAAAGTTTTTGACGCTGCAATATTTCCATATATTTGAATTTAGCTCCCGTTCGTGTTTATTTGGATTTGGACGTTTTAGGTGCGCCCTAGTTTTTTTAATAATGATTTTGTGTGTGTGACTGAGAGAGAACGTGTGTATGTGTCCATATGTGTGTTGTGGCGGAAGGGCAATGTGGAGACGGTGTGTGTGTGATACAGACATAGAGAGGTGTGAATGTGCAAATGATCATGCATGAGTGAGACATAGACAGATGCCGACACGTTGTGTATACATGAGAGAACGGTCTTCTAGTTTACTTGTGTGTGTGTGTGTGTGTGTTTGTGTGTGAGAGGGAGACAGAGGGAGAGAGAGGCAGAGAGAGGAGCATCCGTAACACAACAACCATCTCTCTCGATTCGTCCGTCCCTCGCACGGTCGCATGCAACACATGCATCAAGGCGCACATTTTGACACCCTCACCCGGCCCCTGCCCACCTCAAGGCCCGCACAATCTCTTCGTGAATACCCATTTCTCTCCTTAGGTTTGTTTTCTCTCAATATCTGACACACACACACACACACACACACAGAGACACACGCAGCACAACACACACACACTCCCCCGAGCACACAATTCATCCCCATCCAAGGTTATACGGCGACCACTCTCGCTTGTGCTTCTTTGCACCCCAACATGCACAACACCTCAATCTTCAAAGAGGGCATCGAGCAGATCGAAGACGGCGACCACACCGCGCTAGAGAATGCGGGGTCATTTGGAAGCAGGGTGATGTGACGACGGCTGACTGACTCCTCCCCCACCCTCTCTCTCTCTCTTTTGCACAAAATTACCAATCCCTCTCTCCCCCGCACAAAATTGTCGATCCCTCAACCCACGAGATCCTTCCCCTCTCATCCATGTTTTTCCAGCTCTCTCATCAAACATGTTGTCTCTTCTCCTTCCACGTATACAGAATCTAGATGCACACGCATCTCATGTATATTACATGTATCCATCTTTCTCACAGACCTAACATCTTCCTCTCTCTTTCTCTCTCTATCTCTGTCTCTGTCTCGTCAGGTTTGTCTCCTACTCTCTTGTCCACATACATACAATCTTTCCCGCCCTATCTGCTCCATCTTCAAAAGCTCTCTCTGCACGTTTCATTCACACATTGGGATATGTCAAAATGTTTCTTCTATAATGGCTGATGTAGAGTTATGGTTATTTTTGTTGCATCCTACAAAGTAATAACTATGAAATGCATTTAGATTCTCATTTGACTGGGATTATGTGAGTTTGATCATGTTGTGAAGTACTATAGACCTTGTATACATCTTGGGATTCGACAATGATTGTAACTATTGAATTGTATAGACCATTACATTCGAAGTCAATAGCCTAATATATTTATTTCACAATTTCAACAAATGATTAGTTCACTACAAACTAAGAAAAAAAATGTGTACTCCCTCCGTTTTTATTTAAGTCCGTGTATTAGCATTGGTCAAAGTCAAGTTTTGTAAACTCTCAGAAAGCTTATAACAAAAAATATTAACATATACAATAACAAATAAATACCATTAGATTCATTATTGAATGTACTTTCACATCATACATATTTGTTATGGTAAATGTTTATATTTTTCAATAAACTTGGTCAAACTTTAGGAAGTTTGACTTCGGTCAAACTTAATATGCAGAGTTTACTACTACTACTCGCTAGTTGCTTAGCCGGATCACTCAACACGCCACACGGGGAGTCCAGTGTCAGAAAATTTTGAGGTCAGCGAGAAAATCTCCCGCGACCCTGATTCAAGCAGTGGGAAGTTACCATCATAGCCTTCGGAACAGGCCTACGGATGACGCTTGGTAGGGGGCTGTTTTCGTAACTTCAGGTTCACCCTACCCAGCCAACCCCACCCCGGCACCCAGAGTAGTACACCTGAATACTCCCCATTTTCTATCCCCACCGCAAAATAGACTTCTCCACGGCACCGCAGCCTTTGTGCTCCTCCCCTTTACATCGGCGCACTCGTCCACCGCAGCGCATCTGCCTCATCGACGATCTCGTACGCCGCACTGGAGCCGGTCCACCGTTGTCGTCGTACATGGAGCCTCTTCCCCGGCATCGTCTTCCACGGTCTCGGATCTGCTTCCCGGAAGCCGACACCAAGCGCAGAAGTACCACCGCCATGGACAATGAACTGACTCCCGTTGCCGACCATGACTCACAGAGGCCGCCGCGACCATCATTCTCCTCCTCGATTGGTAATGTGTGTATTGAATCACTTAGCAGTACATGTGCAGTTCCAATTTTGTTCATACCTACCCTTCAAATTTCCTGGGTGCTATTGTTCCCGTAAAAGTACTTGGTTATAGTCTCCATTGTCCAACAGAATATCAGCTTGTAATTGTGCGTCGCTCCTGTATCGCGCTGTGCTTGGGTAGGTTTTTCATCTGCAACCAGTAGTGTGGCAAATGATGGAAAGGTTTTTAGAACTAGCAAGATGCCCATGCGTTGCACGCATCAAGATGCATTTGTATGAGTAGTTTATCTTGTGGGAGAAAAGGATGAACGAGGGAAGGCCTTATTTGCAAATCTGGAGAGAGGGGTATGGGTATCTTTTTGATAAATTCCCATTTGTTTCCTTCCTATCTGTCAGATATAAATCGGACGGCCTATATTGCAAGAAAAAAGTATACAGAAAAAAAGTAGACAGTAAAGGAAGTAGAGATAAATATTAAATATAAAATATAAAAAATATAACAGTAGAGAAGAGAGTAGAGATAGCAGAGACGTCGGGAAAGGATCGCGCGCTCGCGGGAAAAAGCGGCCGGGCGTGCGCTAGTTTTGGCGCGCGGTGTCCGGCGCGCTTTATAAAATCCAACGCCCTCCCACCGCTCTGTGCCTTGCCACCGCTCTCTCCCCGCTCCGTGCCTCGCCACCGCTCTCTCCCTGCTCTTTTTCGCCTCGCCGCCGCCGTGCCACCATGCCGCCGCGTCGCCGGGAAACTTGGGGATACCGCGGCGTCCGCGCGCGCCCCTCCGACGGCTTCTCCGCCGAGATCCGGTTCCGTGGGATTCGCCTCGGCCTCGGCAATTTCGACACCGCCAATGAGGCCGCCTGCGTGTACGACGCGGCGGTGTGGCGCCTCCGGTGGCCTCATAGAACATTGAACTTCCCCAACGTGCCGACGCGGGAGCGAGCGCAGGAGCTCGCGCCTCTGCCGCGGTTTAGCACCGACGAGGATCATCGCGACAACTGGAGGCGGGAGCACTATCTCGGCATCACCGAGATGGACGAGGAAGCTATGGCGATGTGGCACCAACACTTCCCGCAGGACATCATCAACGAGCGCGAGTTCTACGCGCAAAGGAGGGCGGAGAGGGATAAGAGGAGGGCGGAGCGAGCCGCCTATCGCGAGGACAAGCATAGGCGAAAAGCGGACGCTCAATTCAACATGAGGCTAGGAGCCGCGTCGCCCTGGGAATCCGACGACGATCGGTATCTTCACGCCTACAGTCAGACGTCGGAGGAGGACATCACCGAGGAGGAGTCGGACGACGAGGAGTAGTTGAATTATCTTTTTTTATCTATCTATGCTGAGAACTATCCTCTACTCTCTAGTATCTACTTCTCGATCTCAGCACTGTAAACGCTTTTTAAAGCGCCGCGCATTGCGATTCTGTTGGAGATGCTCTAACATGGCAGACGAGTGCTTTAATGTTGCCCACAAGATGCACGAGTATTACTAGTAGTATATTTTTCTTGCCATGTTGAGATTTTAAAACCACGAGTGCGAACATGCAGAGGAGCAATGAAGACCAAACACGGGATATTCGGGACATCTTCAAGGAGCGTGGCAAGTTAAAGAGGAGCCGCACCAAACCTGTAAAACGAGCTTTGGTAAGTAACACCCTTTCAATTACTTTCGTGTAGCCTCGTGTTCTTCGATGTGTATATGTTGTAGTTTCTGTTTCTCTTAAGCGTGGTGTTCTTCGATGTGTAATAAGAAGAGTCTTAATCGTCCTAATGCTTTCGTTTTTAGCTTGATGTAGGAAGTGGGTGTTCTCACCTTGTAGTCTGTTTTTTTTTTTCCTTTTGAATTCACTTCTCCGAGTTCTGTTTATCTGGCTTCTACTAAATGGATCTAGGTTGCTCTGAGTATTGATCTAAAAAAGAAGTAACTTCATGTCAGGATGCAGTTCCTGCGAGGAGGGAAGTATGGTCAACCTCGAGATCATGTTTCCAAAATGAGGCTGGATTACACACAAGGTGCCAGTTCCCTAATGATGCTGGATTAGACACAAGGTGCAAATTCCCAGATGATGCTGGATTACACACAAGCCAGGTGGAGTCGTCAGCTGTTCGTGTCCTCGTGGCATTAGTAAAGGCTGAAAGAAAGCGTGCAGCAGCCCTTGAGAATGTAGCTGAGTTCCTGAAGAAGCGAAAAGAGCAATCAGATGCTCTCTTCACCCAAGCCAAAGAAGAGATGGAAGAAGCCAGAAATAAGCTAGCAGAGGCAGAGCAGGCTAGGCGTCTCCTGCTATCTAAAACTGTTGTCAATACAAAATTTCCTTCATAATAGCTAGGTTCAAATGTTTATCCAGTCAGCATGCCTGTTGTGATGTCCGTGCATCTACTGATGTGGCACAAAATGTTTTTTTTCGGGTCATGTAATAACAGCAATTACTTTCCAAACAATAACAGACGAAGCATTGGACATGGTATAGTTCACGCGCAAGCCCGACATTCCAAGTTCAACTTCCACATCAAACTCATGTTCACAGATATCTGCACATTCATACATAATGTCCACAACCATGATTCACTTCAAAGCCAAAAAAATGTGAGGAGAGTTATAAATAAAGAAAATCCTCTACTAGTTCCTGCTACCAGTGCGAGCACAACAAGTCAAGACCATGCGTAAATTAATTATATTTTAGTCATTTTTTGTGTTCTAAAATGCCTGCCGGCTCGCGGAAGGACGTGTTGCCGGCACACGCGCGGATTCAATGAAGGCAGGCGGGGCAGTCTTAAGCTGGTTGCACGCGGCGAGGAGGCGTGCTCAGCCGGGCCTGCAGCGAGTGCGGCCCTCTTGGCCGGCGCGCCGGTTCAATGCCTGCGCTATGAGAGGTCGCGTCCGTGTCAGAGCAATCACTCCCTCCAGTCCTTTTTTGTTTGGGTATAACAAAATCTCGTTTTCCATTCACATTTTACAAGTAAAATTCGTGGACAAACTTTGACCCAAAGTACGATGGGGACTAGTAAACCAGAATGGAGGTAGTAGTTTTTTTAATCAAAGAAGGGTTTCCCCTTCCGATTTTCATTACTGAAAACCAGCATCTAAATCTAAACCATAGTATTTGCCCTAGAACTACCAGGTTCAACATCTCGCAACATAAACCCATACAACCTCCATCGCAAAAAAAACCATACAACCATACGCCAAGGAGGTACGTAGTACTATGAATTCCATTTTTCGCTCCATACCAATCGTTCTAAAAACTACTTACTACTTATAACGCGCCATTGAAAATCGGAACTCTTAACCCCGCTAAAAAACGATATTTTAAACGTGGCTACTCGATCTGTGGCAACTGGCGAGCCACCGCGCTCCAAGTCGTTCACCTGTGGTCCCGACCATCAACTCCTACGGATCAAATTATCACGCGAGCTGACTATTCCTACAAAGGTGCTCCACCACGTACCCGGTACCCGCGAATGCAGCAATCGTGCACCTAGGGTTTTAGGGTTTATTTGTTAACGTCGCCTTTACGTAACACTCATGTGTGCGAGACAGCGAGAGGCCGACTGCGTGCGTGCGCCTCTTCTCTTCGTATATGTACTCCACCGTTTGTCTGGTGTCCAAAAAATTATAATAACTACTAGCAATGTGCCAATGCGTTGCCACACGATCAAAGTAGATTAATACATATTCACCGATTTGATAGAAAAAAAGTCTAGTTTTGAAATACGTATATCACTAAAAATATGTTATGTTTCACTCAAAATATATTCCTTTGGCGGTTTTGATGAGATAAGGGAGGAATGTTGTTGGTTTCAAGATTCGAGAAGTGGTATATGTCTAATTTCTACTCTTACTAGCAAGATGCCCGTGCGTTGCACGGAACATCAAGATCTTGTGGGAGAAAAGGATGAACGAGGGAAGGCCTTATCTGCAAATGTGGTGAAGAGTGCGGGTAAATTGCCATATTTTCCTTCCTATCCGTCAGATATAAATCGGACGACCTACATTGCAGGATGGCAGGCCCACCATCATCACCAACTCTATTTTTTATCCCTACTCTTATAAAAAGCATTGTCGGTGATGATCGTGTGCCTGCCATCCTGCAATATAGGCCGTCCGATCTATATCTGACGGATAGGAAGGAAACTATGGCAATTTTGCAAAAAGATACCCACACCCCTCTCCACATTTGCAAATAAGGCCTTCCCTCGTTCATCCTTTTCCCCCACAAGATAAACTACTCATACAAATGCATCTTGATGTTCCGTGCAACGCATGGGCATCTTGCTAGTTGTTGCAAAAAGCCCATGTGTGTGTGAGAGAGAGGGAGAGTGGAGGAGGACGGAGTGCATGTGTGACAAAGACACAAGGAGTGTGTGTGCGATAGGTATCAGCTTAAAATGAGGCGATAGTGTGTGTGTGCACGATCGAGAGGGCGTGTCTCAAGAAGGGAAGAAAAATCTACATAGATACAAGGAGCGGGAGAGAGACATGTATGCGATGGTGGAAGCACGAGTGTGCGGGTGTATAAACCTATCTAGAGGCTAGCTAGTCGATAAATGTTTGTGAGAGAAATACGAGTCGGGGTGCGAAAGCGAGAGTTTTGTGTGTGTGAGAGAGAGACGGTAGTCGGGAAGGGGAGTGGAAGCAGGAGTTGTGTGTGTGTGTCTGTGAGAGAGAGAGGAGACGGTAGTCGGGGTTGTCTGATCGGTAAACAAATGAATAATGTCAGTCTGGGATGGAGACGAAAAGGAGACCGCAACAAATGTTGTGTCTACAGGAGAGAGAGAGAGAGAGTAATTTTAGTGGTATGAGTCATATGTAGAGACATATAGGGTGTGTGAGAGAATCCCATAGAGAGAAAGACAAAGTGAAAGACGAGTGGAGACTGTGTGTGTGGCGGTGAAAAAGAAAGCTTAGGTACCGAGTGATACCAGAGAACAGTAGAGACGTGAGAGATAATGAAAACCGTGTAATGTATAATGATAGGGAGAGTGTGACACTTCTCAAGGGAGACGTCGAGAGACCATGTTTGCGAGGATAGGAGAAACATGAAGTGAGCGTGCGGGTGAGCTGGAGAAAAGAGAGTGATAGCTACCTGAAGGAGCATGCATGCGAGAGAGATGGGCGTGAAAGGAGTGAACAAAAAAGGGATTCAAATATTTGAATTCGAGATGATGATACATGTAATCCATACTCGAACCAAAATTGATCTATCAAACATGCATACTCATATGAATTCACGCACATCTATGTTATTTAATATGTAGATATTACTGATCCATACATTTTAGTAGAACATAATTTGGTTAAATTTTTTCGAATTCAACCTTAAGATTTCGAGATCGTTGTATTTGTAAATCATATTATACATATAAAGGAGCAGAATTCTTTGTTGTGCTTTTGAAAGTATATATAAAAAATGATGTATATAGAATGTAATTCCAATTGAAAATGGATCCCGCCCGAAAAAAATAGAATACAAACGGGATTCGAATTGAGTTGGCACGGTAAACGTGCACTCTGCAAAATTTGAACGAAGCGGGGAAAGTCGCAGTAACCGCCCGAAACCAAAATCTGCGAGATGGAAATCACTACTGCCTATCCCTGCCACGCAAAGCCTATCTGCTGGATTTCTATAGGTTTCGATAGGGGTAGGTTTGTAATTTCACCCAAACGTGACGTAACCGCCTCTCACCCGGATTCATACACGGTGGGCGCCAAAACACAGTGTGTCCTCGGCCGAAATCGACTCCCTCCCCGATTCATATTCATACACGGTGGGCGCCAAAAACAAACTCTCGTCGGCAAATATTCGGTGTATGCGAGATTACCGTCCTATCCCCAACCGACTAATGTTGCTGTGATGTAGTAGAAATTTGAAACGGGGGCTAAGTTTGTAAATTTCCTCGCATTTGAGACAAGCGCGCCCTGAATACATGGTTCCCCCTTCCTCTCTACCTCCCTTTTCCCCATTCGTACTCCGTGGGCGCCAAAACACCCTCTCCACCCCACCCTCCTCCGTCCGCCGCCGTCCGCCACCCCATCCACCGCCGTCCTCCTCCACCATGCCGGAGCTGATACCCCGACGCCGCCGTCCATTACAAGAGATCGACCTCTCTCATCCACGGCTTCGGACCGGGATCCTTGCATCCCGTCCTCTCGCTTCATCCCCGCCGTCGTCCACCTTGCCGGCGCCGCTCCTACGACCGTCTCGTCCACCGCGCCCCGCCGCCACCGTCTACCCTCCTAGATCTGCTTCCACGCCGCCGACAGCCATCGCTACCGCAGCACCGTCAAATTCTCAGCAGATGCGTACACGGCGCCGCACCAGAGGCGGTACTCTTTCGTATCTGCTCAACTTATTTATCGCAGCAAGAAAATAGATCGCCACTGCTTTACTCTGATTTCTTGTCTTGGTTGCGAAGTTGCCTTTGTCCGGTTTGCACCTTCAGATCCGCCATGGCACGCTCAACACTATACTCCCAATGCTTATGGTTTTCCCCTTTTATATTCCACACTAGTTAAATCACAGTAGACTAAATTTCAAAATTGGGTCAGTCGATTTTTCAGAGCTCGCCGGAGTTCGCCGGTGCGATCGAAGGGGCTCGGGTGGTTGTGGGGCCTCGCCGAACGAAGAAAACTCGACGCGGGTGGGGTTGGGGCGGGGTGGGGTGGGGTGGCGGAGGAACACAGGCGGTGGGGGCCGGTGGTCCGGCCGGCGGCCCGTGCGGTGTTCTGTATGGGAAGAATCAGAGACGAGGAAGAAGAAGGGTTAGGAGATGTAGGATCTTCATCCAACCGCCTGAAATGGTCGAGAGACAGCTGGGAGTTGCATTCTTAATGCGCTCTTGTTCATCACGTGTGGGCACTGCGCAACCAACATTTTATTATCCAAAATCTGCTTGCTCTTCTTTACCATGTTCCTCTTCCGTTCTTCTTTAATATGTACTCTCTCCGTTCCTAAATACAAGTCTTTGTATAGATTCCACCATGGACTACATATGGAGCAAAATGAGTGAATCTACACTCTAAAATGTATCTGGATACATCTGTATGTGATCCATAGTGGAAATCTCTACCAAGACTTATATTTTGGAACGGAGGGAGTATGATAGTAGTACAGTATGTTCCTTGTACTGAAGATGAGCAGGGACATTTGCAGTGTAGAGGTCTATACGGTCGGTTGTGATGGACACTTTGAGCCTCTTTGATTCGTAGGATCTTGTAAACATAGGAATAGGATTTGTAGTGGCCTGCCCACTTGAATCCTATAAGAATAGCAAGGAAATGCGGGGAGCTGTGTCGCCTTTGAGAGTTACACTGATATTAACAGTACCGCACCTTCACTTGAAGAGAGCTGGTATCCGAAGCCTTTCTAGCCGTACCGGCAATACTAGCACATATATTCCAGCAAGTTCCACTTTGCTGATTTTACTCTGATGCTTAAGGTTTTCCCGTTATATCTACACTATGATCTGTGTAGCTGCTTTGTGTCGCACTAGCAGCAGTCCACTCTTGAAGCTAAACACTGCAATGACTTACAAAATTGGCACCAAGGCATTGAGTGCCATTCTGGATGCAATGAAACTCATACGCTCCCCACCTGTTGATTCTTGTTCAGAATATGATCCTAATGACTATTCTAACCTCGAGGAGTCAAAGGCAGATGGCCTGTCCTGTTCACCCATCAAGGTGCCTGTTCTAATTTGGCAATGTTTTATTGATTGCGGGTATCTTGCATATGTTGTCTTGCATTTCTTCTACTTTGTTGCACCGCCATCTGCTTAGTTTACTCATCATATATGTCGAGATGCCATGCCCATCCATTATCAATACATATTCCATCTGTCATCATACCATGTTTTTCCACTCAAATGCTGTTCTTGTGCATCAGACATCAAAAAGGAAGAGGGTGATTGCCGAACCTGAAGGAGCACCAGCAAAGTCCTTGAAAAACGTGGTGGTGCCGGAGAAATCAGACAGCACCCCACTTATATTGGTGTACAACCAGTGACACAAAACGTAGGACCGACTCCAGCAGACTGTACCCATACTTCACTGGCCACACCACTAGCCCCACCACACAGGACCTGCACTCCAGCAAAAGGTATACCGATTTCATTTGCCATAGCACCAGCTGTACCACAGAAAAATCCCACTCCAGCAAAAAGTACAGCAAGTCCACCGGCCGAAGACCTATCCCAACTGCAGAGACGGCCAATTCCTGCAGATTGGAACCCCATTCCATTTATTCCCAGTTTAAAAGACAATGCTTTCAATGTTGTTAGGGACTACGTGCATATATTCCCATCATGGGAAGATTATTGTGAAGACAAACACCATTTTCACATCTTCCTGTCCAACTTACGTGTAAGTGCTATTATTCATGGTTATTATTTTCCTGTTTTCTGCTGATTGAACACATCAATGATTTACATTACATTGTTGTAACTAGGCGAGGGTCAATCTGGATAGTCATGACGAGCAAAGCTTGCTTGTGCTTTTCAAGGAAGCATTGCAGCAGTATCGGTGTTACCTGAGGAAATCACACTTTGATGGCAAGTCTATAAACGAATTTCCGGTGAAGTCTCCTGTGCTAAATTTAGAAGACATTGAATGGAAAAACCTTGTTATGCACTGGTCTCGTTCCCAGGATGAGGTACTGTCTATGAAATCACATGACAATTTGAACTTCTACTTTTCCGCATGTGCCTTACGGATCTTTTTTGCAGGAAATCTGCTCGAAGAAGAATTCCGGTTTGACAAGAACGACAGGATATCGCAAATATGCTGCCCGCTGCTTTGCTCTTGTTAGTACCTGTTGTCCTGTATCACTGTACTTGCATACATACCTGGTTCATTATGTGACAGCAGTATGCATGATAGCTTGCTTATCAATTGTTCGCTCCAAATTATCTGATCTGTATGAATGGTTACATTAGTGTAGAATATATCCAATGCCAATGTTTTTTTAGCTCTGCATTGTTCTTGTAAGTACATGCTGTCCTTTATCAGTGTACTTATAATGACAGGTAGTTGTTCATGTACCATCACTCTGCAGCTTATTTTCCTTTGCCCTCCATTTTCTACACATCAGATCTATATTTACTCTTACCATAAGGTTGGTACTGAAGAAGTTTAGCTGTGCATTGCTCTTGGCTGTACCTTTTGCCTGTATCGCTGCACTTACATTTATAGCTACTTGGTTATGTAGCATCACTCTTCATCTTATCTTAAATATTCTCCATTTTTTCGTATATTATCACATCTATATTTACTCTTAACAAAATGTAGAATAAAGGCAATGCTTTTGAAGAAGATTCTGTGGTAAACTTCTTGAATTGCCCCCCCCATCAGCATGGACAAGGCCTTTATAGAGCCTGTCTTCACCAATAATGTAAGTTTGTCCATCTCAAGCCTTCAAACTTTGTTGTATATATTTGGTTAGGCATGACTGCAACAGCTGTTTATTTTTGGTGTTTGCATCAAATTGCTTGTTTAAAGTTTATTATGTAGTTCATAAACAAAAGTTTGTCCTTTCTCAATTTAAGTTTTCAGTTGTACAACCAAGTTCCTTCTTCATACCATGTAAATTAAACTATACAGAGCAAGTGATCTTCTTTTGCACTGCATGTATGCTTCTGTTCTTCATCCGTAATCCAGTGGTGTGGTGAACCTACCCACTACAGCACAATGTCATATTCTGCAATGTCTTAACTATGAACAATGTCATATCATTCTACTATTATTTAAACCGTCTCTTTATTTGCCAATCTGAAATGGTATAAATTGACAGCACACTAACCATTGATACTTATGAGTTCTTGATCTGTAATCCAGTGGTGTCGTGAAGCTGCCAACTCCTTCACAATGTCATTTCCTGCCATGTCTTGACCTGAACAATACCATATTGTGTTAATGCAATTTTAAACTGTGTCACTTTATTCGTCAGTAAGAAATGTGATGAATTGTCAGCACTGATACTTTTATGTGCAAAACCTGTCATCTGTCTGCTTGTTTATCTTTCAGAGTGAGGAAGATATAAGTGTTGAACAAGCGCAGTCTCATCATCTTGCTCAGCTGCTTGCGCTGCAGCTCCCCAGCAGGGCTAACCTTTCTTGAACTCTATTGAAGTGATGTCGGTTTTGTATATTATTTTGTCGGCGTGTTTATTTGCACTGGTGGCGATCTTTGATGCCCAGTGTATGTAATCTGCTGTCTGCTTGTGCTTTATTATCATAGTGGCGAACTTTGATGCCCAGTGGATGTAATATGCCGTAATTTCTTTATTGTATAGTCTAGGTTTTTTCTTATTCACGATGCTGCAGTTATTTTACTGTATATATATCCTGTCTTCGCAGTAAACCGGCCAAACCGTAAAATTACGGTACATAATCGGGCCGTCATGCAATCACGATGTAGGTTGGGCCTGAAACGTGCCGAACAGCTCACGGGCCGGCAGCAGCCCGAAATGAACCCCGGCCCATGATTGTGCGAATCAAATCACGGGCTTTTAACAGGCCAAAATTGTCTCGGTCCTTGTTTGGCCCAATCAGATATCGGCTGCGAGCAGGTCGGATGCAAACCGGGCCGTAGTTAGGCCCAACTATATGACGGGCTTTTAACAGGCTGAAATTAATATAGGGCCAAAATGTTAAACGGGCCCTTAACAGGCCAAAACTAATATCAGGCCGAATTACTAAGTGGGCCTTTAGCAAGTGGGCCCAAAAGCATAGTGTCCAGTTGACGGGCCGAATCTAATATGGGCCATAATTGAGCCCAAAGCCTCTTAAAGGGCCGGACCTGATCTGGGTCGTAGTTTGGCCCAGAACGTGGTAGGCTTTTAACGGGTCGGATCTCATATGGGCCACTATTAGGCTCGGAGCGTGGCAGGCCATTAATGGACCGGGTCAAATATGGGCCGGCATTTGGGCCAAAACATGGCAGCCAGTTAATGGGCCAGCCTACTAGGGTCCTCAAAATCTTGTGGGCCTACAGCTGGGCCGTCCCATTAATGTCGGCAAAATCTCGTGGGCCTTTAGCTGGGCCGGCCCATTATGATCCGCAAGAATCTTGTGGGCCTTTACCTGGGCCGGCCCATTATGGCACACAAAAATCTTGTGGGCCTTTACCTGGGCCGGCCCATTATGGCCCGCAAAATCTTGTGGGCCTTTAGCTGGGCCAGCCAATTATGGTCCCCAAGATCTCGTGGGCCTTTAGGTGGGCCGGCCCATTATGGTCCGCAAAATCTTGTGGGCCTTCAGTTGGGCCGGCCCATTTAAACTTGATGGGCCGGTCCACATGTCAACATATCATAGGCGCGTCTCGCCCATTGGATGAGTGACACCTGTGCCAACGCGGACCTGACACGTGTCTCCTCCAGCCAATGATGATTTTACACGTGGAAAATCCCCATTGGTCGGGGCTGTTAACGGGTTATCGGATCCAAAACCTGCTAGTGGCGCACCTGTTTTGGCTACTAATGGCCCACTACAGGTGCGCCACTAGCATCACACCATTAGAATTTAATACTAATGGCGCACCCCTAGTGCGCCATTAGTATACCAGATACTAATGGCGCACCAGGGAGTGCGCCATTAGTATATCACACGGTGCGTCATTACTATCTGACTTAGTAATGGCGCACCACATACAAGTGCGCCATTACTAACAATTTTTTTTCAATTTTTTTCAGAATTGTTTTTTCATTTTTTTTTCATTTTTTTCTTAATCTCGGGTCACTATGGCTTAATCTCGGGTCAATATGCTTAATCTGAAGTCAAATTGCACTAAGTGGTCAAACTTCCCGGCATGTCACCCATCCTTACACTACTCCAGCCCGAGCACGCTTAACTTCGTAGTTCTAACCAACCCCAGCACCACTAATGTCGTCCCATTAATGTCGGCAAAATCTCGTGGGCCTTTAGCTGGGCCGGCCCATTATGATCCGCAAGAATCTTGTGGGCCTTTACCTGGGCCGGCCCATTATGGCACACAAAAATCTTGTGGGCCTTTACCTGGGCCGGCCCATTATGGCCCGCAAAATCTTGTGGGCCTTTAGCTGGGCCAGCCAATTATGGTCCCCAAGATCTCGTGGGCCTTTAGGTGGGCCGGCCCATTATGGTCCGCAAAATCTTGTGGGCCTTCAGTTGGGCCGGCCCATTTAAACTTGATGGGCCGGTCCACATGTCAACATATCATAGGCGCGTCTCGCCCATTGGATGAGTGACACCTGTGCCAACGCGGACCTGACACGTGTCTCCTCCAGCCAATGATGATTTTACACGTGGAAAATCCCCATTGGTCGGGGCTGTTAACGGGTTATCGGATCCAAAACCTGCTAGTGGCGCACCTGTTTTGGCTACTAATGGCCCACTACAGGTGCGCCACTAGCATCACGCCATTAGAATTTAATACTAATGGCGCACCCCTAGTGCGCCATTAGTATACCAGATACTAATGGCGCACCAGGGAGTGCGCCATTAGTATATCACACGGTGCGTCATTACTATCTGACTTAGTAATGGCGCACCACATACAAGTGCGCCATTACTAACAATTTTTTTTCAATTTTTTTCAGAATTTTTTTTTCATTTTCTTTTCATTTTTTTCTTAATCTCGGGTCACTATGGCTTAATCTCGGGTCAATATGCTTAATCTGAAGTCAAATTGCACTAAGTGGTCAAACTTCCCGGCATGTCACCCATCCTTACACTACTCCAGCCCGAGCACGCTTAACTTCGTAGTTCTAACCAACCCCAGCACCACCTCACTTAACAGGCACTTGTTGAAATATCTATCATATCAATCCTATTAAACCTTGTTGGTGTCTAGGACTTTGTTCATGTTCATGAGTATGATGAAACTTTGAAAAAATTTCAAACTTCCTGGTCATATTACGTATCATTTTTTGAAAAAAAATTCCAAAAAAAGTTCGAAACCAATTTTTTTTTCTGGTACTAGTGGCGCAACTAGCAAATGGTGCGCCACTAGTAAGTTTGAAATTTTTTCCATTTTTTTCCCTCTAGATCTTAAAAGCCCCGTAAATTTTTTTCTGTTAGTTTTTTGAGGATTTTGAAAATGTTTAACGGGGTTCCCCCGGTTAAATTCGGATGTAACTTTTCGAGTAGATGATTTTTCATATAAAAAACTTTTTAATCCGAGTTCGTATGCAAAAGTTATGCCCATTTTACAAATTCCAGAGAGATTTTGCAAATAAAGTCGAAATTCATATTTGTAAATTTTCCAACAAGTAGACCACATATCACATGGGAAACTTATTTTATTTTATTTTTTTGACATTTCCATCATTTTCTTTTATTTTTTTAAACTGAAAAGGCGGTCCACGGGGGGGGGGGGTGCATCCGGTGGAATTTTTGGGCCAAGTTAGTAATGGCGCACCATGGGAGTGGTGCGCCATTACTAGTTCAACTAGTAATGGCGCACCACACACACGGTGCGCCATTACTAGTTTTGAAAGAAATTAAAAGAAAATTTGAAAAAAAAACTAGTGGTGCACCGTGGATGTGGTGCGCCATTACTAGTCTATCCACTGGTGCGCCATTACTAGTTTTGAAAAAAAATATTTTGTTACTAGTGGCGCACCGTGGATGTGGTGCGCCATTAGTATTTGGACATTAATGGCGCACCAACACATGGTGCGCCATTAGTATATAGTAGTGGCGCACCACATGTGTGGTGTGCCATTAATGTCCATATTATCTATAGCCCTTTTCCTAGTAGTGATTCATGCACACCTAGTAAAGGCCAATGCATAGTATAAATAGTTTCTTGCAATTTTGTCATGTGGGAAACATAGAGAGGTGGAGATATAGTTCCTCTCTCATAATAATTGCAAGTAGGAGCAGCAAGCACATGCATATTATATCTATCAAAATCATCATGTGTAATAGTAAAAGGCAACCCATCAATATAATCCTTAATAAGAGCAAACTTCTCCGATATAGTATAATCGGGAGAACTCAAAAAGATAATAGGGCTATCATGGGTGGGTGCAATAGCAACAATTTCATGTTTAACATAAGGAACTATAGCAAGTTCATCTCCATAAGCATCATTCATATTGGCATCTTGGCCACAAGCATAGCAAACATCATCAAAAAGGGGTATTTCAAGAGAATCAACGGGATCATAACAATCATCATAGCAATCATCCTTCGGTAAGCACGAAGGGAAAGTAAACAATGTATGAGTTGAAGACTTACTCTCATTAGAAGGTGGGCACGGGTAGCTAATCCGCTCTTCCTCCTTTTGTTCTTCGCTCTCCTCATCATCTTTTTTTATCCAATGAGCTCACAGTTTCATCAATTTCTTCTTCCATAGATTCCTGCAAAATATTAGTCTCTTCTTGGACAGCGGAGACTTTCTCAATAAATGCATCAATATAGGAATTGTATTCATAATTCTCATAGCAATATTTCAATATAGCAAAATTTTCAGGCCTATAAACATCATCATCAAAAGCTTTATACTTTTCAAACAAAGATTCAATTTCATAAGCACCCTTAAAAGCAACAAATTCTTCTATTTGTTCCACATCATAGTAACCATATATACCTCTAGCATAAGAAGCCAAGGTTTCATTATCATTAAATTTGCCTGAAAAGGGAAGGTGTGGAGCCTTCATCCTAGAGCAACAAGTATAATCATATCTCAAGCATAGTTGCCTAGCATACCACTTCAACATATAAATTTGATCCCATAATAGTTTCCCTTTTTGAGTCAAGGGATAATCCCTAAAGTATTCACGTTGATCCAACGTGTCTCCCATTACATAACTGAATGAGGTTTTCTCAGGATTATCAAAGTGGTACATAATATTTTTCACATAATGATCATCTAGGGTTTTAGGAGGTTCCCCATCTCCATGAGTAGCAAGTACACCTAATTTTTTTGGTATTTCGTGTTCCATATCCATAACTAAACATAAAGAACAACTAAGAACAGCAAATAAAAATTACTTAGTGATAAAGCAAACAAGCACACACGAGAATATTCACCCCACGCTATAAGACCCCGGCAACGGCGCCAGAAAAAGGTCTTGATAACCCACAAGTATAGGGGATCAATTGTAGCCTTTTTCGATAAGTAAGAGTGTCGAACCCAACGAGGAGCTAAAGGTTGAACAAATATTCCCTCAAGTTCTATCGACCACCGATACAACTCTACGCACGCTTAACGTTCGCTTTACCTAGAACAAGTATAAAACTAGAAGTACTTTATAGGTGTTGTTGGATAGGTTTGCATGAAAATAAAGAGCGCGTAAATAAAAACTAGGGGCTGTTTAGATAAAAACACAATAAAGTAAATATAGCGAGTGTGGAAAAGTGGTGGTAGGAGTTGCGAAATTGTCCTTAAGCAATTGACTACTTTACTAGACCGATAGCAAGTTTCATGTGGGAGAGGCCACTGCTAGCATGTCATCCCTTACTTGGAATTCTATGCACTTATGATTGGAACTATTAGCAAGCGTCCGCAACTACTAACGTTCATTAAGGTAAAACCCAACCATAGCATTAAGATATATTGGTCCCCCTTCAATCCCGTATGCATCAATTTCTATGCTAGGTTGAAGCTTCTGTCACTCTTGCCCTCCAATACATAGTCCTATCAACATACAACTAACCCTATGGTGTGATCCACGCGCGCGCTCATATGATTGGCACTAAAGGACAGCAACATAACCACAAGCAAATTAAATCAATCATAGCAATTCATCAACCACCGATAGGACAATGAAAATCTACTCAGATATCATAGGATGGCAACACATCATTGGATAATAATATGAAGCATAAAGCACCATGTTCAAGTAGAGGGTAGAGCGGGTTGCGGGAGGGTGGACCGCTATAGATAGAGGGGGGAAGGTGATGGAGATGTTGGTGAAGATGGCGGAGGTGTTGGTGAAGATCGCGGTGATGATGATGGCCCCCGGCGGCGTTCCGGCACCACCGGAAGCGAGGGGGAGAGAGCCCCCCTCCTTCTTCTTCTTCTTTGACCTTCTCCCTAGATGGGAGAAGGGTTTCCCCTCTGGTCCATGGTCTCCATGGAGTGGGAGGGGCGAGAGCCCCTCCGAGATTGGATCTGTCTCTCTGTCTCTCTCTGTTTCCGCAATCTCGTCTTTTGCCTTTTCACCGTTTTGTATATATATGGAGATCCGTAACTCCGATTGGATTGAAACCTTCACCCAGATTTTTCTCCAAAAATTAGCTTTCTTGCGGCCGAAGAAGAGTAGCAACCGCCTTATGGGTGGCCCACGAGGGCCAGGGGCGCACCCAAGGGGGCAGGCGCGCCCCTACCTCGTGGCCACCTCGGGCACCGTCTCGCGTTGATTCTTCTTCCCATATTCTCCAAATATTCCAAAAATATTCTCCGTCCGTTTTTATCCGTTTGGACTATGTGTGATATGGGTTTTCTACGAAACATAGAACATGCAACAAACAGGAACTGGCACTGGGCACTGGGCACTGGATCAATATGTTAGTCCCAAAAATAGTATAAAAAGTTGCCAAAAGTATATGAAAATTGGCATGGAACAATCAAAAATTATAGATACGACGGAGACGTATCATTATTCTTCATGTGATCCTCCATGTTCTGAATCCATCGGTCCATCTCCAATTGAGTCATCGGTCTAGAAAATATGGGTTCATCTCCATTCATCCTCTATTGATTCCAAGGGTTTTGGGGTGGGATAAGATAGATAGAGAGTGATACACACAATACAAACAATGGTTTTGAAATGACAGATTTTATTTTGTGGCTGTCGAAAAGACAGCAAACAATTGACAGCTCACAATCGTCGCATCTAATGTAGGTATAGAACAGGGTTTGGTCTTCTAAGGTCAATAAATCTTCAACGTCGCCAAACTTTTCAAGTCTTGTTCATGTCTCCGATGACTTCTTCCTATCGTGCTTGTCCTTCTCATGTTCTTTTGCCAGATCATCTCTGTTGATGCGAAGTCTCTCATGACGTCCTTTAATATTCTGGAGTTGCGTTCCAAACTTCTGGGTTTCAACATCCTTGGCATGAACTATGGTCCTACTGCCCTTCAGGTCCTGACGAATCTCTGGTACCTCAAGGTTTTGCTCCTCCAGCTTGGCTACTTTCAGCTTTTGGGTCCCGAGTTCTTCATAAATGCTTCCATGTCAAATACGGCTTCCTGAAGGTCCATCTTAAAATTCCTGATGTACTACTCCAGGTCCTGGTGATACACCAGCTAGGGTTAGAACTTTATCTTTTGCTGATAAGTGCTCCATTAGCCCTTTTGTCATCCAATCCTTCCGAAGAAATGCATGCTCAACCCAGCATGGTGACAATAGCATAAGCGGGCGATAACATCATGGATGTCCATGTTTATGCCCATGTCATTGCCATGAGCTATCACTCCATAGTAGATATCTCATGCCTTAGGGTTTTCTTGACAAAAACTTTGAGTTTTTAACGCTCCATGTTCTGGTCTTTCTCCGACAAACCTAGATCTCGGGTATTTGACAGCTTCAATTGTTTGACAAATTCCATCAGGGTAGCCTTCCTAGGTCATACCAATCTAGAAATTCTTCAAATCCTTCAAATTCTCCTAGTCTTCAGAGTCTTCAACCGTCGTAGTTTCCACTATTATAATGCTCCGTAAAATCCTCTTCATTCCGAAGTGGTCTTAGTTGTCCGATATCTTGTACTTCTTGAAGTGGTCTCATCTGGCGTATCTTCGTGTGGTCAAAAGGGGAAAGGGGTATGGTCCGACTGAAAGGGAATATTTTAATAAAGCTCAGAAAAGAGGAGAGGTAAAAGATCTTTCCGAAAATGAAGCTTTAGAGAAAATCTTTCCTATGGGCTTGCCAGTTTCTAGGGGTCACGTCCTACAGTCCAGATGTGCTCTGAGACCATCTTGTAGCGACCCGACCTCAAACGGTCAAGTCTCTGTGCTTAAGTGTCATCCCTGGATCGGTACGCTGACACACACAGTACTCGAGGATTTATAACAGAGGTAAATCACATGTATAAAGTAACGTAAATACTATTACCTTTAATCCAAATAGCGGAAGTAACAACAAGGTTGTGGATTCCCATCAACATCAACGGCAAAGTTGAGTGTAGAAATTGTAACCCTAACATATCACTTACTCGACGTAAGATTCCTGCAACATGAGACGTTGTAGCCACAAAGGGTCAGTACATTGAATGTACTGGCAATTTCACACTGTAGAGCAATGCTGAATAATGGCTATCACTACATGCATATTTGGCTGGTGGAGGCTCTAAGTTTAATTTTGCATGAAGCAATTTTTTTCCTACAACAAAGGAATATATTTTATTTAACTACAAAGTTTGTTGATAATATTGAGAATGGTAACCCCATCTCAATCCCAAAATAACAATTAATAACCCAACAAATTAATTAAGTAAAGTGATGAGATCATCATAATAATTCAAGCACCAGATACTCAAGATGTCCATAACCGGGGACACGGCTAACCACCATTAGTTTGTATACTCTGCAGAGGTTTGCGCTCTTTTCCCCACAAGACTCGATCTCCTCCGTTGAATTTCTCGCACTACATGGTGTTTGAGAAACGGATGACCGAGACACAGTCATTCAGAAGCATTAACTCTTTCGACGGGTAAACAGTACCACCTACATCCCCTACATCTGCTAGTTTACCACTGAAAGAGGTCACACAAGATACTCAACTATGCCAGAGCCCATAATGGCTTGTGGCTGCACACGGAAGTTTCTAGCATGAATAATCTTATGATCCCTTTGAGCCTGGGTGGCGAACCATAGGATGATCACACGGATTCCCCGGGATCTCCTTGGACAACACTGGATTCCCCAGGTGTTCGGGCAATCCACTGGTATCCCCAGGGTGCCCCAACCAATCCACCCAGATGTGTATTAAAGTAGCCACCTTAAGTTTCCCTTAGTTCATAATAATTCTCACATCTGTCATGAATCACTCAAACCAAACCCCGTCTACGAGCATAGCATAGCAGTATAAGCATAACGTAGAAGTAACTCCCAGGGTTTGAAGTAAAAGACAATAGGTTCTACCTCATCAATTACTTCCCAATACCCACATGTTAATCAGATCCTACTCATGCAATGTTTGAGGATTGAAACTAATGCATACAACTGGGTAATAAAGGGATATGATCAAAGTGTGAGCTTGCCTTGTACTGATGATGAAGATGCTTCGCACTCATAACTCATGATACTTCTCCTCGTCACACTCTGTTCAATCTATCATAAGCAAGCAATAGTAACCACACATAAGCAATCACCCAAAAGATCGGAAGGAACGAAGAAAACAGTTCGGAAAACTTCAAACCAAGCAAATAAATCTTGCAACAGAAAAAAAATTCTAACAGTACCAAAATTAAGTGAATTTGGCCTTATCAGAAAGTTTAGGTCAAGAGCTTCGATTTGCAAAAAGAATCAACTAAAACGGAGTTATAAAACTCGAGTTATGAACAAAAAAAGTTTGAATTCCAATCTATTTGAAATCAAATTTTAAACTTTCAAAAATATGTTTAAGTTGATTAACTAGACAGAGGGGATCATAACGAAGAAGTGGGCGGTCCCTAGCCGAAATTAAACAGAAAAGGAAAAATCTACCAGATGAATGTCCGCTATGAAAACCTAACAGACGGACTCGTTCGCTGCGAAGAGATAAGCAGCGAGCGTTCACTAAATAACTAAACCCAAAAAAACAGATCTAGGTTTTCTAAAAAAACCGATCTAAACAAAAAAAACGGCGGTTCGTACCGGACCGGGAAAACCGGCGGGTCGGGCGGTTAGTCGGGGCGGCATATCCGGCGAGTCCGGCGGGCGGCGGCGGCTCCGGCGGGGTCGGGCGAGGCGACGGCGACGATGGCGTGCGGGCGGTGGTGCGGGTGGCGACGCGGGCGGCGGTGCGTGCAAGGCGGCTCGGCAGCGCAGGAGGGCAGCGGCGGCGGCGGCGTAATGCGGCGCCGGCGGCTAGCAACGGCGGCGAGTGCGGGGTGCGGCGGCGGCGGACGAGGAGAGAGGGGGCGGGGCGGTGGTCTCGCCTTATAAAGACCAGGGGAGGGGGCGCGGTTTGGAGAAGGGGCCGGCCGGGGCCGTGGTTGCGGCGGAGTCCCGATCCGAGACGGCGGGGAAGAGGGTGGCGCTGCGGGACGGCTGGGCCTTCGGCCCAGAAGTATTTTTTAAATAATTTTGCAGACTAGAAAATAAAATAATAAAACAATGAAATAAAAAATATACTATAGGCATATAGTATATCAAAATTTTCAGAAAAAGATTTTCTACAATGGGAACATTTTTCTAGTGTCAAATAAAATCCACAAAAACTTAAATAAAACAAACAGTGCCACTGCACAATATTACAACATGAACTTTAAATTTGAATTCTTTTAAACTTCCAACTCATATTTCATATGTTTTGAATAAGTCATTTTATCTTCTCTCATGAAAATCATTGAGTTGCTTAAAGTTTCTGAGTTGGAAAATATTTCAAATAAAATTCAAATCTTTTTGAAACCCTTTTCATTTATTTAAATGGAAGAAGTCATGTCATCTTCTCTCCAGGGTTTTGTGGTGAAAAGAATTTGAATTCATGGAGATCATAAATGGAAAATGAAGTTTGGGAAAGTCCTGTTATTCCCACTCATTTAACTTTCAAAAGTTTCAGATTTCACTCACTTTCAGTCAATCAATCACACAACAATCAAACAAACAATCAAAACTATTTATTTATTATAACATTCCAAAATTTACAATTTTGGGATGTTACAAAAGATAGGGGGAAAGCATCACATGTTAAAGGATGTATGACAATATGACTTCTATGTGAATATAAACAAACATAAACCATTAAGTTGTCTTCCTTGTCCAACGTCAATAATTTTGGCATATAATATTTTGATGAGGGCTCACAATCACAAAAGATTTCTAGGATAGTATATTTATATGTGAATCTTCTATTCCCTTATTAATTCTTTCATGAGTTGCATCATTGACTAATGCTATGTTTGTCAATCTCTAATAAAATTTCCTACTCATACTTTTCCTTATGTGGTGCTATCACCTACCATAGGATTAGTATATGATCTTATTGATTCATTTCCTTTATTTAATTTGTTTCTTTCTCTTTTTCTTTCTTACTTATTTCTTTTCTTTATTTGCAACATGAAAGTAAAGAAAACAAAAACTCAAACTAAACTTTATTATATAACTTTCACACGATTACAATGATGGATCACTAAGCAAACTCTCAAAGAAGAAAGGATCAGACTAAACTTTATTTTATCTAAAGCAAAAAGATCGAACTAAGATAAATAAAAGCAAAAATATAGTGGGATGATATGATACCGGGGCACCTCCCCCAAGCTTGGCGGAAGCCAGGGGGAGTGCCCATACTCGATACTCAATTCTCCTTTGGTGGTGAAGTAGATGGTGGTGGTGATGAAGAAATCCTATCCTTTAGGATCAAGAGATTCTCCAACCGACGGATGACGCTCCGAAGATAGGTGATATGCTCTTGATGCAGAACATTTTCGCGAGTGAGATACTTATTTTGTATGCGAACTATTTCAATGATGCGAAAAGCTTCAATCTCAGCAGGAGTAAGGTGAGTAAGGTAGGGTTTAAGGATATCTTCCTCCCCCCTCGGCCAACAGTGCCAGCAAGAAAAGCCAATAGAAAATTTCTCCGTGACACGGTGATCAACAGGTTCAGGAAGTATATATAGATTTTTATCTTGGAGAACAAGCATACGGAAGAAAAACAGAGTACGGAAGGTGTCCCAGGTAGGCACAACCCACCTGGGCGCGCCAGGCGCCTGGCGCGCCCTGGTGTCTTGTGCCCACCAGGGGACGCTTCCTGGGAGTTTCTTTATTTCCAAAATTCTAAAATACTCCAAAACTGATAAAAAATATTTTTGCGGATTTTTTGGAGTCCGTTTACTTACCGTATCACGTACCTCCTTATTTTCACGATTCTGGAGTGTTCCGGAAGGACTCTTTTTGTGTTCTTCCGGTGTCAAAGTTTGGATAATATTACTTTCAACATTAATAGGCATACCTAAGATATAATGCTTTATCCGTTGCCCATTCACAACCTTCAGGTTAGTACCTTAGTAATTTTTTATTTTTATGGCTCCAGACCAGTAAACCTCCTCGATGACATATGGGCCTTCCCATTTCGAGAGGAGCTTTCCTGCAAAAAATCTAAAATGAGAGTTGTACAAAAGAACATATTCTCCGACTTTAAACTCACACTTTTGGATTCTTTTGTGATGCCATCTTTTAACTTTTTCTTTGAATAAATTTGCATTTTCATAAGCTTGGGTTCTCCATTCATCTAATGAGCTAATATCAAATAACCTCTTTTCACCAGCAAGTTTGAAATCATAGTTGAGTTCTTTGACTTCCCAATATGCTTTATGTTCTAACTCTAGAGGCAAATGACAAGCTTTTCCATAAACCATTTTATAAGGAGACATACCCATAGGATTTTTATATGCTGTCCTATAAGCCCAAAGTGCATCATCTAATTTCTTAGACCAATTCTTCCTGGACCTATTGACAGTCTTTTGCAAAATTAAGTTTATTTCTCTATTGCTAAGTTCAACTTGACCACTAGACTGAGGATGATAAGGTGATGCAATTCTATGGTTAACATCATACTTGGCAAGCATTTTACGGAAAGCACCATGAATAAAGTGTGAACCACCATCTGTCATTAAATATCTAGGGACTCCAAACCTTGGGAAAAAGCTTCCTTAAGCATTTTAATAGAGGTGTTGTGATCAGCACTACTGGTTGGAATAGCTTCCACCCACTTAGTAACATAATCAACAGCAACCAAAATATGTTTATACCCATTAGAGGAAGGAAAAGGTCCCATGTAATCAAATCCCCAAACATCAAACGGTTCAACAACAAGTGAATAATTCATAGGCATTTCTTGACGCTTACCGATATTACCTATTCTTTGACATTCATCACAAGATGAGACGTACTTACACGCATCCTTGAAGAGAGTAGGCCAATAAAATCCAGATTGCAATACCTTATGAGCAGTTCTATCTCCAGCGTGATGCCCTCCATAAGCTTCAGAGTGACATTTCCATAGAATTTGTCCCTGTTCATGCTCAGGTACACAACGTCTAATAATACCATCTACTTCTTCTTTACAAAGATGTGGGTCATCCCAAAAGTAGTGTCTTAAATCATAGAAGAATTTTTTCTTTTGTTGGTAAGTAAAGCTAGGTGGTAAATATTTAGCAACAATGTAATTAGCATAGTCAGCATACCAAGGAGTACTATTAGCAACATTTATTGCAGCTACTGCTCATCAGGAAAACTATCATCAATAGGAAGTGGGTCATCAAGCACATTTTCAAGCCTAGACAAGTTATCAGCTACGGGGTTCTCAGCTCCTTTTCTATCAATGATATGTAAATCAAATTCTTGTAACAAGGGAACCTAACGAATAAGTCTAGGTTTAGCGTCTTTCTTTTCCATAAGATATTTAACAGCAGCATGGTCTGTGTGAACAGTTACTTTGGAATCAACAATATAAGGTCTAAATTTGTCACAAGCAAACACCACTGCTAAGAATTCTTTTTCAGTAGTACCATAGTTTCATTGAGCACTGTCTAGAGTTTTACTAGCATAATGAATAACATTCAATTTCTTATCAACTCTTTTTCCTAGAACAGCACCAACAGCATAATCAATAGCATCACACATAACTTCAAAAGGCAAGTTCCAATCAGGTGGTTGAACAATAGGTGCAGAAATTAAGGCTTTCTTGAGTGTTTCATAGGCTTCAAGACAATCATCATAAAAAACAAAAGGAATATCCTTTTGAAAAAGACTACTAAGAGGCCTAGAAATTTTAGAAAACTCTTTGATAAATCTCCTATAGAAACCAGCATGACCTAGGAAACTATGAATATCTTTGATGTCCTTAGGACATGGCATTTTCTCAATTGCATCAACCTTAGCTTGATCCACTTCAATACCTCTTTCAGAGATTTTTATGACCCAAGACAATGGCTTCATTAACCATAAAGTGGCACTTCTCCCAATTCAAGACAAGATTTGTTTGTTCACATCTCTGCAAAACTTGGTCAAGATTGCTTAAACAATCATCAAAAGACTTCCCATAAACAGAGAAGTCATCCATGAAAACCTCAAAAATCTTTTCACAAAAGTCAGAGAATATAGCAGTCATACATCTTTGAAAGGTAGTAGGTGCATTGCATAAACCAAATGGCATACGTCTACAAGCATAGGTTCCAAAAGGACAAGTAAAAGTGGTCTTTTCTTGATCAGGTTGCGAAACAGGTATTTGTGAAAAAATAGAATATCCATCAAGGAAGCAAAAGTGTGTGTGCTTAGATAATCTTTCAAGCATTTGATCAATAAAAGGCAGAGGGTAATGATCTTTTCTAGTTGCTTTGTTTAATTTTCTAAAATCAATTACCATTCTATAGCCTGTAACAATTCTTTGTGGAATAAGTTCATTCTTATCATTAGGAACGACAATAATACCTCCTTTCTTAGGGACACAACGAACAGGACTTACCCATCTACTATTAGCTATAGGACAAATTATACCTGCTTCCAGAAGTTTTAATATTTCCGTTCTTACCACCTCTTTCATCTTCGGATTTAACAGACGTTGGTGATCAACAATGGGTTTAGCATCAGGTTCCATATTAATTTTGTGCTGACATAGAGTGGGACTAATGCCCTTTAAATCATCAAGAGTATATCCAATAGCAGCTCGGTGCTTCCTTAGAACTTTCAATAATCTTTCTTCTTCATGTTCTGAAAGGTTAGCACTAATAATAACATGATATATTTTCTTCTCATCAAGATAAGCATATTTCAAAGTGTGTGGCAATTGTTTTAATTCAAACACAGGATCACCTTTAGGTGGAGGAGGACCTCCTAGAGTTTCAATAGGCAAATTGTGTTTAAGTAGAGGACGTTGTTCAAAGAAAATCTTATCTATTTCATTTCTTTCATGCATATGTAAATCATTTTCATGGTCTAGCAAATATTGTTCTAAAGGATCAGTAGGTGGCACAACAATAGAAGCAAGACCAATTAATTCATCCTTACTAGGCAATTCTTTTTCATGAAGATTTTTACTAAACTTGGAAAAATTAAGCTCATGAGACTCATCACCAAAGCTAACACCGACAGTTTGTTTCTTACAATCTATCTTAGCATTAACTGTGTTCAAGAAAGGTCTACCAAAAATAATGGGACAAAAGTCATCTTGTGGGGAACCAAGAACAAGAAAATCAGTAGGGTATTTTATTTTCCCACACAAGACTTCAACATCTCTAACAATCCCAATTGGTGATATAGTGTCTCTATTAGCAAGTTTAATAGTAACATCTATTTCTTCTATCTCAGCAGGTGCTATGTCTTTCATAATTTCTTGATATAAAGTGTAAGGAATAGCACTCACGCTAGCACCCATGTCACATAAACCATGATAACAGTGATATCCTATTTTAACTGAAATAACAGGCATGCCAACAACAGGTCTATGTTTATCTTTTCTATCAGGTTTAGCAATTCTAGCAGCTTCTTCACAGAAGTAAATAACATGCCCATCATATCTTCTTATCTTTAACCATAGCAATGCTAGATTCTACTTTAATTTGTTCATCAGGTCTAGGTGTTCTAATATAGCTTTTGTTAACCACAGTTGAAACTTTAGCATGTTCCTTTATCCTAACAGGGAAAGGTGGTTTCTCAATATAAGCAGAAGGGAACAACTGGATCAACATTATAAAGTATAGTTTCTTCTTTAACTGGTACCGGTTCTTTAATTTCTTCTTTAATAGGTGGGTGATATTTAAACCACTTCTCTTTAGGGAGTTCAACATGAGTAGCAAATGATTCACAAAAGGAGGCTACTATCTCAGAGTCAAGCCCATATTTAGTGCTAAACTTTTGAAAGGCATCGATATTCATAAAAGATTTAACACAATCATACTTAAGTTTAATACCTGACTCTTCACCTTCGTCGAGTTCCCAATCTTCAGAGTTGCGTTTAATTCTATCCAAAAGATCCCACCAGAATTCAATAGTCTTCTTCATAAAAGAACCAGCACAAGAAGTATCGAGCATGGTTTGATCATTACGAGAAAGCCAAGCATAAAAATTATGGATAATAATTTCTCTTGAGAGCTCATGATTGGGGCATGAATATAACATTGACTTAAGCCTCCCCCAAGCTAGAGTGATACTTTCTCCTTCACGAGGCCAAATATTCTATATATAATCCCGATCATGATGAACTAGATGCATAGGATAAACTTTTTGGTGGAACTCCAATTTCAAACGATTCCAATTCCATGATCCAATATCATCGCATAGCCTATACCATGCCAATGCTTTTCCCTTCAATGATAAAAGTAAAACCTTCTTCATCACCTCATCTCCGGGTAAACCTGCAAGCTTAAACAATCCACAAATTTGTTCTACATATATCTAGTGCATATCAGGATGTTCGGTTCCATCTCCTGCATAAGGATTAGCTAGCAGTTGTTCTATCATACCTGAAGGAATTTCATATTCAGTATTTTCAGTAGGTGCAGTAGGTTGAGGGGTAGCTAATTGTGGTTCGGAATGAGGTGAAGATACCCCGAACAAACCCCTCAAAGGATTGTTTTCCATAGTAACAAGTGACAATAAATTTCAGCACACTATATAAATGTTTCCTTACCAAATTCCACTTACCAAAGGCGCTTCACTCCCCGGCAACGGCGCCAGAAAGTAGCCTTGATGACGCACAAGTATAGGGGATCAATTGTAGCTCTTTTCGATAAGTAAGAGTGTCAAACCCAACGAGGAGCAGAAGGAAATGATAAGTAGTTTTCAGTAAGGTAATCTCTGCAAGTGCTGAAATTGTAAGTAGCGGGTAGTTTGATAGCACGATAATTTGTAACGAGCAAGTAATGATAATAGAAGCAAGTATGCAGCAAGGTATCCCAATCCTTTTGAGGCAAAGGACATGCCAAAACGGTCTCTTATGATAAGCAAAGCGTTCTTGAGGGTACACGGGAATTTTATCTAGTCACTTTCATCATGTTGGTTTGATTTGTGTTCACTACTTTGAAAATTTGATATGTGGGTGGACCGGTGCTTAGGTGCTGTTCTTACTTGAACAAACCTGCTACTTATGATTAACCCTCCCACAAGCATCCGCGACTACGAGAAAAGTATTAAGAATAAATTCTAACCATAGCATTAAAATTTTGGATCCAATCGGTCCCTTACGGAATAGCGCATAAACTGGGGTTTAAGCTTCTGTCACTCTCGCAGCCCATCATCTAATTGCTACTCCACAATGCATTCCCTTAGGCCCAGATATGGTGACGTGTCCCGTTCACATGAAACCACTAAGGGAATCACAACATACATATATACTATCAAAATATCGAACACATATCAAGTTCACATGATTACTTGTAACATGATTTCTCCCATGACCTCAAGAACAAAAGTAACTACTCACAACTGATAAACATGCTCATGATCAGAGGAGTATTAAATAGCATAATGGATCTGAACATATAATCTTCTACCAAATAAACCATATAGTAATCAACTACAAGATGTAATCAACACTACTAGTCACCCACACGCACCAATCTATAGTTCCGGTAACAAGATTGAATACAAGAGATGAACTAGGGTTTGAGATGAGATGGTGCTATTGAAGATGTTGATGGAGATTACCCTCCCCTAGATGGGAGAGTTGTTGGTGATGATGATGACGATGATTTCCCCCTCCCGGAGGGAAGTTCCCCCGGCGGAATCGCTCCACCGGAGGGCAAAAGTGCTCCTGCCCAAGTTCCCCCTCAAGACGGCAGCGTTCCGTCCCAAAAGCCTTCTCCTCATTTTTTCTAGATCAAATTGACTTATATACTAGAAGATGGGCAGAACCCACCAGGGCGCGCCTGGGCTCCCTGGCGCGCCCAGGTGGGTTGTGCCCATCTGGTGGGCCCCCTCTGGTGGTTATTTGCTCCAATAATTCTTAAATATTCCATAAAAAATCTCCGTGAAGTTTCAGCTTGTTTGGAGTTGTGCAGAATAGGTGGCGTGACACAGCTTTTCCAGGTCCAGATTTCCAGCTGCCGGAATTCTCCCTCTTGGTGTGTACCTTACAAATTATGAGAGAAAAGGCATTAGAATTACTCCAAAAAGCATTATTATGGATTAAAACATTATAAATAATAGTAAGAAAATATGATGCAAAATGGACGTATCATCTCCCGACATTGCTTCCTAATCCTAGATGGGAAGAGAGGGTAGATGCTGTGGAGGCGGCACGATGGCGGCAGAGGCGGCACGACGGCGGCGGAGGGGGTGGCGCGGAAGCGACTTGATCTGATTCAGGTTACAGTGAGTGTCAGTTTTGCGGCCCCACTCGCACATAACGGTTAAAATGTGGACTCGGCCTTATGCGGCCCCACTCGTTAGAGTTAACAGTCAAGCCATTGACCCGACGACAACGTCTGCTATGACCAGTTCTGAGGGTTTCGGGCAAGGGAGTGGGGAAAAGTGAGCAAAAGTTAAGAGTGTGGGGATGAATGAGTAGAACTAAGGAACCAGGGGCACATAATTAAAAATCCCAAGAATATTTGTAAGTATTAGAAGCTGAGTTGTCAGTTCAACCACACCTAGAGATTAATTATCTGCAACAAAGTGATCAGTAGCAAAGTAGTATGATAGTTTCGATAATAGTGGCAGCAACAATTGTAACGGCAACAATGATAGCAATAGTTTTGTAGCAAGTGCAACAGTAACGATAGCAGTGGTAACTTAGCAAGAACAATATAAGAGAAATTCGTAGGCATTGGATCGGTGATTTGTTGGATGATATTCATCATGTGACAGTTATAAACTAGGGCGATCCAGCACTAGCTCCAGTTCATAAATATAATGTAGGCATGTATTCCGTAAATAGTCATATGTGCTTATGGAAAGAACTTGCATGACATTTTTTCTCCTACCCTCCTGTGGCAGCGGGGTCCTATTGGAAACTAAGGGATATTAAGGCCTCCTTTTAATAGAGAACCGGAACAAAGCAATAACACACGGTGAATACATGAACTCCTCAAACTACGGTCATCACCAGGAGTGGTCCCAACTATTGTCACTCCGGGGTTGCCGGATCATAACACGTAGTAGGTGACTATAACTTGCAAGATCGGATCTAGAACATAGATATAATGGTGATAACATAAACGGTTCAGATCTGAAATCATGGCAACCGGGCCCAAAGTGACAAGCATTAAGCATGGCAAAGTCATAGCAACATCAATCTCAGAACATAGTGGATACTAGGGATCAAGCCCTAACAAAACTAACTAGATTACAGGATGAATCTCATCCAACTCCTCCCCGACCAGCGAGCCTATGAAGGAATTACTCACTCCCGGTGGGGAGCGTCATGGAATTGGCAATGGACAAGGGTTGGTGATGACGAAGATCGAAGATCTCCCTCTCCGGAGCCCCAAATCGACTCCAGATCTGGCCTCCCGATGAAGAACAGGAGACGGCAGCGGCTCCGTCTCGTGGAAACGATAATTCCTTCTCCCTAATTTTTTCTGGAAAAATAGGATTTTATAGCATCAGTTTCAGGGTCTGCGGGGCCACCAAGTGGGGACAACCCACCTGGGCACGCCTGGAGGGGGGGCGCCCTGGTGGGTTGTGCCAACGTAGGTGCCACACCATGGTAGTTCTGCTGAAAACAGCGTCAGTCCGGGTTAGTTTCATTCAAATCAGCCAAATTATAGTCCAAAACAAGAGGAAAAGCGTTAGGAAAGTAGATACGTCGGAGACGTATCAAATCCCCCAAGCTTAAACCTTTGCTTGTCCTCAAGCAATTCAGTTGATAAACTGAAAGTGAAAAAAAAAATTACGAACTCTTTTGCTCTTGTTTTGCATAAATAAGCTTAAACAACATCCAGGTCTTCAGCCAAGATTATAACTAACGATGTCAACAATAACTCTTAAAAATTATATTAACTCATATCAATGACATAATCAGCTAGCGAGGAATAATAAAATATCTCAAACAACAACACGTTATCACAACAACTATGATATAATATGAAAATAGTGGTATCTCGCTAGCCCTTTATGAGACCGCAAAACATAAATGCAGAGCACCTCCAAAGTTCAAGCAGCGACTAAACATTGTAATTCATGGTAGAAAAGATCCAGTCATGATGCACCCAACATTAGCTACACACAATGCATAAGCATGACAGTAGTGCTCTCAGGTTCTGGCGCTTATTTAGAAGGTGATGACACAACCTAAAAGTAAATAGATAGTCCCTTCACAAAGGAAAGCAGTGATCTACACAGGTGCCAGAGCTCAAGTTTTTAAAACAGAGGTAAATGAAATTTTGAGAAATGCACCCTTCTTGTTTACTTCGCGACCATCAATTATCAATATCTTCCATGCTAAACACATTAGTAGCGGTTCCCAAGCGATAAAGTAAAGGTTATGGCTCCGTAGGAGTTTTTGTTTGATTATTTATAAGCTCTTTTTTGTTTGCAGTTTGGGACTGGGAATCCCTATTACCGCCCTTTTCTCGTGCAATGGTGAATGAATAAACACTCGTCCTGAGAATAATCCGCTTAGCATGGAAGATACCGACTACCTCCCGTCGTTCCATGAACGATCCAGGCACACAAAAAGGATAATTATTTGAAGTTTTAAGAGATGGCACATGCAAATTTACTTAGAACGGCAGGGTAATACCGCATATAGGTAGGTCTAGTGGACTTATCTGGAATAACTTGGGTTCAAGGTTTTTGATGCACAAGCAGAATTCTCACTTAGTGCAGGCGAAGGCTAGCAAATATGTCGAGAAGCGGCCAGCTAGAGAGCAACAACGGTCATGAACATGCATTATGCATAAGTAACATCGGACACTAGCATGAGTAGGATATGAACACCATGAACATAAGTATCATAGAGGCTATATGTTGGTTTTGATTCAACTACATGCATGAACATGTGCCAAGTCAAGCCACTCGAACATTCAGAGGAGGATACCATATCATCATGCTACATCACAATCATTTTAACGCAATGTTAACATCCAATATAAATCATTATCCACTCCTAGATACTTATGCATGGCATGAGGAACTATAATCTCTATTTGTCATTGCAAACATGTTTAATCATAATGGCTAAATCATGGATACTAGGTTAAACATATTTACAAAAATAGAAGAAGTTGAGTTCATACCCATTTCTCTCTGCCACGGCCAGTTCATCAAATATCGTCATTATTGCCTTCCACTTGCACGACCAAACAATATGAAAATAATAATAGTGCAAGAGTGCCATGGACTAAGCTGGAATCTGCAAACATTTTATTCAAGAAGAGAAGACAAGGTAAAATGGGCTCTTTGTTAGATTAACAATTGTGCAGATGAGAGCCACTCAACATTTTCGTCGTGGTCTTCTCCTCGGTACGACTCAATAAAAAGAAAAGAAATTTAGAGAAACACACTAAAATATTTTTGGAGTTTTTGGTTTTCTTGAACAAGCAAAAAAGGGAAAAACAAAAACGAGAAAAACCATTTACACGGGAAAGCTCCCAACAAGCAAAAGAAGAACAAGGAAATCTTTTTGGGTTTTCTTTTTAGTGCTACAACTAACTACTCTAGAAAGAAAAATCAAAAACAAGTAGGAAATATTTTTTGGATTTTCTCAAAGTTTTTCAAACACACAAGAAGAAAGCGAGAAAATAAATTTAACATGGATAGTACAATGAAAAAGTGTGAACACCGACAAATGAAATGTGTGAACATGAATGTAATGTCGGTGAGAAATACATACTCCCCCAAGCTTAGGCTTTTGGCCTAACTTGGTAATCAATCAGTAGCCTGCGTAGTAGTCGGGGTGATAGCTCACGGAGGCTCTCGGTGCGGATGCCTCAGCTTGCCGTGCGGCTACAACCGCCGCTTTATGAGCTTGGGCCTTGCTACCTCTTGAGCACTGCGTTGGTTTTCCCTTGAAGAGGAAAGGGTGATGCATCAAAGTAGCGTAAGTATTTCCCTCAGTTTTTGAGAACCAAGGTATCAATCCAGTAGGAGGCCACGCACGAGTCCCTCGCACCTACACAAACAAATAAATCCTCGCAACCAACACGATAAGGGGTTGTCAATCCCTACACGGTCACCTACGAGAGTGAGATCTGATAGATATGATAAAATAATATTTTTGGTATTTTTATGATAAAGAAGCAAAGTAAAATAGAAGCAAAATAAAAGGCAATGGAAATAGCTTGTTGATGGGAGATTAATATGATGGAAAATAGACCCGGGGGCCATAGGTTTCACTAGTGGCTTCTCTCAAGAGCATAAGTATTATGGTGGGTGAACAAATTACTATTGAGCAATTGACAGAATTGAGCATAGTTATTAGAATATCTAGGTATGGTCATGTATATAGACATCACGTCCGAGACAAGTAGACCGACTCCTGCCTGCATCTACTACTATTACTCCACACATCGACCGCTATTCAGCATGCATCTAGAGTATTAAGTTCATAAGAACAGAGTAACGCTTTAAGCAAGATGACATGATGTAGAGGGATAAACTCATGCAATATGATATAAACCCCATCTTGTTATCCTCGATGGCAACAATACAATACGTGCCTTGCTGCCCCTACTGTCACTTGGAAAGGACACCGCAAGATTGAACCCAAAGCTAAGCACTTCTTCCGTTGCAAGAAAGATCAATCTAGTAGGCCAAACCAAACTGATAATTCGAAGAGACTTGCAAAGATAACCAATCATACATAAAAGAATTCAGAGAAGATTCAGATATTGTTCATAGATAAACTTGATCATAAACATTCATTGGTCTCAACAAACACACCGCAAAAGAAGATTACATCGAATAGATCTCCACGAGAGAGGGGGAGAACATTGTATTGAGATCCAAAAAGAGAGAAGAAGCCATCTAGCTAATAACTATGGACCCGAAGGTCTAAGGTAAACTACTGACACATCATCAGAGAGGCTATGGTGTTGATGTAGAAGCCCTCCGTGATCGATGCCCCCTCCGGCGGAGCTCCGGAACAGGCCCCAAGATGGGATCTCACGGGTACAGAAGGTTGCGGCGGTGGAATTAGGTTTTTGGCTCCGTATCTGGTAGTTTGGGGGTACGTAGGTATATATAGGAGGAAGGAGTACGTCGGTGGAGCAACAGGGGGCCCACAAGGGTGGAGGGCGCGCCTGGGGGGGGGGGGGTAGGCGCGCCCCCTACCTTGTGCCCTTCTGGTTGATGTCTTGACGTAGGGTCCAAGTCCTCTGGATCATGTTCGTTCCGAAAATCACGTTCCCGAAGGTTTCATTCTGTTTGGACTCCGTTTGATATTCTTTTTCTGGGAAACTCTGAAATAGGCAAAAAAACAGCAATTCTGGGCTGGGCCTCCGGTTAATAGGTTAGTCCCAAAAACAATATAAAAGTGTATAATAAATCCCAATAATGTCCAAAACAGAATATAATATAGCATGGAACAATCCAAAATTATAGATACGTTGGAGACGTATCAAGCATCCCCAAGCTTAATTCCTACTCGTCCTCGAGTAGGTAAATGATAAAAACAGAATTTTTGATGTGGAATGCTACTTGACATAATTTCAATATAATTCTTCTTATTGTGGCATGAATGTTCAGATTTGATATGATTCAAGTTAAAAGTTTAATGTTGACATAAAAACAATAATACTTCAAGCATACTAACTAAGCAATTATGTCTTATCAAAATAACATAGCCAAAGCAAGTTATCCCTACAAAATCATATAGTGTGGCTATGCTCCATCTTCCCCACACAAAATATTCATATCATGTACGACCCCGGTTTTGGCCAAGCAATTGGTTCATACTTTTAACGCGCTTCAGCCTTTTCAACTCTTACGCAATACATGAGCGCAAGCCATGGATATAGCACTATGGTGGAATAAGGTATAATGGTAGGGGTTATATGGGAAAACAAAAACGGAGAAAGTCTCACATCAACGAGGCTAATCAACGGGCTATGGATATGCCCATCAATTGATGTTAATGCGAGGAGTAGGGATTGCCATGCAACGGATGCACTAGAGCTATAAGTGTATGAAAGCTCAAAAAGAAACTAAGTGGGTGTGCATCCAACTTGCTTGCTCACGAAGACCTCGGGCATTTGAGGAAGCCCATCATTGGAATATACAAGCCAAGTTCTATAATGAAATTTCCCACTAGTATATGAAAGTGACAAAATGAGAGACTCTCTATTATGAAGATCACGGTGCTACTTTGAAGCACAAGTGTGGTAAAAGGATAGTAACATTGTCCCTTCTCTCTTTTTCTCTCATCATTTTTTATTTGGGCCTTTTCTCTTTTTTATGGCCTCTTTTTTTAGTCCGGAGTCTCATCCCGACTTGTGGGGGAATCATAGTCTCCATCATCCTTTCCTCACTTGGGACAATGCTCTAATAATGATGATCATCACACTTTTATTTACTTACAACTCATGAATTACAACTCAATACTTAGAACAAAATATGACTCTATATGAATGCCTCCGGCGGTGTACCGGGATATGCAATGAATCAAGAGCGACATGTATGAAAGAATTATGAACGGTGGCTTTGCCACAAATACAATGTCAACTACATGATCATGCAAAGCAATATGACAATAATGGAGTATGTCATGATAAATGAAACGGTGGAAAGTTGCATGGCAATGTATCTCGGAATGGCTATGGAAATGCCATGATAGGTAGGTATGGTGGCTGTTTTGAGGAAGATATAAGGAGGTTTATGTGTGATAGAGCATATCATATCACGGGGTTTGGATGCACCGGCGAAGTTTGCACCAACTCTCAAGGTGAGAAAGGGCAATGCGCGGTACCGAAGAGGCTAGAAAATTGCGGAAAGGTAAGTGTGCGTATAATCCATGGACTCACATTAGTCATAAAGAACTCATATACTTATTGCAAAAATTTATTAGCCCTCGAAGCAAAGTACTACTACGCATGCTCCTAGGGGAAGGGTTGGTAGGAGTTAACCATCGCGCGATCCCGACCGCCACACAAAGGAAGACAATCAACAAATACTTCATGCTCCGACTTCGTTACATAACGGTTCACCATACGTGCATGCTACGGGAATCACAAACTCCAACACATGTATTTTTCAATTCCACAATTACTCAACTAGCACAACTATGATATTACTACCTTTATATCTCAAAACAATTATCAAGCATCAAATTTCTCATGATATTAATTAAAGAAAATTGCCATGCTATTTTAAGACTCTCAAAATAATATAAGTGAAGCATGAGAGATCAATAGTTTCTATAAAACAAATCCACCACCGTGCTCTAAAAGATATAGGTGAAGCACTAGAGCAAAAACTATATAGCTCAAAAAATATAAGTGAAGCACATAGAGTATTCTAATAAATTCCGAATCAAGTGTGACTCTCTCAAAAGGTGTGTACAGCAAGGATGATTGTGGTAAACTAACAAATAAAGACTCAAATAGTACAAGACGCTCCAAGCAAAACACATATCATGTGGTGAATAAAAATATAGCTCCAAGTAAAGTTACCGATGGAAGTAGACGAAAGAGGGGATGCCTTCCGGGGCATCCCCAAGCTTTGGCTTTCAGGTGTCCTTAGATTATCTTGGGGTGCCATGGGCATCCCCAAGCTTAGGCTCTTGCCACTCCTTGTTCCATAATCCATCAAATCTTTCACCCAAAACATGAAAACTTCACAACACAAAACTCAGTAGAAAATCTCGTAAGCTCCGTTAGCGAAAGAAAACAAAAGACCACTTCAAGGTACTGTAATGAACTCATTCTTTATTTATATTGGTGTTAAACCTACTGTATTCCAACTTCTCTATGGTTTATAAACTATTTTACTAGCCATAGATTCATCAAAATAAGCAAACAACACACGAAAAACAGAATCTGTCAAAAACAGAACAGTCTGTAGTAATCTGCAACTAACGCAAACTTCTGGAACCCCAAAAATTCGGCCAAAATAGGACGACCTAGACAATTTGTTTATTGATCAGCAGCAATTGGACAGAAAGTTTCTGGAATTTACAGCAAGATCAAATAACTATCATCCAAGAAGATCCAATAGGTTAAACTTGGCACAAACACTAATTAAAACATAAAAACACATCTAACGAGAGGCTAGATCAAATATTTATTCCTAAACAGAAGCAAAAAACAAAAAACTAAAAATAAAATTGGGTTGCCTCCCAACAAGTGCTATCGTTTAACGCCCCTAGCTAGGCATAAAAGCAAGGATAGATCTAGGTATTGCCATCATTGGTAGGCAATTCTTCAATGAGACATCTCTTATCCTTAGTAGTTTCTTTCTTTTTATTAATTATCAAGCTTCTAGGCACATAACCAAAAAATTCATTTGTAGCAAATGGTTCCTTAATGATAGCAAAAAGATTGGGATGAATACTTATAGATTTGAGATCCGTAGTTTTGCTTACTAGAGGATTCACCCTTATTTTTAGGAACATACATAAGCTTGGCAATTTTAGTTGGAGGACTTGGAGTATTCTTTACAGAAGAAAAAGCGGTTCCCAAGTTGGTAATGATACCCTCAAATTTATCGATTCTAATGGAATCCTGATTTATTCTTTCATTAACTATGGGTTCCTTCTCCTTAATATTTTTCAAAGTGACTCCTAGTTTAGATCCATATTGGGTAATTTGGTTGTGGATCTTTTTATCCAAATTTTCAATTACCTCTATGGTAGCAACTTTATTTTCAATAATTTCAAGTCTTTGCATTACATGCTCCAAAGTTAATATAGTTCCATTAACTAAAAGATGTGGTGAGCCAAACAAATCTATCATAGCATTATAAGAATCAAAAGTATGGCTACCCAAGAAATTCCCTCCGGTAATGGTATCAAGGATATATCTGTACCGAGGAGTAGCGCCTACATAAAAATTGCGGAGAAGAACGGAAGTAGATTGCTTCCTGGTAGATCTATTTTGAGCATTGCAAATTCTATACCAAGCGTCTTTTAAATTTTCTCCCTCCCTTTGCTTAAAATTAAGAACTTCATTCTCAGGAGTCAACGGAGAAGATAAGGGACTAGCCATAATGATAAGCAAGCGAGAAAGAGGCGAACGGGAAAGAGAGGGCGAATAAAACTGCAAGGGTGAAGTGGGGGAGAGGAAAACAAGAGGCAAATGGCAAATAATGTAATGCGGGAGATAAGGGTTTGTGATGGGTACTTAGTATGTTGACTTTTGGGTAGACTCCCCGGCAACGGTGCCAGAAATGGCTCATTATCGGGAGTCCAAATCTTGACTTGACCTTGCGTAAGCCTCCCCGGCAACGGCGCCAGGAATCCTTCTTGCTACCTCTTGAGCACTGCGTTGGTTTTCCCTTGAAGAGGAAAGGGTGATGCAGCAAAGTAGCGTAAGTATTTCTGATGTAGGGTGGAACCCTAGATGGCCGATCTTTCATGAAAGGAGCGGATCCCTATGAAGAACGTGAATGAACACGAGGGGAAACACGAGGGAACACGAGAGAAATCACTCAACCAACGAGAATAGATCACACATGCGCTAGATCGATGAACACAAAGGTGAGATACAAGATCCAAAGTCAACAACGGACGATACAAACGGTAACCAGTTCTTCTCCATGAGGAGGTCTTGATGGGGGCCACCCAAGAGGGGGTCTTGAATCCAAGGTGATCTTCTCCAAAGAGGGGCCGCGGTCTCTCTCGAGGAGGAGATCCGTAATGGATGAGCAAAGCTCTATCTCAACTATGAGCTAAACCAATGCTGACCCTAGAACGAGGAAGGGGATGGAGTATATATAGTCTAGGGGGCGAAGAGGTACATGGGCTTCGGCCCTTTACTATGCGCAGATAGGCGGAGCCGGATGTCCGGACCTTCAGGAGATGTTGGTCGGCTGGTAGGTGGCTGCAGTAGATGTCTCCAGTGGCCGGATGTCCGGGGCTGGGGCCGGATGTCTGGGCCCTGGAGCTGTCTTCTTCTCCTTCCGGCGGTTCTCTTCATCCATGAACTTGGCGGCTTGTCCGTCTTCACGTGCATCCTCGGGAGGTTCCTCTTGACACCTAATCATGCATAGCATATCAGACTTAGGTAGTAGCCATGTCTCGAGTCGATCATATGTGATATCACTAAGGAAGGAAGTCACCTCGTTCTCGAGAGCTCTAGCTCATGCTCGTGTCATAGGTCCTCTTGGCTCTTGATGAGACGATGGTAGGTCCATGGGGATGATCGTAGGCTGCTCCGCATCATCTCCCCTCCCTTGGGAAAGATCCGACCTCGGATCGAAATCCTCGTCACCATGGTACGGGGAGAGATCTTTGATGTTGAAGATGTCTCTCACGGAGTACTTGTCGCGTGAGATGTTGATCTTGTATGCGTTGTTGTTGTAGCGTGCAAGCACCTTGAATGGTCCATCCGCTCGGGGTAGTAGCTTGGACTTGCGTTCATTGGGGAAGCGATCCTTGCGAAGGTGTAGCCACACAAGATCTCCAACATTGAACGTCATGGGTTTCTTGTTGACGTTGAGCTTGGTCGCGAGTCGTTGTACTTGGCGCTCGATGGTGTTCCTTGTATCTTCATGCATCTTCTTGAGGAAGTTGACTCGGGCACTCGCGTCCATGTTTGTGCGCTCTTGTAGGTGTAGAGGTAGAATGTCCAATGGGGACAATGGGTTGAAGCCATAGACGACCTCGAAGGGGGACTTGCCGGTAGTCGAATGTCTTGCATGGTTGTAGGCGTACTCGGCGATGGGTAGGCACTCCTCCCACTCCATGATGTTCTTCTTTATCAACACGCGTAGTAGAGTGGAGAGCGTGCGGTTGGTCACCTCCGTTTGGCCGTCAGTTTGAGGATGGTATGCTGAAGAGAACAAAAGCTTGATTCCGAGCTTGGCGCACAATGTCTTCCAAAAGTAACTCAAGAACTTGACGTCGCGGTCCGAGACAATCGTCTTTGGCACTCCATGAAGGCGCAAGATTTCCCTACAAAACAAATTTGCAACATGTGAAGCATCGTCTATCTTGTTGCAAGGAATGAAATGTGCCATTTTGGAGAATCGGTCCACAACAACAAAAACGGAATCCTTGCCATTTCGAGTTCTAGGCAAACCAAGCACAAAGTCCATGCTAATATCTTCCCATGGGTGATATGGAATTGGAAGTGGCATATAGAGGCCATGAGATTGGGCTTTAGACTTAGCTTTGTGACATGTAGAGCATCGGTTGGTGAAGCGATTGACGTCGCGAAACATCTTGGGCCAAAAGTAGTTCTTGGAGAGCGTAGCAAATGTCTTGTCGCGTCCAAAGTGTCCCATGAGTCCGCCTCCATGAGATTCCTGCAAAAGCAACAAGCGAAGAGAGGACTCGGGGATGCAAAGTTTGTTAGCTCTCATAAGATATCCATCTTTGATGTAGTATCGATCCCAAGAAGTATGCGTCAAACACTTGGCATAAGGAATAGCAAATGTAGGATCATGCTCATACAAGTCTTTTATATGCTCAAAGCCGATGACATTTAACTCAAGTTGAGTAACAAGCATGCATATACGGGAAAGTGCATCCGCCACAACATTTTCCTTACCTTTAATGTACTTGATGACATAAGGAAAAGACTCAATAAATTCACTCCACTTAGCATGACGCTTGTTCAACTTAGTTTGACCCTTAAGGTATTTAAGCGTTTCATGGTCGGTATGGATGATGAACTCATGAGGGCGTAGGTAATGTTCCCATTCATGCAAAACTCGCACTAAAGCATATAGCTCTTTGTCATAGATGGGATAATTTAGTTGCGCTCCGGAGAGTTTCTCACTAAAATAAGCAATTGGGCGCTTCTCTTGTGTTAACACACCTCCTATGCCATTACCACTAGCATCGCAATGAATTTCGAAAGGTTTGTCAAAGTTGGGTAAGGCAAGCACGGGAGCATGAGTAAGCAAATTCTTAAGCTCATTGAAAGCGATATCTTGGGATGTTCCCCAAACAAACGGTGCATTTTTCTTACTCAAAGCATGCAAAGGTGAAGCAATGGTGCTAAAATCCTTCACAAATCTACGGTAGAAACCGACTAAACCAAGAAAACTACGCACTTGTTGCAAATTGGTTGGTTGGGGCCAAGTTTTAATAGCATTGATCTTAGATTCATCAACATGAACACACTTAGAAGATACTACGAAACCCAAGAAAACAAGCTTATCAACACCAAAGAGGCATTTTTCCATATTAGCATAAAGTTGCTCTTTTCGAAGAGTTTGTAGCACGGCGCGAAGGTGGGTGATATGTTCTTTGAGAGATTTGCTAAACACAAGGATATCATCAAAGTAGACAACAAAAAATTCACCAATGTAAGGGCGAAACACATGATGCATAAGGCGCATGAAGGTACCGGGTGCTTCCGATAAACCCATAGGCATGACTAACCACTCATATAGACCAAACTTTGTTTTGAAAGCGGTTTTCCATTCATCACCCTTTTGTATGCGTATTTGATAGTAACCACTTTTAAGATCAATTTTGGAAAAGATAGTGGCACCTCTAAGTTCATCAAGCATATCATCAAGGCGTGGAATGGGGTACCTATAATGAACGGTGATAGCATTGATAGGTCTACCATCGGAACACATGCGAAAACTACCGTCTCGTTTTGGCACAAGAATGCCCGGTACGGCACAAGGACTCAAACTTTCACGCACATGACCATGGTCTATGAGATGCTTTACTTGCCTTTGTATTTCTTTGGTTTCTTCGGGGTTGACGCGGTAGGGAGCTTTGTTTGGGAGCGGCGCTCCAGGGATGAGATCGATTCGGTGCTCAATGCCTTGTAGTGGAGGTAGACCCGGAGGTAGCTCATCGGGGAAAACATCTTGGAATTCCTGCAATAAAGAAGAAAACACTAGAGGAAGATTGTGAGAGGTGTTAGCTTTTGGTGCCTCGTCCTTGCACAATAGGACATAGTGTAGGATATTGGATGGGTTCTCACACACTTCTCTCATCTCGCGTTTGGTGGCAAAGAGAACTAAGTTTTTCTTGTCGCTCATCGTGGAGGCACTCAATTTGGGCTTGTGGCGCTCACTCTCTTTTTGGTGGTTCGCTCTCTCACTATTCTCTCCATGATGGGTGTTTTGCTTGTCGGCGAGCACTTGGCTTGGAGACATAGGACGTAGCACAAACTCTTTCCCTTTCATCTTGAAGCTATAGTGATTTGTATGCCCATTGTGAATGACACCTCGGTCAAATTTCCATGGCCGTCCAAGAAGGAGGTGGCACACGGTCATCGGAAGGACATCACACTCCAAAGTGTCATCATAGGCGCCGATCTTGAAAGAGACTTGTACCCTATGCTCGACTTGGATGGTGCCGGTGTCGCTTAGCCATTGAACCTTGTAGGGGTGCGGGTGCTTCATCTTGACCAATTGGAGTTTGGAGCATAGTTCTTCACTTGCTAAGTTATGGCAACTCCCTCCATCGATGATGACCTTGACGGACCGTCCATTGATGCCGGCCTTTGTGTGGAAGATATGGCATGTTTGATCTTCGTCTTGTTGATGTTGAAGAGTCAAGACCTTGGAGACAACAAGAGCGGGACTTGAGTCTTCGTCACAAAAGATGTGATCATCCTCTTCTTCATTGTTCACTTGTCGGTGCATGGCCACTTGCTCAAGGGCTTCCATTTCTCCTTCACTCATGGAGTCATAGGTTCCGTCGTCGTTGAGGATCATGGTGCGCTTGTTTGTGCACTCGAAGGACTTGTGGCCTCGGCCTCCGCATGTGAAACATTTGATGGAACTTGTCTTGATGGTCTCATCGGTTGGAGTAGATGATGATGAAGCTTTCTTGAAGTTGCTTGTAGTAGGAGGACGACTTGAGCTTGTCGAAGCTTTCTTGTAACTTGACTTGTCGCCGTTGCTTGTAGATGGCTTGGTTGAGGTAGAAGGTGTTGGAGTCGTCGAAGCTTGATTGTTGGAGAAGCCATAGGACTTGGATGAGAACTTGGCATACTTGAAGTGTCTTGTACTTGCCGTTCCGCTTTGGTAGCTTGATGCACTAGCTCGATGAGGTTCGAGTATGGTTGGAAGTCGGCAATCTTCTTGATAGGGTGATTGAGTCCATTCAAGAAAGGTGCCATAGTTTGCTCATCATCCTCTTTGACATTGGCTCGTATCATGGCAATCTCCATTTCCTTGTAGTACTCTTCAACGCTCTTGGTTCCTTGTTTGAGTTGTTGGAGTTTCTTGAAGAGGTCGCGGTTGTAGTAGTTTGGCACGAATCGTGCTCTCATGACATCCTTCATTTGTGCCCAATTGGTGATGGGTGGTTCACCTCTTGTCGCTCGGCGCTCAATGACTTGTTCCCACCAAATGAGGACGTAATCTTGGAATTCGAGGGGTGCCATTGCGATTTTCTTCTCTTCTTCGTAGTTGTGCAAGCGGAAGATTTTGTCAACCTTCAATGCCCATGATATGTACACTTCCGGGTCATTGCTTCCGGTAAACTTGGGCATGGTGAACTTTAGCTTGCCATATCGTTGCTCTTCATTGTGTTGGGGTCGGGGATGATGACGCCCATGTCGGTGATGATTGGCAATCTCATGTTGCTCTTGGCGAGGAGGGTTGTCTTCCTCATGTTGCCCTTGGCGAGGGGGGTTGTCGACCTCATGTTGCTCTTGATGGACTTGACGTTCTTGTCTCGCTTGAGGAGAAGCTTGTCTATCTTGAGGAGGGGCTTGACGATGTACACGTGCTTGGTAAATCCTTTCTTGAGCTTCGTCGCGAAGTGCTTCTTGATGTAGTTGAGCTTGTTGGCCTCGATTGGCTACAACACGACTTGAATCTTGAAGGGCACGTTGCACCTCAAGTGCTTGAGCTTCACGTAGTTGTTGTTCTTGACGTTGTGCGAAAGCAGCTTGGTTTTGACGATGTCGATGCTCTTGAGAGTCGGTGTCGTGTATAGGATTGCGGTTAGCTTGACGGTCTTGACGCGCGGCACGACGAAGAGTGTTCGATGTCGATGTACTTGAACCGGAGAGGGTGTCGTCGGAGTGTCGACTTGAGCGGCTCCGTCTTGACGAGGACGAAGTTGTAGAAGAGCTGACCATCATGGTTCGGATATCTTCTTTGAGGGAACTCATGGATGTGTCGAAGTAGTCTCTTGTACGTTGCTCGGATTGTCGTAGGTCAGTGGCGAGATTGTCGATGCGGTCGCCCAAAGCAAGTTGTTCTTGATGCAAAGCTCGGTGTGCACCAAATAGTTGAGTCTTGGTGACGTAGGATGACATGTCGTCGTCTTGCTCCAAGAAGAGTGGGTTGGTAGAAGTACTTGGCCTATCCATCATTCCAAAGAAAGATATGTGAGTGGGAGAAAAAGAAGAACCAATACCAAATGTACCTTGACCGATGTTGAAAATGGATCAAAGATCACTCCAATGTGTATCAAGGAAATAGCACAATTGGTACCAATTCTTGTCGGTTCTCACACCTACACAAGTAAAAGCTTATGGTGGAGCTTGGTTAGGATGGTGGCAGAAAATTTGATGCAATTGTAAGTGAGACTCAATAATGTTGGAAAAGATTCACAAATTTGCAAATGCAACAAGTAGACCAATAGCAAGATATGGTACACAGAAACACACACGCAAATAGATAATGTGGGGTTGGGCAACCAAGGATGAGCCAAAATGTGGGATCCACCAAGATGCTCTTGTTGCACAACACTAGAGAGACGCTAGCACGATTGCCTAATAGGCGGATACGAACTTGTGCACAACCTACTAAGCAAAAATGCAACGCCTTCTATCCCAAGTATTCTATATGTATGATGTTTCTATGCTTTGATCCAAGATGATCGAGTATGACAATCTTAATGTTGTATGATGCTATGGTTCTTGCTTATAAGCTCTTTGCTTATCTTTCCCTTTTGCTTAAAAGCTTGTTTGGCTCTTTGTTGTTTGAGCTCTTTTTTCATGCAATGCTTCACGAACCAAGATAGCAATTGTGTATGCGAAGACAACTTTGTGACACAAGAGATGATACCAAGATATGAAACACGATGATGGTATGTATGCTATGGGAAGTATGAACACTAATGTGCACAAGTCACATTGCTGGCAATACTCAAAGGCTAGTCTCGATGGGTAAGCTACGCAAAAGTAAGGCCATGGGGTTATCAATGCAAATGCAAGAGAGTATGATGATATCACGATACCAAGATGATATGAAGGTGAAGGTGATACCAAAGTGATGTAGCCGTTCGTAGTAGTCCTTGGAGAAGATGAGCGGTGGTGATGTTGATGCCGAACCATACCTAGATAGCCGAAACACAATAGGACACGGAAACCACAACTCAAATTCTCAAAGCAAAATGGGTCAAAATTGTCGGAGTTGGTAGCGGGAAAGGCTATGGTGGTGCTATGCGGAAGTGGTGGTGGTATGTGGAAGTGTATGTGGGCACCAGGGCAAAATTGGACGAAAGTTAGGTGGTAAACGGAGTGGAGGATGGAAGAGATGCAGTCAGGGGCCGGATGTCCGGGCAGATGGCCGGATGTCCGGCCTCGGGATCCGTGGATGAACACCGCGTGGAGAGGTCAAATCCGGGGCAAAATTCGGAAGATTTTGTGGATGGAATTTGGGGAAAAGATGGGAAAAAGCTAGATCTACCTGCAACACACGAAATCCGCGGATTGAATCCAACAAAACTTCATCACACCAACAAATCACAAAAAAAATTTGGGGCTATTTTTGTGGGGCAATTTTCGGATTAGGACGAAAAACAACAAAATCAAGCTAGAGAACAAAGAGAGGGGGCTCCGAAATCGTGATCAACGTGGCTCATGATACCAAGATGATGTAGGGTGGAACCCTAGATGGCCGATCATTCACGAAAGGAGCGGATCCCTACGAAGAACGTGATGCACATGAGGGGAAACACGAGGGAACATGAGGGGAACACGAGAGAAATCACTCAACCAACGAGAATAGATCACACATGCGCTAGATCGATGAACACAAAGGTGAGATACAAGATCAAAGTCAACAACGTTCGATACAAACGGTAACCGGTTCTTCTTCGTGAGGAGGTCTTGATGGGGGCCACCCAAGAGGGGGTCTTGAATCCAAGGTGATCTTCTCCGAAGAGGGGCCGCAGTCTCTCTCGAGGAGGAGATCCGTAATGGATGAGCAAAGCTCTATCTCAACTATGAGCTAAACCAATGCTGACCCTAGAAAGAGGAAGGGGATGGAGTATATATAGTCTAGGGGGGCGAAGAGGTACATGGGCTTCGGCCCTTTACTGTGTGCAGACAGGCGGAGCCGGATGTCCGGACCTTCAGGAGATGTTGGTCGGCTGGTAGGTGGCTGTAGTAGATGTCTCCAGCGGCCGGATGTCCGGGGCTGGGGCCGGATGTCCGGGCCCTGGAGCTGTCTTCTTCTCCTTCCGGCGGTTCTCTTGATCCGTGAACTTGGCGGCTTGTCCGTCTTCACGTGCATCCTCGGGAGGTTCCTCTTAACACCTATCATGCATAGCATATCGGACTTAGGTAGTAGCCATGTCTCGAGTGGATCATATGTGATATCACTAAGGAAGGAAGTCACCTCGTTCTCAAGAGCTCTAGCTCGTGCTCGTGTCATAGGTCCTCTTGGCTCTTGATGAGACGATGGTAGGTCCATGGGGATGATCGTAGGATGCTCCGCATCAATTTCCCTCAGCTTTTGAGAACCCAGGTATCAATCCAGTAGGAGGCCACGCACGAGTCCCTCGCACCTACACAAACAAATAAATCCTCACAACCAACGCGATAAGGGGTTGTCAATCCCTACACGGTCACTTACGAGAGTGAGATCTGATAGATATGATAAATAATATTTTTGGTATTTTTATGATAAAGATGCAAAGTAAAATATAAGCAAAATAAAAGGCAATGGAAATAGCTTGTTGATGGGAGATTAATATGATGGAAAATAGACCCGGGGGCCATAGGTTTCACTAGTGGCTTCTCTCAAGAGCATAAGTATTACGGTGGGTGAACAAATTACTGTTGAGCAATTGACAGAATTGAGCATAGTTATGAGAATATCTAGGTATGATCTTGTATATAAGCATCACGTCCGAGACAAGTAGACCGACTCCTGCCTGCATCTACTACTATTACTCCACACATCGACCGCTATCCAGCATGCAGAGTATTAAGTTCATAAGAATAGAGTAACGCTTTAAGCAAGATGACATGATGTAGAGCGATAAACTCATGCAATATGATATAAACCCCATCTTGTTATCCTCGATGGCAACAATACAATACGTGCCTTGTTGCCCCTATTGTCACTAGGAAAGGACAAACCCAAAGCTAAGCACTTCTCCCATTGCAAGAAAGATCAATCTAGTAAGCCAAACCAAACAGATAATTCGAAGAGACATGCAAAGATAACCAATCATACATAAAAGAATCCAGAGAAGATTCAAATATTGTTCATAGATAAACTTGATCATAAACCCACAATTCATCGGTCTCAACAAACACATCGCAAAAGAAGATTACATCGAATAGATCTCGGGGAGAACATTGTATTGAGATCCAAAAAGAGAGAAGAAGCCATCTAGCTAATAACTATGGACCCGAAGGTCTGAGGAAAACTACTCACACATCATCGGAGAGGCTATGGTGTTGATGTAGAAGCCCTCCGTGATTGATGCCCCCTCCGGTGGAGCTCCGGAACAGGCCCCAAGATGGGATCTCATGGGTACAAAAGGTTGCGGCGGTGGAATTAGGGTTTTGGCTCCGTATCGGGTAGTTTGGGGGTACGTAGGTATATTGTGACGCCCCCGATTCAATCGTACACTAATCATGCACGCAAATGTGTACGATCAAGATCAGGGACTCACGAGAAGATATCACAACACAACTCTACAACATAAATAAGTCATACAAGCATCATAATACTAGCCAGGGGCCTCGAGGGCTCGAATACAAGTGCTCGATCATAGAGGAGTCAGCAGAAGCAACAATATCTGAGTACAGACATTAGTTAAACAAGTTTGCCTTAAGAAGGCTAGCACAAACTGGGATACAGATCGAAAGAGGCGCAGGCCTCCTGCCTGGGATCCTCCTAACTACTCCTGGTCGTCGTCAGCGGGCTGCACATAGTAGTAGGCACCTCCGGTGTAGTAGGAGTCATCGTCGACGGTGGCGTCTGGCACCTGAGCTCCGGCATCTGGTTGCGACAATCAGGTAGAAGGCAAAGGGGGGAAAAGAGGGAGAAAGCAACTGTGAGTACTCATCCAAAGTACTCGCAAGCAAAGAGCTACACTACATATGCATGGGTATATGTGTAAAGGGCCATATCGGTGGACTGAACTGCAGAATGCCAGAATAAGAGGGGGATAGCTAATCCTGTCGAAGACTACACTTCAGGCCACCTCCATCTTGCAGCATGTAGAAGAGAGTAGATGGTAAGTTCACCAAGTAGCATCGTATAGCATAATCCTACCCGGCGATCCCCTCCTCGTTGCCCTGTTAGAGAGCGATCACCGGGTTGTATCTGGTACTTGGAAGGATGTGTTTTATTAAGTATCCGGTTCTAGTTGTCATAAGGTCAAGGTACAACTCCGGGTCATCCTTTTACCGAGGGACACGGCTATTTGAATAGATAAACTTCCCTGCAGGGGTGCACCACATAACCCAAGACGCTCGATCCCATTTGGCCGGACACACTTTCCTAGGTCATGCCCGGCCTCGGAAGATCAACACGTCGTAGCCCCACCAGGGCTCAACAGAGAGGTCAGCACGCTGGTCTAAATCCTATGCGTGCAGGGGTCTGGGCCCATAGCCCATTGCACACCTGCACGTTGCGTACGCGGCCGGAAGCAGACCTAGCCCCCTTAATACAAGCGCGAGCTTACGGTCCAATGCGGCGCACGCCACTCAGTCGCTGACGTCAAAAAGAGCTTGGCTGATACCACGACGCCGAGTGCCCATAACTGTTCCCGCATAGTTGGTTAGTGCGTATAGACCAAATGGCCAGACTCAGATCAAATACCGAGATCTCGTTAAGCGTGTTAAGTATCCGCGAACGCCGACCAGGGCCAGGCCCACCTCTCTCCTAGGTGGTCTCAAGCTGCCCTGTCGCTCCGCCACCAAGTAATAGTCCGGGGCCGTTGGGAACCAGGCCCACCTCTACCGGGATGGAGCCACCTGCCCCTTCAGCCCCCATCTCCGAACAGTATCATAAGTAATGTAACAGTATAAAGTATGTAGCGTATGCCCGTGATCACCTCCCGAAGTGATCACGGCCCAATAGTATAGCATGGCAGACGGACAAGAGTGTAGGGCCACTGATGGAACACTAGCATCCTATACTAAGCAGTAGGATAGCAGGTAAGGGTAACAACTGTAGCAACAATGACAGGCTATGCAGCAGAATAGGATTAACCGAAAGCAGTAACATGCTACACTCTTCTAATGCAAGCAGTATAGAGAAGAATAGGTGATATCTGGTGATCAAAGGGGGGCTTGCCTGGTTGCTCTGGCAAGAAGGAGGGGTCATCTTCGGTGTAGTCGAACACATGGACATAGGCACCGGTCTCAGAGTCTACCGGAATGAAGTAACGGAGGGGGAACACAATAAATAACAGAGCAATCAAATGTAACACAAAGCAAGACACGGCAATATGCGGTGCTAGGGGTGACCTAACGTAGTGGTAGGTGATACCGGCAAAGCGGGGAAACATCCGGGAAAGTATCCCCGGTGTTCCGCGTTTTCGGACAGATGAACCGGAGGGGGAAAGTTGTGTCTTTGCTATGCTAGGGATGTGTGGCGGACGGACGGGCTGCGTATCCGGATTCGTCTCGTCGTTCTGAGCAACTTTCATGTAGAAAGTATTTTCATCTGAGCTACGGTTTATTTTATATGATTTTCTAAAGTTTTAATTATGTTTAGAATTTATTTAATCATTTTAAATCAACATTATCTAGAATAGTGTATGATGACATCATCATGACGTCAGGATGACGTCGGCAGTCAACGGTGCGGTTGACTGTGTCAAAACTGACTTGTGGGTCCAGTGGGACCCACGTGTCATTGACTGTTCAATTAAGTAACAGTAGTTAATTAGTTTAGTTAGTTAATTAGGTTAACTAAACGTAATTAATTAATTTAATTATTTTAGTTAATTATTTAATTAATTAATATTTTTATTTACTTATTATCACTTCTATTAATTCCTTTAAAAATGGTTTTGGGAGGGGCGTGGGCCCCATGTGTCTGTGGCCTAGAGGGGCCTAACGGGCACTGGGTTTCGGGCGCAGGGGCACGGCCACGAGCACCCGGTGGAACGAGCACGGCCGGTGGCCTCGGGCGAGACCAGCGGCGCGGCGGGGGCCGGTCCGGTTGGCAGCGGTGAGGCAGGCTGGGCGAGGTGGGGAGCCGGACCGGGCGAAGGCGGCGAGACAGGCGAGGGACGGAGCCCCAAGGCGGCATGCGGGGGGGGGGGGGGCGAGGCGGAACGCGGCAGCTTGGCGATGGAGGCGGGTGGAGGCAACGAGGACACGGGCACGCGCGCGCGGCGACAACTGGGGCGGTGCGGAGCGCGAGCAGCAGCAGGGTATCAACGGGGAGGGGCGCGGCAGCGGGCCAGTGGCGGCAAAGGCGCGGGTAGGGAGGGGGTGACAGGTTCGGCCCAAGCAGGTCCGGGCTCAGTAGCGTCGAGGCACATGCGGGCGACGGTGATGCGGATCAGAGGAGAAGGGAGGGGACGGACGGCGGAGCTCACGGGGGTTCGTAGGGGACGGGGCAGCGGGGGTCGGGGAGGAGGACGGGGACGACATGCGGCGGGGTGGACGTAGGCGATGGCGTCCGGCAAGGTTATGGCGTGGTGGCTCCGGGGACGGCGTCGGGATGGTGGCGGTGGTCGTCGAGGGCGACAGGGTCTAGCGGCGGGCGTGGATGGTTCGTCCCCATCCCGATCCAGATCGGGATCGAGAGGGGGGAGACGAGGGAATGAGAGGGGAGATGAGTGGGGGAAGTGGGGGTTACGGCTAGGGTTCGGTCAGGAGGGTACGTGTAGGCCGGGGGTGGGCCGGCCGTCTGGGCCGAAGCCCGGGGAGTTGGGCCATGGGGGGGGGGGGTTCTCTTATACTTTTTAGTTTAGTTTTCATTTTATTTTACTTTTCTGTTTTATCTTAGTTTTGAAAAATATATTATTTGTGGTGTAATTAGTAAAAACTAATTACACCACAGCCCCAATAGTTTGACGTTTTTAAATAAAATAGTTTAGTATTTTTATAAATTAAAAGGTATTTAATTAATTGTGTTTATTCACTATTTCAATTAGTACAGGGCATTAAAACACTCCATAAAAATGTGGATTCTTCACCATTACTACTTATGATTTATTTGTCACATCTAGAATATTTTTGATTCATGATTTGAAACCTTTTATCATTTGACTTTATTTTAAGTTTGAATTTGGATCGTTTTGGACTAACGCGAGATTAACTACAGTGACAGAGGTGACGTGGCATCATTAACGGGGGATTGCTGTAGCCTAATTATCCGGGCGTCACAATTCTCCTCCACTACAAGAAATCTCGTCCCGAGATTTAAGAGGTAGTGAAAGGGGGAAAGATTTTGGTTACGAATCTAGCGAATCTTCTCGGTCTTGGTTGCTCTTCTCGCAGCGTTCGACCCATTATGTTGATGTCTTCATTTGTCTGCTTCAGGTCATCGTGATGAAGTCATCGTCCTTTCTTCGGGAACTCCATCGTACTTACGTAAAAGGATAAGGGGTAACTCGAAAGAACGGAACTCTGCACGGTTGCTTATCCGGTAGATAACATTAGGGAAGGTGGCGAAAAGTAACTCTCGAATTGAAACTTAAGAAATTATCGAGAGCAAAGTAAGGAGGTATCATGGGAAGTTTCGAGCGGGTAGGCAATCGTTCGATGCCTGAAACAGGGCTTGAAAGGGGTTCAAAGCAACGGGAATAAGTGTTGTGTCTGATACCAAAATTGATGATCTCGTGGAAGGTGGCTCGTGAATTACATACGGAGCCAAGCGTGAGGAATAACTTTTAGAAACAGGGGTGTACATGAGAGTCAGGTTTCGATCCTGTGGAACTGTGGGTTATGGGCCCACCATGTGGGTTAAAAGTAGGAAGGGCGCTGACGTCTTGTATGACCATGTAGGCAACACATGTCAGCGGATAGCCTGTCAGTTATGTCGGCAACAACGTCGGTACCAAGGGCGAGGGACAAAGAGAACCATCTTCCTGCTCGTTGAACGAGGCGGGCCAATAGGCAAAGTTCTTGTCCATCGGTGGCTACCAGAATGTCATCAACAATAGTAACCTGGTCTTGGTGACAGAATTTTACAATGAGGTGTTTACATAAGTAGGAGAATATTACTGCTTAGATCATATAGATCACAAGAAAGGTTAAACCAAACAATGGAAAGGAAAATATGATTATCAGATTAAAATAGAACAATGGAAAGGAAAATGTGTTAAAACACATATTTCCGGGGTATTTCCTTCCCAAGGACAAACAGAGCATGATATCCATGACATGATAGAAGTACAAAACACTTTAGAGGACGGGGGAAGGAATTTCATGACATTACTCATACAACGGTGTTTGGATAATTGATAAAGAAAATTTAGCATTGTGCTTCAGATGTACTTATTGAAAACCGAAGTACCACAGACATGCTTCAAGGTAGCATTGGCATGGTCTTCAAGCAAAGGCCGGACTTTGGATACACAAAGGATCCATCAGGAACAACTTATAAAATAAGTCTTACGATTTCCTCATGGAAGAATGGCTAACCTTGCTAAAAAGGAAACTATAATAACAGGTCCTCCGGCCAGGCGTGCTAGGCATGAGATCACCTTACCAGGTCATATAAGGGCCAATGTTATGACTCTTGGAAAAAGGTTCCCACCATCATATCTGACCGAGGTTCAGATCCGATTGGTGTCAGGATACCTCCGACTTAGGATGCCTGAGAAGAAAAGGTGCAACAGAAATAAACGAGATGACAATGTAAGATTCTCGGGAAATAAACTATGGGAACGAGTTCCAAAACAAGAGTTCATCATTAAACCAAGGAGAGGATGAGGAGGGGCTGACGGTCTCAGCGACAATTCATCGAGATTTCCAACAAGATGGATTTCCACAATTATGTGAACAAGGAGATAACATTTGTTGGATCAAATGGTATAATGAGGTATGCTCGAGGAAAACATACACCATTAACCATTGGTTTGAAGGTGCACCCATAATATGGGCTTAGGTAGCATGATCAATGTTTAGAATGGTGATTCGATAACCAATGGTCTAAGAATGAAATGTCGACCACTAACATCAAAGCAATAGAGTTGCTAGAAGTTTTTTTTAATTACACATCACAGACCATTTGTCGGTATTCCAGTTAGAAACAACACGGGGAACAAGGAATAATGGTGATGGTGAGAAGTATCACTATGTATCCAGGATTCTCAAGACATGGTGAAATTCGCATGACATTCTTGACATAAAAGATGGTGATACTTTAAGGTAAAGAAGAACAAATGATGGCTAGCAAGGAACTCAAGGTATAGCACAGAACACGAACAAGTTTGTGTTGAACGGAAGGCAATAAAGTGATCGATGATTAACACAAAGCATCGAGGGCAAGGATGGTATTTCTCAACATGGATTCAATCGATATCCTTGAAGAGCTCGGAATGTTGATGATGATCATGACACATTTGTCGAGAGGTTTCATGAAGATATAATCGCTCATCGACAACATCAAGCAAAAGAAAGGATGGAGCGAAAAGTTATCGAAACCATGGATATGACCCAAACTCGGAATCAAGCTAGTTGTTCAAGGCGAAATGATATGATGAGGAAAATCAACATAAGCTTAGCTCATCATCGAAAATTGTGCTCCGAGAAGGACCAGGTAGCATAGTAAAAAGTTGCACGATAATGATATAGCCGATCAGGCTAGGGATGACTTGAAGGGTTATTAAATCATAAGCAACAAAAATTACTTAGAGTTATTGAATCGGAGTGCGGAATCGATTCATTTAACGGTGTTCTCGAGTGACTAATAACTCAGAACCCGAGGGAAATTGGAATTGGCGAGAATAATAGTTGATGAAGAACTCATAAGAAGTTATGTAGTTCCGTGGTATTCTTGAGATACCAGAGTGTAATGCCCGATGGTAGATCAAAGTAATGGTTGGACAGGTGCAATGGTCTACAGAAGACAAGTACTTCAACTTGTCTGAGATGGTATTTAAAAGGAGAACATGGCCGGAACAACGATTGCAAAATGCCAGATCCCAGATATAAGATAAGCTTATACCAAGGAAATATTTATTTGAAGAGAAGCTTTAATGATACGATCTACATCGTTTCCATGGGCATGAGCATAAAGTTCAAGGTCGACTCCCACTTCTTCAATGTATAACCTTACATCACTTCTCGTGTCGATAATGGCATTAGTGTTCAAAGTTTTACCTGGTGAAATACCAAATGACTATGGCCCGTGAAATCTTTCGGGCTCACATAGATTAGGTAAGGCATTGGTTCAACCCATCGGGGCATCTTAGGAACATATACCACAAACTTTTGGGAGTAATTAACACAAGCTCAAAAGTAGAGCATGGTTGTCAAAGCAGATGATACAATTTACCAAAGGTATTATGTATCAGGAAAAGAACTCAAAGGATTTGAATGTGAATGATACCATCGGATAACAACCCAGCAATGGGTCTGGCGGTCCCCAACGGAGCTGACATGAGTATCGGTACTCAACCAGAGGAAGAAAGAATGCAAATGCATCAGATTATGTCAATATCTGAATACTTTGATGTTTTAAAATCAAAGAAATTATGAATTCCAGATCGGTGTATCAGAATCAGATGCCCTGATAAATTTCGAGTAAGTTGAGTAGACTTAGAGGCACCATCAGTCAATGTTTGATTGGCGGATAACCAGCTCATATCTGGGATGACGTCTGAGCCAGAAAGACAATTCCTAAGGATCAGGTGATGATTATGAGCAATCACACGCGTATTGAATCGAGGGACTCAAGATGATAATGACAAAGGACGTTAAAGAATATTGCTAGCCATATGAAATTAACCACAATGCAGCAGGCAACAAGAATCTCAAACGCACTAAGCTGTAGAGGATTCTTGGAAGATCGAATGGCATTTCGAAGTATTTTGTGAAACGCATGAACAACTGGGGATGCATGAATCCTCGATAAGCATGAGGAATTATCCGTAAGGGGTATTCAGGTGGCAAGGAACTGTAAGGCAGTAGGGACAAAATATTCTTGGAACAATACAGAGGATTTCAGGGTATCTTGTACTAACAAGAGTAGCAAGAATGAAGGTATGGATGGCAAGTATAAGTAGCTATCCATAGGGATGTCTCGGTGGTAGGGAATTGCAAACCCGATGAGCACAAGTTCTCAAAAGAACATCGAAAAGTATCTTCGGAATCTTCTGGTGCAGCAGGCGATAATCTGTAACAAGGGGCTCTTCGGTTGGAAGTGATCACGAGATCCTAATGTTAGGGTTAGCAAAATTTTATTTTACCCGAATAGAAGAGATGTCAGAGTCCCAGAGTAAAGGTCGAGGAATAAAAGATCCTACTACCACCCAATGGCAACGTGGGCCCATGGGCCGCACAGCCATGTTAGTAAAATAGTTTTCATCGACTAGACTCAACTTCGGCCAAGGAGTTTGGAAGGAGGACTCCTACAGGCAGTCGGCTCTGATACCAACTTGTGATGCCCCCGATTCAATCGTACACTAATCATGCAAGCAAATGTGTACGATCAAGATCAGGGACTCACGGGAAGATATCACAACACAACTCTACAACATAAGTAAGTCATACAAGCATCATAATACACGCCAGGGGCCTCGAGGGCTCGAATACAAGTGCTCGATCATAGACGAGTCAGCGGAAGCAACAATATCTGAGTACATACATTAGTTAAACAAGTTTGCCTTAAGAAGGCTAGCAATAACTGGGATACAGATTGAAAGAGGCGCAGGCCTCCTGCCTGGGATCCTCCTAACTACTCCTGGTCGTCGTCAGCGGGCTGCACGTAGTAGTAGGCACCTTCGGTGTAGTAGGAGTTGTCGTCGGCGGTGACGTCTGGCTCCTGAGCTCCGGCATTTGGTTGCGACAACCAGGTAGAAGGGAAAGGGGGGGAAAGAGGGAGAAAGCAACCGTGAGTACTCATCCAAAGTACTCGCAAGCAAAGAGCTACACTACATATGCATGGGTATATGTGTAAAGGGCCATATCGGTGGACTGAACTGCAGAATGCCAGAATAAGAGGGGGATAGCTAATCCTGTCGAAGACTACGCTTCAGGCCACCTCCATCTTGCAGCATGTAGAAGAGAGTAGATGGTAAGTTCACCAAGTAGCATCGTATATCATAATCCTACCCGGCGATCCCCTCCTCGTCGCCCTGTTAGAGAGAGATCACCGGGTTGTATCTGGCACTTGGAAGGGTGTGTTTTATTAAGTATCCAGTTCTAGTTGTCATAAGGTCAAGGTACAACTCCGGGTCGTCCTTTTACCGAGGGACACGGCTATTCGAATAGATAAACTTCCCTGCAGGGGTGCACCACATAACCCATCATGCTCGATCCCATTTGGCCGGACACACTTTCCTGGGTCATGCCCGGCCTCGGAAGATCAACACGTCGCAGCCCCACCTAGGCTCAACAGAGAGGTTAGCACGCCGGTCTAAATCCTATGCGCGCAGGGGTCTGGGCCCATCGCCCATTGCACACCTGCACATTGCGTACGCGGCCGAAAGCAGACCTAGACCCCTTAATACAAGCGCGAGCTTACGGTCCAATGCGGCGCGCGCCACTCAGTCGCTGATGTCAAAAAGAGCTTCGGCTGATACCACGACGCCGAGTGCACATAATTGTTCCCGCATAGTTGGTTAGTGCGTATAGACCAAATGGCCAGACTCAGATCAAATACCAAGATCTTGTTAAGTGTGTTAAGTATCCACGAATGCCGACTAGGGCCAGGCCCACCTCTCTCCTAGGTGGTCTCAACCTGCCCTGTCGCTCCGCCACAAAGTAACAGTCGGGGGCCGTTGGGAACCCAGGCCCACCTCTACCGGATGGAGCCACCTGCCCCTTCAGCCCCCATCTCCGAATAGTATCATAAGTAATGTAACAGTATAAAGTATGTAGCGTATGCCCGTGATCACCTCCCGAAGTGATCACGGCCCAATAGTATAGCATGGCTGACGGACAAGAGTGTAGGGCCACTGATGGAACACTAGCATCCTATACTAAGCAGTAGGATAGCAGGTAAGGGTAACAACTGTAGCAACAATGACAGGATATGTAGCAGAATAGGATTAACCGAAAGCAGTAACATGCTACACTCTTCTAATGCAAGCAGTATAGAGAAGAATAGGCGATTTCTGGTGATCAAAGGGGGGGCTTGCCTGGTTGCTCTGGCAAGAAGGAGGGGTCATCTTCGGTGTAGTCGAACACACGGACATCGGCACCGGTCTCAGAGTTTACCGGAAAGAAGTAACGGAGGGGGAACACAATAAATAACAGAGAAATCAAATGTAACACAAAGCAAGACACGGCAATATGCGGTGCTAGGGGTGACCTAACGTAGTGGTAGGTGATACCGGCGAAGGGGGGAAACATCCGGGAAAGTATCCCCGGTGTTCCGCATTTTCGGACAGATGAACTGGAGGGGGAAAGTTGCGTGTTTGCTATGCTAGGGATGTGTGGCGGACGAACGGGGTGCTTATCCGGATTCGTCTCGTCGTTCTGAGCAACTTTCATGTAGAAAGTATTTTCATCTGAGCTACGATTTATTTTATATGATTTTCTAAACTTTTAATTATGTTTAGAATTTATTTAATCATTTTAAATCAACATTATCTAGAATAGTGTATGCTGACATCATCATGACGTCAGCATGACATCGGCAGTCAACAGTGCGGTTGACTGGGTCATAACTGACTTGTGGGTCCAGTGGGACCCACGTGTCATTGACTGTTCAATTAAGTAACAGTAGTTAATTAGTTAATTAGGTTAACTAAACATAATTAATTAAGTTAGGTATTTTAGTTAGTTAATTAATTAATTAATATTTTTATTTATTTATTATCACTTTTATTAATTCCTTAAAAAAATCGTTCTGGGAGGGGCGTGGGCCCCATGTGTCTGTGGCCTAGAGGGGCCTAACGGGCATTGGGTTTCGGGCGCAGGGGCACGGCCACGAGCGCCCGGTGGAACGAGCATGGTCGCTGGCGTCGGGCGAGACCAGCGGCGCGGCGGGGGCCGGTCCGGCCGGCAGCGGTGAGGCAGGATGGGCGAGGCGGGGTGTCAGACCGGGCGAAGGCGGCGAGACAGGCGAGGGACGGAGCCCCAAGGCATCAAGCGGGGGGGGGGGCAAGGCGGAACGCGGCAGCTTGGCGATGGAGGCGGGTGGAGGCAACGAGGACACGGGCACGCGCGCGCAGCGGCAACTGGTGCGGTGCGGAGCGAGCAGCAGCAGGGTAGCAACGGGGAGGGGCGCGGCAGCGGGCCAGTGGCGGCAAAGGCGCGGTGAGGGAGGGGGTGACAGGTTCGGCCCGAGCAGATCCGAGTTTGGTAACGTCGAGGCACAGGCGGGCGACGGCGATGCGGATCAGAGGAGAAGGGAGGGGACGGACGGCGGAGCTCACGGGGGTTCGTAGGGGACGGGACAGCGGGGGTCGGGGACGACATGCGGCGGGGTGGACGTAGGCGATGGCGTCCGGCGATGTTATGGCGTGGTGGCTCCGGTGACGGCGTCGGGATGGTGGCGATGGTCGTCGAGGGCGACAGGGTCTAGCGGTGGGCGTCGGTGGTTCGTCCCCATCCCGATCCAGATCGGGATCGAGAGGGGGGAGACGAGGGAGTGAGAGGGGAGACGAGTGGGGGAAGTGGGGGTTACGGCTAGGGTTCAGTCAGGAGGGTATGTGTAGGCCGGGGGTGGGCCGGCCGTCTGGGCCGAAGCTCGGGGAGTTGGGCCAGTGGGGGGGGGGGTTCTCTTATACTTTTTAGTTTAGTTTTCATTTTATTTTACTTTTCTGTTTTATCTTAGTTTTGAAAAATATATTATTTGTGCTGTAATTAGTTTTACTAATTACACCACAGCCCCAATAGTTTGAAGTTTTTAAATAAAATAGTTTAGTATTTTTATAAATTAAAACGTATTTAATTAATTGTTTTATTCACTGTTTCAATCAGTACAGGGCATTAAAACACTCCATAAAAATGTGGATTCTTCACCATTACTACTTATGATTTATTTGTCACATCTAGAATATTTTTGATTCATGATTTGAAATCTTTTATCATTTGACTTTATTTTAAGTTTGAATTTGGATCGTTTTGTACTAACGCGAGATTAACTACAGTGATAGAGGTGACGTGGCATCATTAACGGGGGATTGCTGTAGCCTAATTATCCGGGCATCACATATATATAGGAGGAAGGAGTACGTCGGTGGAGCAACAGGGGGCCCACGAGGGTGGAGGGCGCGCCTGGGGGGTAGGCGTGCCCCCTACCTCGTGCCCTCCTAGTTGATGTCTTGACGTAGGGTCCAAGTTCTCTGGATCACGTTCGTTCCGAAAATCACGTTCCCGAAGGTTTCATTCCGTTTGGACTCCGTTTGATATTCTTTTTCTGCGAAACTCTAAAATAGGCAAAAAACAGCAATTCTGGGCTGGGCCTGCGGTTAATAGGTTAGTCCCTAAAACAATATAAATGTGTATAATAAAGCCCAATAATGTCCAAAACAGAATATAATATAGCATGGAACAATAAAAAATTATAGATACATTGGAGACGTATCAGGCCTCGCTCTCAAGAACAAAATATCTTCCCCTACGGTGAAAATCAAAGAGAGCAGGCGCAGGAAAATATGTGTACACCACAGAACTTTGATTAAACAACAATTTGTAGGTGAAATTATGGGGATCACCTCTAAGAATCTTATGACGTTTCATTGCATCAAAGTCTAAATACTGCGTGGGTAAAATAGGGTCATAGGGCAGAGGTGAAACACCCAGCTCTCTTGCTAAGCGTGTGGCATAAATTCCGCCATAGAAAAAATAGCTACTATTAGCATTGTGTTGCAACCTGGATGCAACAATCGCTCCAAGATTATAAATTTTGTCACCGGTGAGAGCGGTGCGTATGAGGCTCAAGTCTGGAGCAGAAAGTGTACTACAATCTTGTTTGCCTACAATACATTTTCCATTGAATAATGCAAAGTACTGAATTGCAGGAAAACGAATGCTCTTTATTCTACTCTACGTCACTCCCCTAGTCTCACCGTAGCAAAGACTAGTCAAAAATGTCTGAAACTCAGATCTTGGTGGTTCGTCAACCGAACCCCAGAATGGGATTGCAGTGGTGAGCAAATCTCTCTAAAGATATGGTAAATGGACTTTCATATAGTTTAAATGACACCCTAGACTCACGGGGATGGAATTTAAATCCTTTGACAAATGATTTAGTGAGAGTGTGGTGTTGGTTGCACTTATCTGAAATGTAGGGACCGAGATCGGCATTGTGAACATATTGCTCACATTCCTCCTTAATGCCTACACTCACCATATAATCATCGCATGGCCATAGGCATGTTTTGGTGGCGGCATCTCATGTGGAACTTTCACTTGTTTCAACATAAGACCGACGAACGGAGCTTTCACCAGAAGATGCCTCCGAGGATCTCCTCCTCGAATAACTCCTTCCAAAGAGGTTCGTCATATTCGCGTACAATTTTCTGAAAAATTTTGGGTGACAATTTTTTCAACAAAACTTCATAATATTAATAGCAACTACTCATAGGGATGCATAGAGGTCATAGCAAGCATTCAAACTACTTAAAACTCTAAGAATTCAACATGCAAGCTCATCTACAGCAGCACCAAGAGTAGTTAATTATTCAAAATATAAACCACTAAAGCAAAAAATAATTGGACAAACGGAGGAGTCACATACCAAGCAACAATCCCCCAAAAAAGTTTCGGAAACGGAGCTTCGAGCAAAGAGATCAAAATCCGCGGGTTTGAGAGCAAGAACACGAGAGAGAGAGCAATGGTGATTTTTTTTCTGGAGGTAGGTGGTGATGTGGGATGAAGAGATAAGTGAGGGGGCCCACGTGGGGGCCACAACCCACCAGGGCGCGCCTGGGGGCCCTGGGACGCCCAGGTGGGTTGTGCCCACCTGGTGCACCTCCCTCTGATATTATTTGCACCAAAAATTCTTAAATATTCAGAAAAATCATATTAAATTTTCAGAGCATTCTAAGAACTTTGTTTTGGGTCATCTTTTATTGCACGGGAAATTCAGAAACAGGCAACACATGGCACTTTATTTTATTTAACTAATAAGAACAGAAAACAAAAGGTAGGGACAGAAGGTAGTGCTCACTAAATTCATCAACTTCATACCTCTAAAAAATGATCCATTAATAAGGTTGATCAAGTCTTATTATAACCACTTTCGATTAGCATGAAACCGAAGAACTTTCGTAAATCACTAAGTTACCTCAATGGGGATATGAATGTCCCCAACAATAAGCATTTCACATTTCTTTTTGACAGTAGGTATAGGTAGTTGAAAGCTTCCAATAGTGATTGTCGGAGATTTTTCAATAACATTAATACCATTCACTTGGAATTGTTTCTTCGGAAAGTGCACCGTATGCTCATTACCATTGATATGAAAAGTGACCTTGCTTTTATTGCAATCAATACTAGCTCCCGCAGTATTCAAGAGGGTCTACCAAGGATAATCGACATGTTGTTGTCCTCGGGCATCTCAAGTATAACAAACTCAGTCAAAATAGTAACATTAGCAACAACAACGGGCACATCCTCACAAATACCGATATGTATGGCAGTAGATTTGTCCGCCATTAACAAAGATATTTCAGTAGGTGTGAGTTTATTCAAATCAAGTTTTTTATATAAAGAGAAAGGCATAACACTAACACCAGCTTCCAAATCACATAAAGCAGTTTTCACATAATTTCTTTTGATAGTGCAAGGTATAGTTGGTATTCCCGGATCTCCAAGTTTCTTAGGTACTCCATCTTTAAAAGTATAATTAGCAAGCATGGTGGAGATTTCAGCTTCCGGTATTTTTCTCTTATTGGTGATGATGTCTTTCATGTACTTTGCATAAGGAGGCATTTTAAGGATATCAGTCAAGCGAGTACGCAAAAAGACTGGCCTCAGCATTTCAGCAAAGCATTCAAATTCTTCATCATCTGTCTTTTTAGTTGGCTTAGGTGGAAAGGTCATAGGTTTTTGAACCCATGGTTCTCTTTCTTTACCGTGTTTTCTAACAACAAAGTCTCTTTTATCATATCTTTTATTCTTTGGTTGTGGGTTATCTAGATCAACAGTTGGTTCTATCTCAACATCATTGTCTGGTTCTTTATTATTTGTTTGAGTGTCTTCATGAACCTCATCATTATCTTTTCATTATCAGAAGGTGAGTGTTCACTACCAGATTGAGTTTCAGCATCAGAGATAGAAACTTCATTATCAGGAGTTTTTTCTACTTCAGGTTCACTAGAGGCATGCAAAGTCCTATCATTTTTCTTCTTTTTAGAAGGACTACGTGCATCAGTGGTAACTCTCTGAGAGTCTTGTTCAATTATTTTTGGGTGTCCCTCAGGATAAAGTGGTGCCTGAGTCATCCTACCTCACTACAAAAAAAGACACATCTGTGACATTTTGGGCCGAACGTAATTTTTTTCTGTCATGCTTATGACACTTCTATGATGATAATTGTGACAAAACCCGGTATCATGACAAAAAATTATCATCATAGAAGTGTCACAATTATCATCATAGAAGTGTCATAAGCATGACAGAAAAAAATTACGAGCGATGACACGTAAGCGATTGGGGGCCGAGCGATGCGCGTGTCTCTCATACACAATGCATGGGTGCGAGGCGTTGGGCTCTAACTGAACCCAAGCGATTGCACTGCAGGCTATGCGTTACTGAACCCGAGCGATCGATTGATCCCTTGCTGTTAACTGAACCCGAGTGATTCCTTCGCTACTACTGCTAACTGAAGTCGATCGAACACTGCTGCCTCCTTCCCTTAATGAACAGTGATCGTTGTTGGGGGGGGGGTTGGATGAACAGTTCCCGGTGGGGGGTTGGATGAACAGGACCCCGTGGTAGTAGAGGATGTTGCCGCTGGATGAACAGGACCCCGATCGATCGAGACGGTGGATGAACAGGACCCCGTGGAGGGCTGGATGAACAGGACGACCCCGTGGAGGGCTAGTTGAACAGTAGCCGGTGGAGGGCTGGATGAACAGTAGCCCGTGGAGAGGTCTGGTTGAATAGTAGCCGGTGGAGGAGCGGTGGAGGCTGGATGAACAGGAGCCCGTGGATGAACAATCGCAGGTGGAGGCTGGAGGAGGTCGACGGTGGATGAACAGTAGCCCGTGGAGGCTGGAGGAGGTCGACGGTGGGGATGAACAATATCCTGTGGAGTCCCGTTTTGCGGTACGCCACACCCCTCCCGATGAACAGGACCCCGTTTCGACCGTAGCGCTCGAACACAAGTCGGTTTCCTCCGTTTTGTGGTACGCCACACCCCTCCCGATCAACAAGACCCCGTTTCCACCGTAGGAGGTCCGTTTCCTCCGTTTTGCGGTATGCCAGGCCTCGTTTCCATCGGCTGTTCCGTCCAAGCCGGTTGGCTCCTGATGAACAACACGCGATATGTTGCCTCCCGATGAACACAACGCATTCCGTTGCCTCCCCATGAACACGACGACGGTGCAGCTTCTCCGTTCCGACCTGGCCATGTACACGCGCCATGGCCGTACGTATGCGCGAGTAGGCGTTCGAGACCCCGCCCGTATGTACGTACGTGGCCGTATTTACTTTCTTGCACCCTGGCCGTTGTACATATGTGTACATGCTACGTGCGCGCCTCTACTACGACACGTGCACGCCTCTACATCGACCAGTATGTACGTACACGTTCGCGGCTAGAATGACAACGCTACGCATGCTTCGACCAGGTGGGTCCTAACTGTCATGCACTTCCTTTCGTGCGAAGATGTAGCTGGTGGGTCCCAGCAGTCAGGGGGGAAACGATTTTTTCACGAAATACGGTGGCCCGTCCGGTGGGTCCCTGCGGTCAGGTGGAGGAATCATTATTTTCCGCGTAATAAGGAGGCACTTCCTTGCTGCGGCCGTGGACCCAGCTGTCAGCCTCTCCACGTACAGTACTCTTCCAATGGAACTCGGTCGGTAACCACATTGACCACGCCGCGCCGAGAGCACCAAGGCAGTGGACGATGGCGAGGCCTAGGAAGGGGACGACGCGGAGCCGGGGAAGACGTGCCAGTGGATGCCCACGCGGAGAGGAGTACGAGGGTTCACTGGTTCGGCTGTGGTGTGAGGCTGCCGTCGCTGCAGGGCCTGGCCAGTGGTGGGAGTAGTAGGGGGCGGTGAGGCCTCCGCGGCAGCACAGCTGACCACGGGAGGCAGGAGCAGGCGGCACGACCGGCGCTGTTTTAGACGGCTGGAGCAAGAAGACCAGAGGTTGAAGAAGCACTACGGCCGTTAAAGGACATAGTACAGTCACTGGAGCTAGAATCGTTCATATTGACTAAGTTGACAAAGCCCTCCGTCCCCGCCAACTTAGTAGGCCCACAGGTCAGCCTCCCACTATGCTAGGTCCCAGCTAGCAGGGGGAGTATTCATTTTTTTGTGCATAATAAGGAGGCACTTCCTTGCATGCGAAGATATAGCTGGTGGGTCCGAGCTGTCAGCGGCGGGAACATTTTTTTCATGAAATACAGAGTCCTTTCGGTGGGTCCCAGATGTCAGGTGGAGGAATCATTATTTTGCGCATAATAAGGAGGCATTTCCTTGCGTGCGGCCGTGGACCCAGCTGTCAGCCACTCCATGTACAGTCCACTTCAGATGTCGGTCGTTAACCACGCCGCACCGAGAGCACCAGGGTGGTGGACGACGGCGAGGCCTAGGAAGGGAACGACCTGGAGCCAGGGAAGACTCGGCAGTTGTTTCCCACGCGGAGGGGAGTACGAGGGTTTACTGGTTTGTCTGCCGTCGCTGAAGAATAACAGCAGGTGTGGGTGAGTAGAGGGATGGCTAGGCCAGCGATGGGAGTACGGTGGGGCGGTGAGGCCTGCGCGGCAGCACAGTCGGCCGCGAGAGGAGGGAGCGGGCAGTCCCGCCGGTGCTTTTTTGAGCGGCTGGAGTAGGAAGAGAAGAGATTGAAGAAGCACGACAGCCATAGGATGGACATCCAACAGTCACTGCTTGTGTGTCAGCCTTTTTTAGGAAAGCCTCAAATCTGTGGAAAACATCATACAGCTCATCCGCCATTATTTCTAATAATTTACAACCCATTTGCTAATTCTGAAGGTTTTTTGGAGTCCATATTTTTTGTTAGCATTACAGCCCATATTGTGGCCATGGTTAAAAAATCATACGAAATTTTGCATATTTCGGTGCGGTCCAAACTGTTTTTAATCCTGAAATTTCGAGTCACATTCAAACTGATTTTAAAAATAAATGTATATAAATATAAAATCCAACAAATTGTCCACGCATAAAAATCAATGCAATTTAAAATCTCAAAATGAAAAAAAAAAGAAATTTGAAACTAATTGCCGGTTTGATGTGTTTTAAAAATGTACAGCTCATTTCTCATTGCTTGTAGGCCATTTTCTCGGCCAGCCGAATGAAGCTCTCCTCGTCTAGAAAGATTTGCAGCCCAACAGGCCTGACAAAGCGACTTACTCGACAAATCACAAAAACCTGGGCTAGCCATTTTGAGAAAGAAAGAAAAAAACTACTGGGCTCGTCTGTGGTAAACATAAAAGAAAAGGCTGTCTAGACAGGCCAGAGTGGCCCGCACAGCCCAGTTGGCACCCTACTTCCGTCTCAAAAACAAATTAGATAAATGCCACTCCAATTATGGTGATTCATAAAAATGCCGCTGCAATTTCCAAACTTTGAAAAATGCCATTGCAATATTTGCAAACTTTGAAAAACGCCACTGCAATTTTTGCAAACTTTGAAAAATGCCACTCCAGACTTCAAAAAAATGCCACTGGAAATGGCATGAAATGGCATTTTTCAAAGTTTGGAAACTACAGTGGCACTTCTCGGAATCACCAGATTTGGAGTGGCATTTATCAAATTAACCCAAAACAAAAATAACTGGGCGAGCTGCTGGGTCCCTGGTGTCAGCCGCTCGTTGTGCAATTCGCTCGTTCATTGACTACGTTGACAATGGCATGGGACCCAGATGTCCGAAATCCATTAGGAGGAGCCATTTTTTTATTGACTTGAAATAAGGAGGCACTTGCTTGCGTACTGCCATGACCTTGGTGGGTCCCTGCTGTCATCCTCTCCACATACAATCATCTCCTGATTGTGTACGCGTCAACATGGTAGGTCCACAAGTCAGCCTCTAAACCCGTGGCAGACAAATACAACCCATTTAAACAAACAACAGCCCATTCCATACATTCAAACGGAAAGTTCAACATTCAGAGCAAAGTAACAGGTCTGATCCAGATATAGAGTACTGAACTTCCACGTTGACAACCATCATAGCCAAGTTAACTATCTTCTCCCACTAATACTCTAGTAGTGTACAAGTACTAACTTACTCTTAGCTAACTACACGATGCCGGCCTCCATCTGCGGTACATGCTAAACACCGGCACCGGCGTCCTCCACCTCGCCTCGGACTTGCCAGAGGTGCGATAGGGCGCGTTGCTCGCGCGTGTTGGCCCTTTCCATGCCGGCGTGGTCCACCGAAGCTTCGGCTTCTAAGCGGGAAACTCACTTGACGAGCTTGTAGTAAAATTCAGCGTCACGAACGCGTGCATGCCCGACAGCCTCCAGGGCTATTTGTTGGGCGCCGGCCTCCACGTAGTCAGCCCAGTTGCGGGCGCTCTGCTCGCGACTCAGAGCGTCGGTGCGTTGCTGCTCCATGTCCCGCTGGCGGCGGAAATCGGTGATACGCTGCTCCTTCATCAGGCGGTCGCGCTCCAACAACTCCTCATACTCAGCCATCTAAAGACCGATAGAATGCCTCCTCCCTCCCTCTGCCTTCCGGTGAAAAACCGAACACTAGTTCCGGCGGTGACTGCCTCCGGCGTCGCCTATCGCGGACGGGCAGGGGCATGGCGGACATGGAGAGAGCGAGGATAAGTGGCGAGCAACGTCAGGCCGGTGGGGGCTTATGAGGATAGGGCGAGTTGGGTGATGGTGCCACCGGAGAAGCCCGGAAATAGTAATTATAGGCGGAAGGTAGGGAAACGCGATGGTCATCGCGGTCATCGGAATTCAATGCATAAGCAGGCATGGCTTAGCGCGCCAGCTTGCCGTGGAAAACTAGAAAAACTGAAATTATGACGTGCCGTCCCGTCCTGTCAGTGGTGCGTCCCGTCCATGCTGGGTCGCATGCCGGCATGACGGTCAAATGAATGCACTTGAATCATCCAGATGAGGTACTCCCTCCTTGCCAAAAATGATTCCACCACTCATCATCTACCTTGGTTGGTGAGATTTTTGAATTAAGCCCTGCAAACCAGAAAGGAGGTAGTACGTGCGTGATCCGCTATTTATTCGTGTAGGATTGAGTAGGTCGTTTTTCGAATTGAGCCCTGCAAACCGGAAAGGAGGTAGTACTTGCGTGATCCGCTATTTATCCGTGTTGGATCGAGTAGGTCAGATAGTGTACGTGTAGGATCGAGTAGGTCGGATGGTGTACGTGTACGATCGCATTAGCTGATGAACGTTCGCTGGGAGATAGGGCATCTGCGAATGTTTTTGCTGGCAGTTTTTTTAGATTCGCATGGCATTTTCTTCAGAGCAGCTTGTCTGTTTCTTCAGAGGTAGGCATTTTTATTCAAATAACCGCCACTTCGGATCTTGTGTCGCACCTAAAACTGCCAGGAGAGCATTAGTAGGCTAGCTAGTGATCGATCAGTAACTTGTAAACACTGAGCGAACAGAAATAAGGAACTGTTAGTAACTTGTAAACACTGAGAATACAGAAATAAGGATCATGATGTGCATAGCAGTAAGAGCCGATCCGTTCGAAATGTTCACACGAGACTCACATGCCTGGCATTGTAATATGTTCACATTAGTAGCCCATATTCAAAACCAACTAGTACGATTCCCATACATAAGATCAACATGTTAATGCATCTCAATGATTCACAGATCATATACAAAAATGTACTCCAAAAGCAAAGATCTAGAAAAAACATTTGTTCTTCCTACTAACATGGATGCTTCTCTTGGCCAACATTCAGTACAGAGTGAAAGGCAAATTTGTTTGTGAAGTCTACAATTCCTCTTGCAAACGTAACTAGTTTCACCAACAGCTGGAACCATGAGAATGAACCACACATGATGGATGAACATCCACTTCAATATGATTTGGTCTTCTCTCGATCACACGGCGAGACTATTTTCGGAATACAAACTTTAACTTAGGCAAAATGATGCCCATTGTATAATCAGACCAAAGCAATGAAGCACCTAGTGTTGGCCAATAAATAGTACAGTACTACTTTTCTGCGGTCCATGAAGTGACTATCCAATCTTTCTGTGTCTATTTTCAAATGGCACTGCATGCAGTGACTATACTATTCTCTTGTGCAGTTCAACCAAAATTGCGGTCACTTTGTTCGTTTGCCAAATAGCAACGGGCAGACATCTCTGTGTGCACAAATATCAAGCAGCTAGTAAACATATACCCCACCTTGTATTTCCAGTTTAAACACGTCTCTTCCGCTTAGCATCTGTCATGTTTTGCACTGGACAATTTGATACAGTCATGTTTTGCCCTGGAAAATTTCATACTGAATTGATTTGCTGGTTCAGAGTAGAAATATAGCGCCTATTCTTCATCAGACCAAGGATATCCATGTTCGCAGTGATGGAAGAGGTGAAATCGATACAACCGAAATTGAGCATCCAATCATTGAATCCTGTCCTGCACCTCCAATGTAGGTCCACCCTGCCAATAAATTCACATGCAAACCACTAGTATTACTATCTAATGACAGTACAAAAAGAGTAGCAATATAGTAGCAAACCATGTACCTTCGTAATGAACAGCTCATAGTGCCACCAATTGGATATAAAGGTTTGGAAGAAAACATGCTCCTAATGTTGAACCATTTGGACTTTTTGTGCAGTTCCACTAAAATCGAGCATCCCTGTTAGCATAGATATTGAAAGTGTGATTACTATAAAAGTGGCACTAGTTGAAGCAGACTTACAAATATAAGCATTCCAATTTCTTAATGGGAAAAGGTAGCAAGACTGTTTCTAACCACCTGTTTGAAGGAATAAATAAGGCAACACTGGCAAATTGAGCCATCCCTGACCTTTCCTCTTCTTTTAAGCATATTTTGTGCAGTTCAACTAAAATAAAATGCCATCACCGCCTTGACAATTCAGTGACATTGTACAAAAGGAAATGACTTAACATTACATCATGATGTCAGGTATGTAGTCGACAGGCATTAGAGACAAACATAACAAAGGTGTGACTAGCTTTACCGGGATAATTTGAGTGAACTCTACACCCTCTGTTCCTAATATAAGATGTTTTTGTAGTTCAATTTAAAGTACCCAAATGTCTAGTATTTAGAAAAACAGGTAGTAGTTTTCGTGAGCACATATCTGGGAAAGCTTGCCACACTTTATAAATGTCCATATGCTAAAGCAACACCATTCGAATAGTACAAATATACACTAATCCAGTGGCTAGTGCAACAATAGAGTAGTTATTTTATTACAGGGTACAGTACAATGGTTTTACTGAACAGATTTCCATAAGCTCTAGCACTGGAAGATTTCTATAAGAATTAACAATACAAAATGTGAAGGTAACAACTTTCAGCATTGGTATACTGGCTGTGCAAGAGCATTAAACCAAATACAAAAGTCTGAAGGTAACTAGCATTATTAACTAATGACAGTATAAAAAATTTGCAAACCATGTACCTTCAAGGTAAATATCATTTTGAACTCGAGGGGACCTGAAAATTGCTATCCCAATCTTGATAATCGATCAAACATAAAAAATTGATCGAACGAATCAAGAGAACAGCCGAGGAGGAGGTGCCCAGTCTTGACCTTTCCTTTTGTCTTCATAATTTTTTGTGCAGTTTAACCAAAATAAAATGACATCAGAGCCTTGGGATTTTGGTGACACTGTACAAAAAAATTGACTTATCTCATGAAAGTGAGGTATGTAATCTATAAGCATTAACAGTGCAAAAATCTGAAGGTAGTAACAAGTTTCATCGTTGGTATACTGGCTGTGCAACAGCATTAGAATGCCCTAGCTGAAAAATCTTTAATACATCCACAATCAATAGCTAACCCTAAAATAATCCAGTGACATTAAATGGCATTGCTTAAATTTATCAGTGGCATTATACTGAGTGCGGCATTAGTTAAATGTGGCATCACTTTAGCAGTAGCATTGCTTGACTTGACCGCTGGCGTTATACTAACAGCAAAAAAGTGGAAATAAGAGCATGGGAGGCCCATTCGAACAGTGGGCGCACCAGTACAATGTACCTCCATGGACGCATAGAGTGGTGAGGGAGGTATGGTTGCCCAGAGCAACAAATATCCATGCAGCATATGTGGATTACGTCCCATTTTTGTTCTCTTTAGCCACCTTTTTCCTATGTGAGGACAACAAACCGATCGACCTGGTCATTCTCTATTGCGTTGTCATGCCTTTCTACCCTTTTTCACCCTTTTTCAACCAAGAGACACGAGACTCGTTCCTTAGCTACTGATTTTCCCCTTTTCAACCTAGATGCGGGTTCCATGCCTAGTCTCTTGGACAGTACAGTCTCCCTTCCTTTCCTTATTCGACCCAGACATGGATTAGTCTGCATGAAGTAGGGTTTCCTTTAATAGTGCAAATTAAGGTTTTTGACTGCGTGACCAGCAGAGCAAAGGATATCAAATTGGGAAGATGGTGGAGTGGAAAAAGATCCACATGCAGCGACATGGCAGATGGGGCAATAGAACAAGGGTATGGTTCGAAAAGAGGTAGCATACCTAAGGGTCAGTGGGAAGTGGCTTCGCTCGTGGTTGTCGTCCTCCGCACACACTACGGCAGCGAGCTTGGGGACGGAGGCCATCCCGCGTGGGCGCTAGGTCTGAGAGGACAGCCTTGTCGTCAGTGCGTGACCTCGCTCGCCGACGACGAGTGCGCCAACGCTGCACGTCCTTTTCTTTCCCGGCGGATCTGTGACCACCAGTGAGGAGGGAGAGAGAGGCCGTCTTTTTTAGATCTGGAGAGAGGGTGATAGTGTGAGAAGCAAGTGGGCAGCCCTTAGCAAGAAAGCGCTGAAGCTCCAGCCTATATATCTTTTTTATACTACTAGTACTAGAGGTGGAGTAGGGTGGCATGGGCCAGAACAAGCATTCACGTCCAGGAGTACGCCACACACCCAGCACGACTTCCATCTGACACCATATTTTTTGGAGTCCGTGCTACAGCTATCTCTTCAACCTCCTCGTTTCTCGGACTGCGCTTCGGTGCCTTAAAGGCACCTACCTTTGGGTCTATGACAGGTGGGCCAGCTACCTATTAGGCCCACCTGTCATGGGCCCAAAGGCAGGTGCCTTAAGGCACCGAAGAATCATCCTTGTTTCTCTAACTCAGCCATCGCGCGGCGGGCGAGGTGGCGGTTTGCCGATAGTCAGTTTCCTCAACTACGGTCCCACTTGTAAGGCCAACTCCAAGGGACGACCCCAAACGGACCTCCGTTTTGCCCGGATTCTGTCCGTTTGGGTAGGACCAGGGCGCCTCTTCGTGTACCGTGGCAACCGTCCACCAACTCTTTGACTTTCCCTCTCGATTTGAAACTGCTGTCGACGCACTTCCTCCCTCCTCCATTTCCCTTCACCCTTCCTTCTGCCATTGTTCGATTGTCTTCTCCATGGAGGGAACAGGCCGGAAACGACCCCGTTATTCTTGCCTCGATCTGAAAGATGACGTGGTGGAGGAACTCATTGATCGGTGCGACGTCATCACCTCGGCTAGCATGGCAGGTTCGTTCAAGACCATTCTCGACTCAACTAATAACATCATTACAAGGAACCCAAGGGTCCATGAGCGGTTTGATCTCCCCTATCTTCTTCACCGTGACCCTGGTCACTGCCGTGCGGACGACGCAGGCCTCGCCTTGTGCAACTTGATGCCGCTTGATAATGATATGTGTGATTTTAAGATGCCATCGCTTGAGGGTAAGGCTTGGGCAGCCGCAAATGGAGATAGGGTTGTTTATATTGGGTGCAACTATGAGTGGGAACTTGTGAATGTGTACGCTCGTCACCGGGTTCCACTTCCAAAAATCTCAGACTACCCAGAGGTTGAGCACACCGGTATTCTACATACGTTCAACTACAATCATGGTGACTGTCGTCTACGGAAGATAGAAATTTCTCGAGTTCCCGACCGCTCTTGGGATTACACAAACTATGAAGTTGTTGCTATCTTCGACAAGCTTGTTGCCTTCCTTCATAGTTCGACTCGATGGATATTGCTCAAAAATCAGTTTCTATACACGCATGATCAGTACTGTGATGCAATTCAATACGAGGGTCTTGTGTTTGCTGGCACCACTCGTGGCACTGTTTTTGCATGGAATCCTTATGCTTTCGGTACGTTTATCTTCCACCTTAATTATAACTGCTTCATCCACATGCATGAGGGTTAGCTAGTTTCCCTTTACTAATTAACCTTCTTGTGTTTCCAAGGTCCTGTGACCATTCCACCACCTATATTTGAAAAAAATTATAACCAAGGGGGAGATGACGATGATGATGATCACGAGCATGAGGACCCATATACTCAGTGGCGCCTGGCAACTTATTCCGATGGATCACCTCTTCTTGTCTGTATACAGGGCACTGCTGATGTTACTAAGGAAGCAGGTGTTGTCTCCCATGGTCGCACTCTCCGGACCTATTCCAACATCCGTTGCAGGGTATTCGGGATGGATACTACTGTGCTAGCGCCAACACCTTCTCCCTGGTTTAGTATTGATACTCTTGGAGGAAACTCACTCTTCCTTGGACAAAACTATCCAATGATGGTGAAAGGCGATCCAGGTGCTGTTCGCACAATGTTACTACCATTTATGAGAAGCAACTGTATCTATACCTCTGACATTGCTATGGTTCCCTACCGTGGCTATCACAATATGCGTCCTGACATAGGCCGCTTCAGCCTGGATGATCAGTCATGCGTTGGTCTCGAGATTGATAGTAGCTGCCCCTTCCCAGAGAATCACTTCTGGTTCAAAGCAAGCGTTTCCAACCCCGATGAGTGGTTGACCTGAAGTTCATTTCATTGCTTGTTATTTGTTGTGTGATGAAAACTTTAGTATTTATAATGTATCCTCGTTGTCGTTGTGGGTTGATGATCTGTTGTATGTAATAAAATGATATGTATGTGATAAACTTACTAAATTTATGAATGGCTTTCGAGTCGCTTCTCTGAGTGGGTGCTGCGACGAGGCAAAAAAATATTTTCTGAATACATAATTGTACGTGCATTGCAACAGGTTATCGGATGAGTCCAATCAACAATAGTACTACTATTTGTACTAGCTTCACATGCTTCATGCGTTGGGCGGGTGTTTTTACTATAGCTGCGAATCCCATCATCCTAGGTCCTCGGATGAGTCCAGTAGAAATTGCATTCTGATGTTTGGGTTCAAACTTTCAAAACTGCTGCACTATCTCTACGTCTACGTATACGTAATACAACAAGTTTTAAACTTGAGACCAGCCACCCACCCTCACAAAGAACACTTTTTAACCTAGCACAGACTCCAGGAAATTTGGCCACAGTGTGAGGTGGGCCATATGTTAATGTGTTCACTGTACATAGAAACACCTCGAATCCTTGATATATAGTAGGGTGGCATGGGCTAGAACAAGCATTCACGTCCAGGAGTACGGCACACGCCACCAGCACGACTTCCATCTGACACCATATTTCTTGGAGTCTGTGCTACAGCTATCTCTTCAACCTCCTCGTTTCTCTAACTCAGCCATCACGCGTCGGGCGAGGTGGGGGTTTGCCGATAGTCGGTTTCCTCAACTGCGGTCCCACTTGTAAGGCCAACTCCAATGCACGACCCCAAACGGACCTCCATTTTGCCCGGATTCTGTCTGTTTGGGTAGGGCAATGAGGTCATGTCTGGGCCATTTCTCGGACGCGGTGGCCGTGCGCCCAACACGCGCACGCATCCCGGCCGTCTACATTTTTCTTTGCAAACACATATCTTTTTTTCATATTGATTTTTGGTACATGGAAATACATCACCAAAATTTGACTAGAAAAGCAAGACCAAAGAAAACAAGAACCACAAGAATACATTTTAGAAGATATCCAACTTCCATAACTGCTCCTGTAAGTTGGATTAGTGCCTTCTCGATGCATTCATTGTTGATCTGCAGAGGCTCGATCTTGCGTGCTTCTTTCTTATTCGAGTGTAAAGAAGTAGACGTTGCTTCCTCGCATCTAGTCTCATGTCTAGCCTCTATTCTATCAACAAGTGCACTAGTCTCATCTCTAGCCTCTATGCTAGCTAAAAGTTCTAGAACATCTACTAAATTGCGCTCTATCAATATATCGATGTACTCTTCTTCCCAATACCAAAACTTGCATCCATTCTAAACAATAAAATTTTAAGTTAGCACAACTAGTCTAATCCGAGAGCACAACCGAAGCTAAAGTAGCACATACCCCATCGGTTGAGCACTTGATGAACACCCATCCGGGATGTTCCGGCGTTGTAGACACGTGGCGCAAGACCTTCTTTGGGCAGTCGTCGCACGTAATGAGTGGCAATGGTGCGCCGACGAGCTTTTGGGCCAGCACCGAGCCCGGCCGACCGCCATTCATGTATCTGCCGGTGGACCGCTTATGGTGTAGATCCGAGCGGCTAGAGGAGGAGTCAGTACCTGCATACGGCCTTGCGGCCTTGCCGGGGCCTTCCGGCCCGGTGCCCGGCCAGTCCATGGCGCGGCGCGGCCTCCAATAGCCGGGCGAGCTCAATCCCGGCCGGATCCGCTCCAAATCCGTCCGCCGGGTGCGCAAAACACGTAGCCGTGGTTGGGTAGCTCCGGGGCGTCGAGGGAAAGGGGGCTGAGCGAGCGCGCGTCCAAGCTGCACACGCTGGAGTTGGCCTAGCGGTGTGGCAGACCAACCATGTGGGGTTGCGAAGTGGCTTCGCTCGTGTGGGGGACGGAAGCCATCCCGCGCGGGCGCTAGGTCTGACAGGATGGCCTTGTCATCACAGTGTGACCTCTGTGGCAACCGTCCGCTCCCCACTAGCCTCTTCGTTCACATGTGGTCCCGTTCCCACATGTCAGTGTGATGACGGCGAGTCCTTTTGTACAATTTCCGAACGTACGTCTATGTACGCCGGGGCGCCTCTTCGTGTACTGTCGCAACCGTCCACCGACTCTTCGCCTTTCCCTCTTGATTTGGAACTGCTGTCGCACGCTCTTCCTCCCTCCTGCATTTCCCTTCACCCTTCCTTCTGCCATTGTTCGATCGACTTCTCCATGGAGGGAACAGACTGGAAACGACCCCGTTATTCTTGCCCCGATCTAAAAGATGACGTGGTGGAGGAACTCATTGATCGGTGCGACGTCATCACCTCGGCTAGCATGGCAGGTTCGTTCAAGACCATTCTCGACTCAACTAATAACATCATTAGAACGAACCCAAGGGTCCAGGAGCGGTTTGATCTCCCCTATCTTCTTCACCATGACCCTGCTCACTGGCGCACGGACAACAGAGGCCTCGCATTGTGCAAGTTGGTGCTTCTTTATAATGATACGTGTGATGTTAAGATGCCATCGCTTGAGGGTAAGGCTTGGGCAGGCGCAAATGGAGATTGGGTTGTTTATATTGGGTCCAATTGCGAGTGGGAACTTGTGAATGTGTACACCCGTCACCGGGTTCCACTTCCAAAAATCTCAGACTGCCCAGAGGTTGAGCACACCGGTTATGACCGCACTTTCAACTACGGTCATGGTGACTGTCATCTACAGAAGATAGCGATTTGTCAAGTTCCCGTCCGCTCTTGGGATTTTATTGAATATGTAGTTGTTGCTATCTTCGACAAGCTTTTTGCCTTATGTAACAGCCCCAAAATTGGGTTATCAATTTTTGTGCTGTTATTCTCTCCTGGCACTCATTTTCTAAATTTTCTCCTGAGTTTGCTGGATGACCCTGAGAAAATTTTGTCATTTCCAACCTTTCAAAATCCTGCTCATGTCTTTTTCAGTGGGCAAGACCTCATTTGCATCAGCTCGATTCCTCTTAAACCCTAATTCCAAATTTCTGGAATTTGGATATGCCCTTGTGATTACAAGGGAGCCACCATTTTCCTTGTTCTGTTGATCCTCCCAATTGATCCCAGAGATCATCCTATCTTTCTTAACCTTGGATATGCAAAAATATTGCTAAGTCCAATGCAATATTTTTGAATTATGATTTATTCCTTTTCTTGCCTTTCTGAGGAATAAAATCCAAAGGCATAGCTAGCCATCTCCTAAATTCCTGAGAATTGGTGGAGTTGATACTTATGCCCAATCCAAGCTCTCGCAAGTATATTGGCCATAATTAAATAAGGAAAATTGCCTTTTCCTATTTAATGCCAATATTGCATTTCTGCCATTTTCCAAAGGAACTACTATTTTCATAGCAGAGAAAATTCCCACATAAATTGTGGAGCTTGTACTTGCTATATAATCACTAGTTCCAACATCATATCATGATCCTCAGTTCAAAAATTTGGCACATGATCCAATGCAATTTTCTGCCTTCTCTGAAATTTTGCAAAGGAAGTGCTTTATTCCTAAATCCAATTGAGCTGCAATTTTGCAGGGTGTTTAACATTGATAAATAACCCATGTATGCCAAACATGAGCTCAATCCATTCATCCTAGCTCCCTGTGCAATTTTTTAAAGTTTCTGACAAGAATGCAACTTTGTGAAGGAAGTACCTTCATAGAGTTTCAAAATGGGATGAAACTTTGCCATCCTCTCCTATATCTCAAATCATCATCCTCCACCTAAATTCAGGTCATTTCATTGAACTATGTGAGCACAGAAGCAACTCTTCGTTTCTGTCAAATTTTTTAGTTTGTGAAGCAAGTGCATTTTATCTTGCTCCATTATGGCTGATAATTTTCACAGGCCTTTTCCTATCTATATGATCCATATCCACAAGATTTTGGCTCATTTCACTTGACCAATTGCCCTGAGGATTTTTCTGAAGTTTTTTGACAAAAATGATAGCTGTGAAGGAAGTACCATTTTGGTGAGTCCATTTGGTATGAACTTTCTACAGCATCATGGTATGTTCAAATCATCAGGCTTTGCCAAGTTATAGCCCAATCCATCACTCCTAGTGAGTGTTTCATCATGATTAAGTTTCTGGGTCAGTTTTGGTACTTGTACAACAACTATGGTATTGTCCATTTTACCTCAAAACTCCCAGGACCGTAGTCCTTTCCACCCCAAGCCTCCCGGACATCAAGTTTACCATTTACCCTCTCTGTTTTAATCTCTAGGATGTTGCCAAGTTTGCAATAGCAAACTTGTGGAGCTTGTTTCACTCATCTCCATTTGTCTCTGCCCGATCTTTCACCATGGTAACACTCCACGCAGGAAGGACTACGCGGTAGACATGAACTTACATCAGTAAAAACCCCAAAGCGCGCCATGCCAGTGGTGACTACGAGGGCAGCTAGCCAAAACGGTGGTCTAGCCACTGTTGTCGTCGGCAGCGCTGCTCCGACCGTCTCTGGCCTCGCCATTAATGTCCTACAGCTCCCCCTCGGCATTGTCTTCCCTCTGGACCTCTGGCCCCCTTCGTTTTCTTCTCCGGCGAGCCGTGCCAATGACCGAAACAATGCGCTCCTGTGCATCATCGCCTTCCTCCCCGATGTCCTCTTCCTCCGTTCGTCCGCAAGCTTTGCTCGTCTCCGTGACTCTCTGGCGCTCGTCTGCATCCTCCTCGTCGCCTTCCCGCCGCTTCCCGTGAGCCTTGGCCGCGCCTGCGCCGTCGCCGACGCGCGGACACGTCGCCCGCCGCGTGCCACCTCCTCCCCTCCTTGCCCCGACTATAAATAGCCAGCCCGAGCCTTCTCCGAGCAAGCCAGCCCCCTCCCCCCTCCCTCTGGAGCCCTCTCACACCCGTGCCCGGCCGAATCCCTCGCCGGAGCCCGGCAATTTAGCCGGAGTTCGCCCTCGGCCTTCGCACCCAACCTCCCTCTCAGGCCATCCCCTGCCCAGTCCGAGCCCATGGATGGACGCGCCACTCTCCGGCGAACCTTCCCGACCCTTCGCCCCTCCATTTCCCTCACCGGAGCCCCGTGTCCACCTGAGCCCGAAGCCCCTCTTCGCTGCGTGCCCCGTTGCTTCTTCTCCCGCGCTCCTCGCCGGCAACAGAGCCCACCACGAGATGCGCCTCGTCCTCCTGAGCTCGTCGGTAGGTCGCACGCCGCGAGTGGTGGCCGGAGTCGCCGGCGCTCCTCGTCGGGGCGATCCCCTGCCTCGGCTCGTCGCGCCCCCGAGTGGGAGGAAGAAGAAGGCCAGTCGGGCCCCGCCCAGCGTTGACCCTGCCTCTGGGCCCCGCCTGTCAGCCTCTGCACGCTGACTGGGCCGGCTCGCTGAGCTGGTGTAAGTGGAGACGCCCCACGCGAATGCGCTTTCGTCTCTCGAAAGCGTACTTCGTCGCGGCTTCAGAGAGAAATGCGTATTCGTTTTCTGAAAACGTACTTTCTATCGCCTGCGGTCAGTAATGCGCTTTCCTTTAGCCGAAAGCGTATTCCCCCTCTTCTTCGGGCCAGAATGCACTTTCCTCTCTGGAAAGCGTATTTCTAAGAAAGACACGATCTGTTTTTCTGCCAGGGCCCAGTTTGTAATGATTTTCTTTACAAATAGGTCCCTGGTAGTTAAACAATCATATCTTTTTACCCGTAGCTCCGAATCAGGTGATCCCAAAGCCCACGTCTTTGTTTCGTCGAGCCCGTTTCGTTGATATCATTTCCATAATATTTTCACATAGTGAAAATGACCTTTTTTCCCTTGCCCGTAAACAGCCCCCTCCGAGAAGGAACTGTTTCCGGCAAATCTTTTCGCGATCATTTCGCACTTCTTCCCGGAGTATTTGCCGACCCCAAGGCAAGCCAACCTCTTATCATGAGCCCCGAACTTGCATGTTGACTTTGCTTGCACCTTGTCTGTGTGTGTAGTTGCAGTTGTTTTATATCATTTTCATCGGCAGTTATTTCTTTATGCCTATCTTGCATGCTTGTGTTTCATGATACCTTTGCCATGTTAATTAGAATGTTATTATTAATAATGCCATGCCACTACTCTACTTTATTTGCATGTCATCGTTATAAACTGTTATGAGGATTGTAATGCACCGTTGATATACTATTGTCGTGTCCTTTATGTTATAGTTGTGCACTTGAGGAGTTCAATATTTTGTTTGTGCATTTGTATGCGGCATGTTGCACTCATGTTAAATATGTTCATGCTGACGGAGAAGGAAACAAAATGACTTAATAATAACATACCTCCTCCGTCATCGATGGGATCGAGTCATAGTGCCGCCAAACCGAACTTTTTCAGTGCAGCCACATTTGCCTTTTTAGGAAGGCCTTAATGCGATCTATTGTCGTGCCTCTCGTCGGTGCCTCCAACTAGGGAAGGTTATGGGTATGCTTACCCTGATCAGGTAAGCGGACATAACCTTGTGCGCTCATTTTTGAGATTTTTGGTACCAGTTCCCGAGTGGGAGTGTCCCCGAGTGGGAGTTGACCACGACGGTGGTCGAGGTGTCTTTGGTAGACACGGGGCCACCCAGGACCAGCCCGTTGGGGATTGGGTCGGAGTGGCCGGGAGAGCGTCATGGCAGTAGGTTGGTTTCATCGGAATGCCATTGGTCCACCCGAATGGGATGACGAGGCCATGGGTTCCGTGGTGTGGGTACAGTGTGCTACCTCTGGAGAGTGTATAAAGTCTATCGATAGCAACAGTTCGTAGTAGGTCCCACTATCAGGTCTTGGTCAAAATGGAGGACAAACCGAAATAATTAAGTTGGTAAATAAATATGTGATAACAAGAATATGGTAACTTGAACTATGAGATAGTCGTGAGGAGTCACGACGATATTTTTATGATGAGATAAGTGGTTGTGATCGCCGTAAGGATCACGGTTGGTGACCAAGTGTTGGTCGTGGTTGTGATCGTCGTAAGAATCACGAGTTGTTCTTGAGAAAGACCACTTTGGTGGTGTGTTTGTGATCCAGAGATGATCACAGTTGATAAGAGAGTCCGAGGGACTCGGTGCACAAGTTTGGTTGCAATGCTGGAATAATATATCATTATTTGCATATAAAGAACCATGATAGAACAGAAGATGATTTCATAATGTTAACATGCTATGTCTGCATTGGATATTATTGGTAGTTTATTTTCAGCATAGTTTCTTGATGCCATGCTATGCTTTGATTGACATGTTAAGTTATGCCATGATTGAGATAAATTCTATGTTTTGCTATTACAATGTTATAATCATGTTCTGATATGCCATGTCATTGCCATGTTAGTAGATGTTATGATTTTGTTCATGCTTAGTTGATTTTTATCATGCCAGGTTTAGTAATTGATATGAGATAGGGTGTTGCATGCGCTCGGTTCTTGCTTTGTCTGCAGCTTGTTTGGATGCTATGTATTTGGTTGTCTTGCAAGTACATTCAATGTACTGACCTGGCGTGTCATGCCAGTTTTGTAGGTCATACCCGTATTGCTCGCTTGATCCGTCGTGCTAGGTCGTAATCTTGCTAGTCCTGTGAGTTATGGAGCCCAGCCAGAGTTGTTATGCTGCCAAACCAAGAATTCCGCCGCCATTTTTATCAGACTTCCGCTGTCATTTAATAGCCTTAGGGCTATGCCAGATAATTGTATTCATCAATGATGTAATCTCATATACATGTATTTGATGAATATTTTTGTACCTAGAATGCTGTATTATGGACCTATCATGCGTCAAGTGTTATCCTGGACTGACGTGCGAAGGCCCCCTGCTCCATGCGGATCGGGGTGCCGCAGGGCATGGTATCAGAGCAGCCAGGCTGGCATAGGTTATCCTAGTATTAGATCACCGCTACCATTAACCGGTAATGGCCCTAAGGGATTTGACACATCCCTACATATGGCATGGCCACTATTAATCAACAGGTGGCGCAGTCGGGACCGACACGTCCTCACCCCGCTGTCCCCGCCAAGTTATCCGTGGCGCGAGTAACAACCATATCCTTTTGGGTCGGCCACACCGCTCACCCTTCGCCATTAAGGGAAAGGGGCCACACCATGCGGGCATGTCCCGCATAGCTGCCTATAAAAGTCCCCTTTCCGCTCGCCGTATCACTCACCCCTCAGTCAACCATGTCCCTGCAGAGAAGCCTACCTAGTAGCACTCCAGCCATGACTGGCACCTTCAAAGCTCCCAAGTTTCACAGCCGCACTGGTGCCTTCAACCACACTGGTTTCCACCCCTTCTTACTGAGATGTTCACCAAAGCCTTTGGCTGTAAGGCTAGCCCCGATTACCTGGTGTTCCAATCGTCACCCGTCCCTCACCTTCATCGCTTCGATGCAAGAGTGTGCATCAGCCTAGCAGCGGATGGCCAGCCGTTGGTTTTTCAGGGTAGAGCTATGCCTACCTCTGATTTAGCCATTCAGGGCGCTGCTGTGGAGGCTATGCTTCACCTCCGAACCAGATACCCGCATATGGCAGCAAGGCGTGATTTCTGCTTCTAACCCATTGTGACAGAGGTAGGAATGCAGCCTTCTCCCGCTAGCCAAGGAGATGACCCCGCAATCGCTCGCCTGGTGCAGTATATTACCGCCCAGGGGATGATGATTTCCCAGATGCTTGCCGAGTTTCGAACTCTGGACAATGATGCGGTGCGAGTCGTCAAGGAAGCTTACCGTGAGTCTCGTAAATTCGCATCTCAAGTCATTTGTCCAACGCCATCTGAACCAGTGCTGTCCTCTCAACCCGTGTTGTGGCCTAGACCCAACATCGTCACCCTCGACAAGGCTCTTTTATGGATCCACCAGTAGCATTTGCTTGGATCAATTTCAGCCACACCCCAAGCAGCCGAACCCCAACCCATAGTAGTGTTGGATGATGAAGATGGAGATTGGCTCAGTCTTCGTCCTCCCGGAGAGCCCCAGCAAGACAAGTCCTCTGCATGACCTCAATCACGCAGTAAGACGATCAGTCTGTCGGTTCATCCTCGATATGAGGGTACAACTATGTATCCCTAGATGAGTTGCTTCGTTTAGCGCTTAGCGCGTTCGTGTTCTGTCGTCTGCTGGTACTGTTGTAGTCCGTATGCTCTGTTCTATGTATGTTTTTGTGCTTTTGTTTTTGTGTTGTTTTTGCTTGTCTCTCTGTCAAGCAGAAATGTTTGACAGGGTTGACACTTTGTTGCTAACAAGATTTTAATTAGTAGATCACATACACTAAATTAACCCTGACTCGTCTCGAGTCTATAATAAAATGCGCGCTGGTGTAGGTATATGTATACGAGGAGTACATATACCCACTAGCATTAAAACACCGTAGAATGATTTTGCCTGGTGTGTTTTCCGTTGCATGTTTATTGCCTCTGTCTGTTTGCTAGTTTAGATTTTTCTGCATACTGCACGCATACCCAGTTCACCCACGAGTACATTCGGGCAGTACTCGGGGAAATGCAAAGTCACATATCCCTATCTATCTGTGCATACGCCGTGTGTCAGATTTCCAACTCTAGAAACCCCGCAGAGGCATTTCCGCTTGGAAATTCCTCGTCTCTAATTCTTTTTCCTGATTTCATTTCCGGAGAAACACTGCCAATTTTATTTCACTCGATCCAGTACATCTACCCCGATACAGGTTTCACCCTTGATTCTACCTCGACACCTACGTTTCGCGGAGGAATCCGCGATTTTTTTTCTCGGTGCCCCCAACTCATTTGAATTTAACCAAAGGGTTAAAAATTAACCCCGAGGTTTTTCTCCGGAGTTGTTATTCTTTCGTTTGTGCTGTAACCCTAGGAATCTCGAGGACGAGATTTCTCTTTAAGGGGGGAAGAGTTGTAACAGCCCCAAAATTGGGTTATCAATTTTTGTGCTGTTATTCTCTCCTAGCACTCATTTTCAAAAATTTCTCCTGAGTTTGCTGGATGACCCTGAGAAATTTTTGTCATTTCCCACCTTTCAAAATCCTGCTCATGTCTTTTTCAGTGGGCAAGACCTCATTTGCATCAGCTCAATTCCTCTTAAACCCTAATTCCAAATTTTTGGAATTTGGATATGCCCTTGTGATTACAAAGGAGCCACCATTTTCCTTGTTCTGTTGATCCTCCCAATTGATCCCAGAGATCATCCTATCTTTCTTAACCATGGATATGGAAAAATATTGCTAAGTCCAATGCAATATTTTTGAATTATGATTTATTCCTTTTCTTGCCTTTCTGAGGAATAAAATCCAAAGGCATAGCTAGCCATCTCCTAAATTCATGAGAATTGGTGGAGTTGATACTTATGCCCAATCCAAGCTCTGGCAAGTATATTGGCCATAATTAAATAAGGAAAATTGCCTTTTCCTATTTAATGCCAATATTGCATTTCTGCCATTTTCCAAAGGAACTACTATTTTTATAGCAGAGAAAATTCCCACATAAATTGTGGAGCTTGTCCTTGCTATATAATCACTAGTTCCAACCTAATATCATGTTCCTTAGTTCAAAATTTTGGCACATGATCCAATGCAAGTTTCTGCCTTCTCTGGAATTTTGCAAAGGAAGTGCTTTATTCCTAAATCCAATTGAGCTGCAATTTGGCAGGGTGTTTAACATTGATAAATAACCCATGTATGCCAAATATGAGCTATATCCATTCATCCTAGATCCCTGTGCAATTTTTCAAAGTTTCTGACCAGAATGCAACTTTGCGAAGGAAGTACCTTCATAGAGTTTCAAAATGGGATGAAACTTTGCCATCCTCTCCTATATCTCAAATAATCATCCTCCACACAAATTCAGTTCGTTTCATTGAACTATGTGAGCACAGGAGCAACTCTTGGTTTCTGTCAAATTTTTCAGTTTGTGAAGCAAGTGCATTTTATCTTGCTCTATTATGGCTGATAATTTTCACAGGCCTTTTCCTATCTATATGGTCCATCTCCACAAGATTTTGGCTCATTTCACTTGACCAATTGCCCTAACGATTTTTCTGAAGTTTTTGGACAGAAATGATAGTTGTCAAGGAAGTACCATTTTGGTGAGTCCATTTGGTAGGAACTTTCTACAGCATCATGGTATGTTCAAATCATCAGGCTTTGCCAAGTTATAGCCCAATCCATCACTCCTAGTGAGTGTTTCATCATGATTAAGTTTCTGGGTCAGTTTTGGACTTGTACAACAACTATGGTATTGTCCATTTTACCTCAAAACTCCCAGGACCGTAGTCCTTTCCACCCCAAGCCTCCCGGACATCAAGTTTACCATTTACCCTCTCTGTTTTAATCTCTAGGATGTTGCCAGGTTTGCAACAGCAAACTTGTGCAGCTTGTTTCACTCATCTCCATTTGTCTCTGCCCGATCTTTCACCATGGTAACACTCCACGCTGGAAGGACTACGCGGTAGACATGAACTTACATCATTAAAACCCCAGTGCGCGCCATGCCAGTGGTGACTACGAGGGCAGCCAGCCAAAACGGTGGTCTAGCCACTGTTGTCGTCGGCAGCGCTACTCCGACCGTCACTGGCCTCGCCATTAATGTCCTACAGCTCCCCCTCGGCGTCGTCTTCCCTCTGGACCTCTGGCCCCCTTCGTTTTCTTCTCCGGCGAGCCGTGCCAATGACCGAAACAGTGCGCTCCTGTGAATCATCGCCTTCCTCCCTGATGTCCTCTTCCTCGGTTTGTCCGCAAGCTTTGCTCGTCTCCGTGACTCTCTGGCGCTCGTCTGCATCCTCCTCGTCGCCTTCCCGCCGCTTCCCGTGAGCCTTGGCCGCGCCTGCGCCGTCGCCGACGCGCAGACACGTCGCCCGCCGCGTGCCACCACCTCCCCTCCTTGCCCCGGCTATAAATAGCCAGCCCGAGCCTTCTCCGAGCAAGCCAGCCCCCTCCCCCCTCCCTCTGGAGCTCTCTCACACCCGTGCCCGGCCGAATCCCTCGCCGGAGCCCGGCAATTTAGCCGGAGTTCGCCCTCGGCCTCCGCACCCAACCTCCCTCTCAGGCCATCCCCGCCCAGTCCGAGCCCATGGATGGACGCGCCACTCTCCGGCGACCCTTCCCGACCCGTCGCCCCTCCATTTCCCTCACCGGAGCCCCATGTCCACCTGAGCCCGAAGCCCCTCTTCACTGCGTGCCCCGCTGCTTCTTCTCCTGCGCTCCTCGCCGGCAACAGAGCTCACGACGAGATGCGTCTCGTCCTCCTGAGCTCGTGGGTAGGTCGCACGCCGCGAGTGGTGGCCGGAGTCGCCGGCGCTCGTCGTCGGGGCGATCCCCTGCCTCGGCTCGTCGCGCCCCCGAGTGGGAGGAAGAAGAAGGCCAGGCGGGCCCCGCCCAGCGTTGACCCTGCCTTTGCGCCCCGCCTGTCAGCCTCTGCACGCTGACTGGGCCGGCTCGCTGAGCTAGCGTAAGTGGAGACGCCCCACGCGAATGCGCTTTCGTTTCTCGAAAGCGTACTTCGTCGCGGCTTCAGAGAGAAATGTGTTTTCGTTTTCTGAAAACGTACTTTCTGTCGCCTGCGGTCAGTAATGCGCTTTCCTTTAGCCGAAAGCGTATTCCTCCTCTTCTTCGGGCCAGAATGCACTTTCCTCTCTGGAAAGCGTATTTCTGAGAAAGACGCGATCTGTTTTTCTGCCAGGGCCCAGTTTGTAATGATTTTCTTTACAGATAGGTCCCTGGTAGTTAAACAATCATATCTTTTTACCCGTAGCTCCGAATCAGGTGATTCCAAAGCCCACGTCTTCGTTTCGTCGAGCCCGTTTCATTGATATCATTTACATAATATTTTCACACGGTGAAAATGACCTTTTTGCCCTTGCCCATAAACAGCCCCCTCCGAGAAGGAACTGTTTCCGGCAAATCTTTTCGCGATCATTTCGCACTTGTTCCCGGAGTATTTGCCGACCCCTAGGCAAGCCAACCTCTTGTCATGAGCCCCGAACTTGCATGTTGACTTTGCTTGCACCTTGTGTGTGTGTAGTTGCAGTTGTTTTATATCGTTTTCATCGGAAGTTATTTCTCTATGCCTATCTTGCATGCTTGTGTTTCATCATACCTTTGCCATGTTAATTAGAATGTTATTATTAATAATGCCATGCCACTACTCTACTTTATTTGCATGTCATCGTTATAAATTGTTATGAGGATTGTAATGCACCGTTGATATACTATTGTCGTGTCCTTTATGTTATAGTTGTGCACTTGAGGAGTTCAATATTTTGTTCGTGCATTTGTATGCGGCATGTTGCACTCATGTTAAATATGTTCATGATGATGGAGAATGAAATAAAATGAATTAATAATAACATACCTCCTCCGTCATCGATGGGATCGAGTCATAGTGCCGCCAAACCGAACTTTTTCAGTGCAGCCACATTTGCCTTATTGGGAAGGCCTTAATGCGATCTATTGTCGTGCCTCTCGTTGGTGCCTCCAACTAGGGAAGGTTATGGGCGTGCTTGCCCTGATCAGGTAAGCGGACATAACCTTGTGTGCTCGTTTTTGAGATTTTTGGTACCAGTCCCCGAGTGGGAGTGTCCCCGGGTGGGAGTTGACCACGATAGTGGTCAGGGTGTCTTTGGTAGATACGGGGCCACCCAGGACCAGCCCGTTGGGGATTGGGTCGGAGTGGCCGGGAGAGCGTCATGGCAGTAGGTTGGTTTCGTCGGAATGCTGTTGGTCCACCCGAATGGGATGACGAGGCCATGGGTTCGGTGGTGTGGGTACAGTGTGCTACCTCTGCAGAGTGTATAAAGTCTATCGATAGCAACAGTTCGTAGTAGGTCCCACTATCAGGTCTTGGTCGAAATGGAGGACAAACCGAAATAATTAAGTTTGTAAATAAATATGTGATAACAAGAATATGGTAACTTGAACTATGAGATAGTCGTGAGGAGTCACGACGATATTTTGATGATGAGATAAGTGGTTGTGATCGTCGTAAGGATCACGGTTGCAGACCAAGTGTTGGTCGTGGTTTTGATCGCCGTAAGAATCATGAGTTGTTCTTGAGAAAGACCACTTTGGTGGTGTGTTTGTGATCCAGAGATGATCGCAGTTGATAAGAGAGTCCGAGGGACTCGGTGCACAAGTTTGGTTGCATTGCTGGAATAATATATCATTATTTGCATTTAAAGAACCATGATAGAACAGAAGATGATTGCATAATGTTAACATGCTATGTCTGCATTGGATATTATTGGTAGTTTATTTTCAGCATAGTTTCTTGATGCCATGCTATGCTTTGATTGACATGTTAAGTTATGCCATGATTGAGATAAAATTCTATGTTTTGCTATTACAATGTTATAATCATGTTCTGATATGCCATGTCATTGCCTTGTTAGTAGATGTTATGATTTTGTTGATGCTTAGTTGATTTTTATCATGCCATGTTTAGTAATTGATATGAGATAGGGTGTTTCATGCGCTCGGTTCTTGCTTTGTCTGCGGCTTGTTTGGATGCTATGTATTTGGTTGTCTTGCAAGTACATTCAATGTACTGACCTGGCGTGTCATGCCAGTTTTGTAGGTCGTACCCGTATTGCTCGCTTGATCCGTCATGCTAGGCCGTAATCTTGCCAGTCCTGTTAGTTGTGGAGCCCAGCGAGAGTTGTTATGCTGCCAAACCAAGACTTCCACCGCCATTTTTATTAGACTTCCGCTATCATTTAATTGCCTTAGGGCTATGCCAGATAATTGTATTCATCAATGATGTAATCTCATATACATGTATTTGATGAATATTTTTGTACCTGGAATGCTGTATTATGGACCTGTCGTGCGTCAGGTGTTATCCTGGGCTGACGTGCGAAGGCCCCCTGCTCCATGCGGATCGGGGTGCCACACCTTACTTCATAGTTTGACTAGATGGATATTGCTTTAAAATCAGTTTCTATACAAGGATGAGTACTGTGATGCAATTCAATACGAGGGTCTTGTGTTTGCTGCCACCACTCGTGGCACTGTTTTTGCATGCAATCCTTATGCTTTCGGTACATTTGTCTTCCACCGTAATTATAATTGTTTCATCCACATGCATGCGGGTTAGCTAGTTTCCCTTTACTAATTAACCTTCTTGTGTTTCCAAGGTCCTGTGAACATTCCACCACCTATACTTGAAAATTTTTATAACCAAGGGGGAGATGACGATGATGATGATCACGAGCATGAGGACCAATATACTCAGTGGCGCATGGCAACTTATTCTGATGGATCACCTCTTCTTGTCTATATACAGGGCACCGCAGATGTGACTAAGGAAGCAGGTGTTGTCTCCCATGGTCGCACTCTCCAGACCTATTCCAACATCCGTTGCAGGGTATTCGGGATGGATACTACTATGCTAACTCCAACACCTTCTCCTTGGTTTAGTATTGATACTCTTGGAGGAAACTCGCTCTTCCTTGGACAAAACTGTCCAATCATGGTGAAAGGCGATCCAGCTGCTGTTGACACAACGTTACTACCATTTATGGGAAGCAATTGTATCTATACCTCGGATATTGCTATGCTTCCCTACCGTGGCTATCACAATATGGGTCATGAAATAAGCCGCTTTAGCCTGGATGATCTGTCCTGCGTTGGTCTCAAGATTGACAGTAGCTGGCCCATCCGAGACAAACTCTTCTGGTTCAAAGCAAGCATTTCTAAAGCCGAGGAGGGGTTGAGCTGAAGTTCATTTCATTGCTTGTTATTTGTTGTGTGATGAAAACTTTAGTATTTACTAGAATGTTTTTTGGTGGGGTGAGAGAGGCTCGAACTCTCATTTACTAGAATGTTTTGTTGGAACTAATCTATAATCCAACATGTATCCTCGTTGTCGTTGTGTGTTGATGACTTGTTGTATGTAATGAATGGTACATTTGCATATGCATGTCATAAACTCAATTTATAAATGGTTTTCGACTCACTTCTTGGAGTGTTAGTGCCGTAGTAGTATAGCCAACATCTGTAGTAATATGAAGTTGCCACATCACATAGAGCCAACAGATAGTTAGTTCTAGTTAGATCAACTAGAGCTTGGTGTCGCACGGAGGCCGAGAAATATGGTGATAGTGTGACTGTGTGAGGTGGGCTTGTACGTAGTATTATGTAGGCATAGGGCTTGCCGTGTTTCCTACTCCTCCGGTCTAAATGTGGAGAAGATTTGGTCGAGTTCTTCCTCCTTTTGCCGACAGTGGGACATCCAGCATCCAGGTCGTGTCATGCAAGAAAATTGAGTGGTAGTTGAAGCCACATGATGTGCATCTTGGGTTAAACTGTAAATAGAATCTTACTACTCTTGAGTAACTCCAAAAGCGGCCACCGAAGATCTTTATTGGATTTGTTTTTCATCACCAGCACGTCGAGGTGAAAGATGTGCAGGTTCAGTGGGTCCTCTTGCGTTTTCACTCACATGTGGGACTGCATGTGAGCAAACAGACGATGGGCTCCGCGCGTCTGCTAGCTGGCTGAGAAGAGAGATAGAGGAGGGCTGAGCATGGACTCTAGGAAATTTTTTCTACGTAACCAGCACCTCGATATAGGCTCGATATACTGGGGTGGCGTGGGCCATAACTAGCATTCACGTCTAGCAGTACGGCACACGCCACCCACACGAGTCCCATCCGACACCAATTCTTGGAGTCCGTGCTACAACCATCTGTTCTCCCTCCTGTTTTCTCAGCCATCGCGCGGTGGGAGGGGTGGGGGTTTGCCGATAGTCGGTTTGCTTAACTGCGATCACACTTGTAAGTGAAAATGCAACACAGCACACATTCCCCCTTGAGCGGCGTGCCAGACCAACCGTGTGGGGGTGCGACGCGAACACGGCAGGCTTTTCCTTTTGAACTTGTAACTTGTAAATTTTGGTTCTGCTCCATGGCGCGACGGATAGATAGAAATAACGATTTCCCTAGAGTAATGAGAAGTTTGGTTCTGGCGCGGTTCATGCATGGAGTACATACGAAAATTATGAAGCTGATGCAAAAGGTAAGATAATTACTAGTAGTACCATATACTATAACATGGATTGACGGAAAGATAAAGATACATACAGATCCATCAACGACATCCTCACGCCCGAGTGTGCCGGTTCACCAACCGACGTGTGAGGAGCAGCGGCGTTGGCGGCGTGCTCAACGTACTTCTGAACAATGCCGTCCAAGGTTGCCCTACGGGTCAAGAAGGCCAGTGACCTATCGTCCTCCTCTGGCACGTAGTAGTCCTTGTGGACGATTTGCACGTAGACGTGGGTGATTATGTCGATGGTGTCTTGCTGCGCCAGGCGCTGCGCGGCGAGCGCGACCTCGAGGTGGACATTCTTCGGTGCGACGGCGGGCAGTTGCAGGGCCACCAATGCGTCGAAGAGGTTGTCACCATAGAGTCCATTGAGGGTGGCGGGCATCGCAGAGCCTGGGCGCGTGGGCTGGAGGCGTACGTCAAGGTCATCCGCGAGCTTCTTGATGACGGTGAACTTGTCGAGGAAGCCGACGAGGACCTTGTCGAACAAGGAGACGAAGTTGTCGTCCAAGCGGCCTCTTGCACTGGCGGCCTCAAGCACGACCTAGAGACGTTCCTCGGTGTCGGGCCGCAGGCCGGCGTCATGGACCATCTGGCACAGCCGGCTGATGCTCGCGCTCATCGCCTCCATGGGTCTAGCTTCTAGTCAACTGATCTTGCGATTGGAGTGATCACTCTTGCCCTTGGTTAGGGTGCGTAGGATTTCGTAGATTGGACTGGCGGGGAGCCTTTATATGAGAAGTGCAGACTGCGTTGCATTCACGTGTGTGTTGGCCATCTACTCCTTGGCCCTCTACTACACGTGCCTTTGGCTGTATGACAGGTGGGCTAGCCACCTGTTGGGCCCACGTGTCATTCAGCCAAACGCAGGTGCAGTAAGTCAATGAAGCTGCATCCCCCTCCGTCCCAAAACACTTAGGCTGGTCATAGTGGGGAGTAACTTATACTAATGTCATGCATATGATACTAGACTAAGTTACTACCTTCATAGTGCAAAGTAACATAGTAGTAGTGTCAGAGATGGCTTCATTTATTAGCTTGTAGACTCATCTTGTATTGGGAAGCGCTATGTTACAGTAACATATTATGTTACTACTTCTCATTAACTACTTGCCAAATAAGCAAAAAATTCTTGGAGTGTGCTATGTTACTCGCTAAGTTACTCCCACTATGACTAGCCTTAGGCACGGTAGATTAACTCCCTCCTTGTTTCTTATTTCGTGACATATCAACTAATGAGAGATGTGGGCCGTGCATGCTTTCAATGACTTGAGACTACCAAACATGACATGCAGTGGTTAGTTCATTGCATGTAATCCTATTAATTAGCAAAAAGAGCATGGTTAGAGCAAGTACAATAGGATGACGTAGGCGGGCTGTAAGCCTTTAAATATTATATTTTGGATGAGTTGGAGGAGAGAGAGAAGGAGAGAGAAGGGAAGTGGGCTACTGATTAGCAGCCGGCTACAGCACGTGCTCCTAGGCATGTTGTGAGAGAGGGAGGTGGGCCATGTATCAAAGGGAGTACATATTAGTTTACAGAGGGAGTACATATTTATATGTAGCTATTGTACTTGCTGGCTATAAGGTTAGCTATAAATGATGTGGCAAGACCATATAGCCAGCAGTTGGCTATACTATTAACCATGCTCTTTATAGTATAGCCAGCTGCTGGCTATATGATGTTGCCATGTCATATAGAGCCATCACTTGTATCCACTTATACAATAAGGTTAGCTATAAGGTTGGCTATAAGAGTACTACTTTTTCTCATCTTCTCTCTCTCTTTCTTCATATTTATTGTATATCGGCCTAGGAATCCGTATATAGAGACTCTTGCATGAGAGCCCACTCCTCTTTTTCACTTGCTCTAAGATGACTTAGACTAGCCACAGTGGGAGTAACTTCAGCAGTAAGGGCATCTCCAATGGTTGTAAGATAGTTCTTGGTAGACTTTGCCACATAGGATTTTTGATGATGTGTCATACAATAAATGAGGGAAGAGAGAAAGTTTGTATGTACATGAACCAACACCCCTTGCACAAGCTCCAATGTAGAATGAGAGAGCACCTTATTTATTATCTCACAATCTATTGGGCAAACTAGATACAATCCATTGGAGTTGTTGTATGTTAAGGTGTTGGTTGATGACATGGCATATCTTACCAACAAGTTAACATACAAACTATTGGAGATGCCCTAACATCAAGTCCAACTTAACAAATTTGCTTATGTGGCAATGAGTTAATGAGGAGAGAGGTAGTTTGAGTAACTTAGCTAGTTACTGTAACATCAGATGTCCTAATGCAATATGAGTCTATAACCTAATAAATGAGGCTTTGCATGTTACCATACTTATGTTACTGCTACCCACTATGAAAGGTAGTAACATAGTTTAGGGATATGTGTATGTTACTAGTGTATGTTACTCTTCATTGTGGCTAGTCATACACCTAGACAGAGGGAGTAGTCTGAAGTCATTGGATGCATACGCACCCACGTCTCGTATTGGGTGATTTCTTTTTTCTTGGCAAAAAACAGGGAACGAGGTGGGTAGTTAATGCACCGTGCCTAAAAGTTTTGGGATTAATATTTGGTTTTCGTAACGTGACTAATGCACCAGTATGGATGGGGTACAATAGTAGTCTTTGATTGCAATTTTTTGTTGGTAGCTTACAAAGCTGAGTGCTCGGTGAGTACAATAGTAGTCTGGTTGATGAGACTTCAGATTTGAGCCATCTACCGGAAGGAATAAAACAATACACCGTGTATTTATTTACAGAGGGAGTAGTACATTTTTTGTTTTTTGTGACATGCATTACTAGATATTGCTAGTCAAATACTAAATCCAGATGGACGTGGTAGTACTACTAAATCCAGACGGTGGTACTAGTACTAGTAGTAGTACTACCAATGTCTTAGCACTGTTCTACCAATTTGTCAAATTTTTACGTGCTGCTCGTCGCAGTGAAGTGACAAGACCCTACGCCAGAGATGACACCTGAGTATAGGCGCCGTGTTCGGCATAACATAGTCAGCCTCACCATCTGCAGTCACTATCATCATGGCTGTAGAGTTAGCCTGCTTACAACTAGCCGTGTTTGACATAATTTCCCGTGTGTAGATGCCCGTGCATTGCACAGAACACCAAGATTGGGGGTGGACGGCGCTGGCAGCGGCCATCGCGCCAGATTTTTCCATGGCCTTCTAGATGTGGTGGCGAGGAAATAAGGCTGATAGTGAGAGAGAAGGAGTTGTTTGTAAATAGGGAACAAGTGCGGGCATCTTTTTGCAAAACTGGAGAAGTTTGGTTTGTATGCATCAGATCTAGATCCGACGACTATTGGTGAAAGATGGCAGGCACAATATCATCACCAACTCAGGACCTCTTTGATTCGCAGGATTTTCAAAATGCAGGAATAGGACAGGGCAATATTACAAGTTTCAAACCGATATTACAAATGTTAGGAGTAATGCTGCACCTACGAAGAGGGAATCTAGGAAGTTTACGTAAGAACTTTCTTTACTTTAGGTGGATGCAGCATTATCGTAGAAACTAAAATCCACTGCCCTGACAAGTCACTAATGGGAAAATAAATTTTCGAGTCTCTGGCCACTTGATGTTTCAAAAACAAATTCAGGTTCTGCGGGGACTTTGTCATTTAGGCTTAGATGCTTGCGGTGATCAGCACGCCATTCATTGTTGCACCAGAGAACGCCAAACCTCATTACCTTGAGCACACTTGCCTCCAGAACAAAGAACCTGGCCAATTTAATCTCAGATGTGCTGCCTCGGTAGTCAATCAAATCAATTTCTGTAAGATGGAGATCAAGGCATTCGATGAGATTGTTATAGTGCAACACATTTGCACTTTTGGGTCTTTTTTTATCTGCAAAACAAGAGAACATATTAGAGCAGCTGGCTGTATAAGATTGTCGTGTCATCAAGAGGTACCAATATCATTCGCTCATACGATAGGGTTGGCTGGCTAGTGATATTTTTTCACTCTCTCTCTCTCTCTCTCTCTCTCTCTTTCTCTTTCCTCTCATTTACCTAGGAGCACGTGAAGAGCTTGGGCATTTGTTGCCTTCCACTATGTGGCCGATGCCATATTTCTCAAAAGTATGCCACATAATACGCATCGATGTCAAATCAAAAGATTTTGGCACCGCTCTCGCGATGTGTGAGAGTTGGCACCGCTGTGCACATAGACCCACATGTACAAACAAATCAATCAAACCAACTACACCAGCCTCTCACTCTCCCAAACAAGTGTTTTTTATTGCCTCAGTCCTCTCTCTCTCTCTCTCTCTCTCCCACGCAAGTGTTTTTTCATTGCATGGGTTAATTTGGCACCGGAGCAAAGTAGGTGATCTAGATTGGGGCACCAGGTGAGCAATGGAGGGGCATCGATGCCAAATGCATCACAAGTGAATTTGACACGTGTTTTGGCCTACATAGTGGAGGGCCGTTATAGCCCACTTTTGTACTACCTCGTATTTAGTGTAAAATTTTGACCATAGATTTACCTAAGAAAATGCCAATGCATGTCACCAAAAATTATACCATTTGAAATTATGTTCAAATACGAATCCAACGATATAATTTTTAGTGACATGCATTAACATTTTGTCAGTTAAATCTATGGTCAAATTTTGATACTACAAAATAGGAAGAGTAAACTAGGACGGAGGTAGTACTTGCTCTTAGGGTAACCATAGAGTTACTAGTCTAAGTTACTTTCCACTATGACTAGCCTAGGATACTATAGTAGTATAACAAAAAAACGATGCAGGTGATCATGAGAGAAAAAAATACTAAAAACATTTCTTTCGGTGCAGTGCGTAGATGCAGTTTTGAACACTACACTTGTCATCGTAAGAAAATTACGAAAAAATTGAGCTACGTTGTGATTACCGTTTACTAATAGGAAATAAGTTTCACCTTGATGAGTAGCTTCTCCGTGCACGGAAAGCATTTAAGGAATCCAACAACTTGATCCAGATTGGGGCCGATAGATTTTATTGCCAAGATCTTCACTGTGCGCATAGACTGGGTCAAGCTTGTGGGAATCATTTTCAGGAAGACGGTCGTAAATACTTCAAGAAGAAATTTAAAAATGTCAATTTCAAGAAGACCGAGAATAAGATGAGTGTTGTACCTGAACAATTACGGATCCAATAAAGAGTTTGGAGAATTTGGCATACGAGTACAACAACGCTGTCAATTTCGGCGCGTCAATGACCCTGATTTTTGTTGGACCTTCTAGATCAGATACAAGCAATCTCTCAAGGAAAGGCGCATTCTCAATGACCATAAGATGGAACAGCTGGAGTGATCTCTTCCCAATTGATGTCTTGTTGCGGGGCCAGCAAGACACATAAATCCATCGGAGATTCGTCGAGGCGACGTGGAGGCTAATGAACCCGTGGATCTGCTCAAGACGAAGGTACTCAAGCGCAGTACAACTACGAAGCAGGTGCTCCATAGCCTGCTTCGAGATGCCAATGTCAAAGATGTCGAGCTGCTTGAGTTGAGGGAGAAGAAGGGCGGGCGCGGCATTAATCTGGTAGCAGGAGCTGAAGCTAGCACGGCGTAGCGTTGGCGTGAGGCGGAGCACGGACGGTGGCAGAGAGCGACATCGTCCAGCTTCAAAGCTGAGCTCCTCGAGCTGATCTAGGGCGGGGGATAAGAACCACTCGTCGAACTTGGCTTGGACCTTGCAGTTGGTACTGAACATGCGGATGTCAAGGCGTCTGGCTGGCCCAGGGTGTGATGAAAGGATCTTGGAGACTGTGGCCATGCGTTCGCAATCCCCGTCGCAGAGGCAGCTATCGACAGTGAGGTGAGGGGGACGCGGCGCCAGAGGGGGCGCCACCGCCGGGAGAGTAGGGCGGTCCGCACGGCAGATTTGGTGGGGAGGATGCCAATGATGATGAGCAGCATGTCGTCGGGGAGGCTGCTGATGAAGTCCAGGCTCGCTGGATGCGGTTTTGGCTCGAGCCACCTCCGCTTGTTGGCTGCCTCACCGTCCATCTCAACCGGCGGCGACGCCGGTGTACACATGTGCTGGTGTGTGTTGTGTGCTGGCCTGCTGGGTGTGCGCGAGTGTGTCCTTCTGTGCATGCCGTATGCAGTGGTGAATTGTGCGCGAGTGCGTCCTTCACGTGGAAGAAGTGTGTCCTGAATGCGCCCTCAATTTACTAGCGTGCGGGGTGCTACCCCGAGTGGTTTCAACTTAGTTTACTTCACCGCGTGTCAGATGGGCCTCTAGTTTACTTATTTGCACCCACTGCCACATGGGCTAGCACACGAAGATAGAGAACACGAGCTGACAAGGCAGCATGTGGACTGGTTGACCGGTCAACTAAACAATATACGGAGCTATACGCTGACACAGTGAGCGTATAATCCGTCGGTATAGAGAGTTCGAGTGAGAGGGGAGGCCCATGAGAGATAGCAGAGAGAGAGAAAGAGCTACTCCCTCCGTTCAATAATGTAGTGCCAACATTTTTTTTAAAGTCAAACTTTTGAAACTTTGACCAAGTTTATAAAGAAATTACTTATATCTACAATACCAAAGATAAATGATAGTATGAAGTAAGTACGTGTTGTGATGAATCTAATTATCGTTCCAGATGTAAATGTTTTTCTCCACATATACCTGGTCAAACTTTTCTGAGGTTTGACTTTTCAAAACATCCATATGCTTATGGACGTGAGAGAGTCCCTAACTAGAGAGAGAGAGAGAGTGAAATAGAAAGAGTGAGTGAAAATGTTGTGTGTGCGTGTGTGAAAGAGACATGGACAACACATGATAAAAGTAGAGAAAAGGCGTGTGTGTCTTATGCAAAAATATCACACATGCATCTTCGACAACGGAAGCAAGGTGAGGAGATAGTGTGTGGTTGTTTGCAACCGAGAGAGAAAGACCCCTAGCACGTGGCCAAGAGGGGTCTGACAAACAAAGGAGAGAGGTCGAGAGAGACGTACGGAGAAAATGCAGACATGGGGAGGAGAGAGTGTATGTTTGTCATAGAGAGATCCCCCGGAGATCGAGATGGGACTATATGGGTGGGAGATCGAGTGACAAGGTGTGTGCCCGATAGAAGATACCCCGAGAGATATCGAGATAGACGTATGGATGGAAGGAGACAATACATGTGTTCCTGATGGCTAGTGAGAGATAATCATACTTAGGGGGGAGTGCGTGCGCCTATGATGGAGTGAGGGATTATGGTACTTAGCGGGGTGCGTGTCACATAGAGAGAGAACAAGGGCGGTGAGTGTTGGATGGGTCTATATGTAGCACGAGCAAGACATGTGTATGTGTGAACCAGGGAGATATAAGGGTTGTTTGGTTCTAGGCCTAGCATTGCCACACTTTGCCATACATTTTTACCAACCTTGCCTAAGTTAGTTCATCAAAATGAGAGCCACAAGTTGGCAAGCCTAAAGGAATCTTGCCACACTTTTTGTGTGTATGCCATGTGGGGCCCAAGTGTGGCTTGCCCAAGGTGTGGCTTGAACCAAACACTCACCAAAGTTAGTCAAACTTGCCTAACCTTAGGTGTGGCAATCTTTGGCAAAGTTAGTCACAAACCAAATAACCCCATAAAGTTTGAGAGAGATAGAGGATCCCCGATAAGGCTGAGTGGTGCGTCAGATAGCTGAGAGGGGGAAAGAGATATTCCATCCGCTCGATAATGCAGTGCATATAAATTTTTTAGCAGTCAAATTTTGGAAACTTTGATCAGGTTTACGCAAATGTTATTTATATCTACAATACCAAAGATACATCATACGAAACTACATCTCATGATGAATCTAATGGTATATGTTTGTCGTTCTATATGTAAATGTTTTTCTCCACGTACATGGTCAAACTTTTTAATGTTTGACTTTTCAATAAATCTATATGCTATGGACCGAAGAGAGTGCCTAAGTCGAGAGAGATCAAGTGCGTGTGAAGGAGAATGAGTGAGTGTGCAAAAAGAGTATGTGCGTGAAACAGAAAGGGACAACAAACGATAAATTAGAGAGAGTGTGTGTTTTTTCGTTTCTTATGCAAACATATCACGCATGCATCTCCGAGATAGAAAAGCGAGGTGAGAAGATACACGAAGATAGCTAGTGCGTGATTGTTTGCAACGGAGAGAGACACCCCTATAGCACATGTCCAATAGGTCTGGCCAACAAGGAACAAAGGTTGAGAGGGACACATGCAGAACATGGACGCATGGGGAGGGAGAGAGGGTGTGTTTGTGATAGAGAGATCCCCTCGAGATCATGAGGGGACTATATGGGTGGGAGATCGAGGGAGGTGCGTGTGCGATAGAAAGATGCCCCGAGAGAAATCGAGATAGACCATGCACATGTTTTTGATGGAGACTAAGATTAGCTAGTCATACACATATAGGGAGGGACTGCGTGTGCCTACATTTGAGTGAGAGACCATCATACTTGGCTAGGCATGAGATTGTGTGTGTGTGCGCGTGTGAGATGGAGAGAGAACGAGGGAGAGAGATAGAGTTTTAGATGGGTCTATCGAGTGTAAGTGAGATATGCATGTGTATGTGTGACCCAGGTAGATGGAGAGTTTGAGAGAGAGAGGGAAGAGCTCCGAGATGACAGAGTGGAGCGTGAGAGAGTTACGGGCAACGAGCCAAGGAATTTGTGTGTGTACGATGAGTGCACCCAAGATATTACTAGAGAATCATACATAGTGTGCGAGAGAGGCCTATAGATGGAGTATATATGCATGCGAACTAGAAAGCCCCCCCCCACACACACACACAAAGAGAGAGAGAGACGGAGAGAGAGGGAGAGGGACCAAAAAGGTTTGTGTGTTGGATGCGTGCGACAGAATTGAAGATTGTCGGCGAGAGAGAGAGAGAGAGAGAGAGCGGGAGTCCAGGAGAGGGGGAGGTCGCGTTTTATGCATCAAAGACTGATATAAACCATGTTTCGATATAAACTTGCATTCAAATATTTAAATTGGAGAACATGTTGTCTTCAATCCACACATGAACGGAGATATGCGTATATCAAACAAGTTCATTAATTTGACTTTCAACATGTTCATGGAATACTATAATACTGTACAACATGCTACTCGATTGAGGTGTTCAATTTTGGATTTAGTTCACTATTTTGACCTGGTGAACGAGCTATTTCATCGAATCAAGATATTTAATTTTGGGTTTGATTCCCGTTTTTGAGTGGGTCAACTATTTGTCATATAGTAAATCGCTAGCAACGAGCATGTAAAAACACATTACCCCCGGGCATCATCTCTCCATCTAAAAAAGAAGTGGCAAGCTAATATTTCAAAATTTGATTCGAATCGACTTGGTAAGGTAGACGTGGATGCTCGTTCTCCCAAAATTTGAACGAACCGTTAAACACCCTCTGCTCGGTGGAATTCGCCCGAGCAAATAAATGGGAGACGCGAAATTACCGGCCTATGTGGGTCACGCATCAATTGGCCCGTTGTACATCGAGGGTAGGTTCGTAACTTCATCCAAGCGCGCCTTCTCCTCGGCCAAAATGACATGTGCCGAATAATTCATAAACCATGGTCGGCAAAACACCCTCTCCTCGCCCGAAATAGCTTGCGCCCACTATTTCAGAACACGCTCTCCTCGCCCGAAATCGCTCGCACCCACTATATTCCAAAACACACCCTCCTCGCCCAAAATCGCTCGCGCCCACTATATTTCAAAACACGCCCTCCTCGCCCGAAATCGCTCGCGCCCACTATTTGGGAGAAGCAAAGTTACTCTACTATCCTCGACCCCGAGTACACAGACCCAAGCCGAGAAGCCTAAAGGCAGGGGTAGAACTGTAAACCCCCCCCCCACACACATTTCAGACAAATGTGTCCGTAAGACATGGTCCCCCTCCCAATTCCCCATTCATACCTCGTGGGCGCCAAATCACCTTCTCCCCGGAAGCTCCCTTCTCCCGAGCCGCGAAACCTCAGCCCCTCCTCCATGGCGCCCCCACCGCACCAAATTCACAGCCGCCCTCCTCTCTAATCCGGGAGACGCTGCCCATTTGCCGTCGTGCACTGGGCCATGTGCCTCTTACTCTGTGCTACCGGAGCTGCCTCGACGACGGCCACGTGAACCGTACCGGAGCCGATTCACCCCCGCCATTGTTCATGGCACCGGAGCGGCTCCAACTTTGGATCCGTACAAAGCCCCGATGCTGCTTCCCCGTAGCTGTCGACCATCGCGACATCTCTGCTTCCCTGTCGCCGGTAGCCACCGCAACCGCGCCGGCCTCACCGACTAGGCAGCTAGAGCTGCCTACTTCACTGGGCCGCCAGATAGGTCGCACCCTCATCTCAAATCACTTTATTTAGGCGTCAGTTGTCTGAATTTTTATTCTGGGCCAATCGATTCCCAAAGGGAAGCGGCACCCCTCAAGCCGGCGGAGCTCCTAGGCTGCCGGTTGGCTGGTGTCTAACATAAGCGTGTAGGGGCGCAAGTTCGCCGTGGAAGCATCGCTTAGATGGCTATCTTACAGTTGCGTGGGTTGAAGGTACTGCCGCCGCCAGATCTGGATGACGGCGAGTCTTTGTGGATTGGCCCGGGGGCGGCGCAACCATGACAATGCGGTGGGGCGGGGAGCGGGGTTTAGGTCGGGGCCACGGATGGCGGAGGCAGGCTGCTCTGGCAGTGGTCGCTGGCTCTTCGGGGAAGATTCCGAACAGTGTCAGCCGGGAGGCACAAGACGGCCATCAAGCCATCCGGCGTAGATCAGGCAGTACCAAAATAAAATAAAATCGTGTGACCCCAATTTAGTCTTCAGTCAACAGACGTGTGACCACTCTCTACCTTGTTGTTGATCTCTTAGGGTATTTCTTCATATCAGAGAGATGTGTCGTTCTTAACATTATGCGTTTTCTGCATCTTCAGCCACACCGTCTTCTGACTCACCGCAGCTGCTCCAACAAGGGAAGCATACACCAGAAGGGAGCTATAGTCCCCACTCAACAGTTCCCTGCATCGAATGCGCGTGCCCAACATGGACAGCCACAACAACTGCAGGGCCATCGACAAGTTAGCACATGATGCTCACTCCTATGGATGGCGGCCATATAGGTTGTACCCTCATCTTACTTGTGTGCAACATTTATGGCTTTGTAATTCATCTAAGCATGGAAAATAGATTATCACATTGCACTGTATATTCATACTGATCTCTTATGGGTCTTGTTCAGGAGTTAACGTTGTTCCATAGTTCAGCTAAGAGACTTGTTCTTTAGGTAACGCTGTTCCATAGTTATCATCCATCAGCCAATGCTATCCCACAGGCTGGTGATTATAGTATTATACCACTTCTAGTATAACCTATGTTATTCCTTAATACTTTTGTGTGCCATCTAGTTAATCTCGAGGACAAACGATACATATTCTGTAGCTTTCATTTGTGTTCTCCCTTTAGTTTTTGAGACTTGTTGCTCCTAGTTAACCCCAGTCCTACTATTTATGTCGTCTCCTACAGGCACTCATTACATAAATCTAACTACTAGTTGTCTTCCATGTATGTCAGATATAATTGCACACACTGATTTATCCACAAGAACCTCATGGAGCAATGTAACGGCCAACAAACTTGATGTCAATGATACCCAATATGATGAACATGTAAAGGCAGTTCTCACAAGACTTGCAGAAAGATGATGAATCCTATTCACCCCATAAGGTCCTTGCTCTAACTTGGCCCTTGATATGGGTACAACATGCATATAATGTCCTGGAGTGCATCTACTCTGTTGCAATGCCTTGTGCTTCGCCTGCTGATCATGCATGTAAATATGGCATGCTTTCCTATTTTTCAGTACCTATTCCATAAATGATAACATGTTTTCAAATTCAAGTACTGTCATTCTACTCTATCACAATGCCATCTGCTTAGTTTGGACATCATGCTTCTCAATATCTTATGCATTGTTATTCATCAGTATGTACTTCATCTGTCTACCATACCATGTTCTTTTTTTTACATTGAAGTGCTGTTCTAGTGGTCTCTTGCAATGCCATCTTAGTTTCCCAATCATACACGATATGTTGCCTTAGTGTTTTTCTGTAATGTATTCCGCTAGCATACAGTTTTACATTCAAGTGGTGTTTCTTACACTGTTGTCCTGTCGTATCCCTAGCTCTTACATCATACTCCCGCCGTCCAGATTACATGTCGCAGAAATGGATAAAACTGGATGTATCTAGCTGAAATACGCCTAGACCCATCCATTTATTTCCGGATGGAGGGAATACATGTCAATATGTCATGCCTTTCTATTCTTCAGTACCTATTCCATCTCTGATGTAGCATGTTTTATAATTGAAGCACCATTCTTCTATATAAGGCATGCAAGGGGAAGACGGCTATGTTAGAATCTGAAGGGTTACAAACCAGGTCTTTGCAAAAGATCCAAACGCTAGGAGATAATTAACCAACTCCAGTTTTCATAGATACTGCTCCAGCACTGTCGTGGAATTGTCACGGCAGATGTCCTAGTATGAGGGCTTAGTCGTGAGGCCAATGCATCTATGTGGTAGCTTCAGAGGGGTTGATCGGGATGAGAGACGCAAGGCGGATCAACAAACAAGACAAGGATTTAGACAGCTTCGGGCCCCGGGAAACATCATCCGGTAATAGCCCAACATGATGTTTGTGGATAGGTCTCATTATGCTCCTGAGGGAGTCGCCGCATAAGCCGGCTCCCCTTTAGTTGTGTCTAGCCTTAGCGATTATTTTTCTGTCCCTCTTGGGGAGTCCTGCCCCTCCTTATATATGTTGAAGGGGCGGGTTACATGACTAGTCCTAGTAGGATTAGGATTACTCTATTACAAGTGGAGTCCTAGTCTTGCTTTCTTTGTAGGAGAATATTCCTTACGCCTTTCCTCTTAAGCCGTCCCACCTTCATATGAACCGGCCTACTAGGCCTTGGGCCTTGTCGTCCGTCTGACCCATCTGCCGGGTCTCCAGTGAGTCGTAATGCTCAAGCGGGTTACCCGTAAACCGCCAGGTCCGGGCGGGTCGCCAGTGAGCCGCCAAGCTCCAGCCGGGTCATACATCCGGCGGGTTACACCGCGGGTTATATCCCCGACATTAGCCCCCAGTTTAATTTGGATTTATCCATGTTAAACTTGATCCTGCACCATTAACACAAGAACAAATTTGACAGGTTGTGCTCCGGGTTAAATATTCTTGTAAGCCGGCACCTGATCATCCTTAAGTCCTTGACATTTTCTCCTGGAAAATCTGGGTCAATAGGCCAGCTTCATAATCCATTTGCTGACATTGGCTCTTGTAAACAAATATTATAAGAAATAATCCATTTGAGTCGGCCTTCAATGCTCTGATTTGCTCAAAACTAAGAATTTGATGTTATTCCTCCCTTATATGCATATCATCTGTAGCCCCCAAGTGCCGGGTTGTCATGCTTGCAGCAACCTGGGACTTGTAATTGCCTTATGCTCATAAAAATTTCAACCAGTGTAGCCCCCAAGGGCCGGGTCATTATGCAATAATGAGCAGGGACTTTGTAAATATGATCATGTAAACTTGAGCAGCAACGTGTAGCCCCCAAGGGCCGGCTCAGTAAGATATTACTAGGCTGGGACTTTGTATATGATTCATTGGTAATAACATCATATGATGTAATCTCCACCATGGGGCTTGAACCCACGTCCACAAGGTTAAGAGCTTTGTACTCTACCAACTGAGTAGTGGATCTTTCAATATAATGTGTTAAGGCTTGTGTACCTTGAATTTTCGACAGGAGCAATTGGTAGCCCCCAAGGGCTGGCTCATTTAGAATGTGATGAGTCGGGTCTTCAATAAGTTGAGCAAAAACTGACTTTGCATTAGCCCCAAGTGCCATGGTGCATGCTGGCAGTGACATGGGACTTGCATATTTGATGTAATCTCAATTTGAATAATGTAGCCCCCAAGTGCCGGGTCGGAAGCCTGCAGCGACTCGGGACTATTCCTTCCATTGTAGAATAAACCATATCTGTCGTGGAATTGTCACGGCAGATGTCCTCGAGCTAGGACTTAGTCGTGGAGCCATCGCAGCTGGGAAGCTTAAAGGGGTTAAACGGGACAAGGAACACAGGGGTTATACTGGTTCGGCCCCTTACGGTGAAGGTAAAAGCCTACGTCCAGTTGAGGTGGTATTGATTATGGTTTCGATGACCAGGGAGCTTGATTGCTATGCCTGGCTCTCGACGAGATCTTCCTTGTCCCTAAACCGCCGCCGGGTCGTCCCTTTATATAGAGAGGTTGACGCCTAGCGGCTCTCAGAGTCCCGGCCGGCTCATAAGAGTGTCCGGCTCGGACTCTCAACTATTCTTGCCTTACACTACAAGTCTTGCCATACGGCGGTTTATCACTACGGGCCTTAAGCCATCTCCGGGTCTTAGGCCCATCATTGACCCGCCGTCTTCAAGCTCGGTACTGGGCTTCACGTGATGACCATTATGAGTAACCCAGCCCCTCCTGGCGGGTGATTCTAAGGGTTATATCCTCAACATTAGGCCCCAGATTGATTTGGACCGGTTCATGTAAATCTTCAATTCTTTTGAGAGAAAAGATCTTCCGGCTTATGGTCGTGTGAAGGTTATAACCCGCTGTGACGTCATCTTCTGGATTCCTGTTAACCCGCCATGACATCATCTTCTGGATTCCTGGTAACCCGCCATGACGTCATCTTCCATTAAGTCCATTTTTTATCCCACCATATCCTCAACGGATCTTATCTTTAAAGGCCATCCCAAAAATCGAGGTGTTTTTGTGGTGAGATAATCACGCCGTGGCCTCCTCGTTTCTCGCGCCCACTTATGAGCCTCACTTAATAAATAGCTCGGCCCATGAGCCTCCAGTCACTCGTCACCTCCATCTTCTTCCTCCTCTCGCCACTGTGCTGCCGCCCGAGATCCGCCGCCGCGGGTTTCCTCGTCACCAACTCAGGCCGCTGCATCAACCTGACTTGACCAGAGAAATGCGATGAACCCCCGCCGTAACTCCGCACCTATAAGTCCCTGCACCTCTCCACCGTAGATCCGCATTAAGGTTCCACTGTTCTTCCTCTGTTCTTCGCTGCTCTTCTCGAATTCTCTGTAGTTCTGCCACTATAGTCATGTTTGATCCAAGAGTAGTACACAGCTCCTGCGGTAGTTGTTGCACATCCATTTTTCCACTAGTAGATCCCCTTTCTTTGAAATAAGATCCCACTCTGAATCCATGAACTTCTTCTGCGTCAGTTCTAGGTCTAGAAATTTTTCCCTTTAGCCAACCGTTTGATCCAAAATAATTACTGCGATCTGTGAAACTTGTTTTCACCACACTTAGTCAAAAATTGCATCTGCTGAGCTATGGCGGCTCACATTTCCGGCTTAAAAGAAGCCACGCGCTGTAAAATTTCCGGCTCATTTATGATAAAGCTGTAGACAATTTGAATTACTCACGATACCTTTAGCGGCTTAGATAACCCGATGCACTTAACCATATGTCATTAGGCTCCTCTCATAAGCCGCCATTGAGTATTAAACTGTAGACGTCTGCCGGCTTATAATTGAACCGGACATTTTCCTTTTGTCATAGGCGTCATCTTTCACAATGCCTCCTAAAGCTCCCAAGGCACCCATCATGTGCAACTGGATGAGATCCAATGTCACCAACGACACTTTAGCTGATTTCGTAAAGACGGGTTACTTTCCCAAGAAGGAAATCATGTCTTATCGTGCCCCTGACCCGTCGGAGGAGAGACCTCAACCTAGAGATGGTGAGGTGGTGATATTTGCTGATCACATGAGCCGAGGCTTCGCACCGCCCGGCTCAAAATTCTTTAGGGATGTTCTGAACTTCTTCGATCTGCGGCCGCAAGACATAGGACCCAATTCCGTGTCAAGTATATGCAACTTCCAAGTATTCTGCGAACTCTATCTTGGAGAAGAGCCCAGCCTACTGCTCTTTAGAGAGCTATTTTATCTGAACCGCCAGAATGAGTGCGCCAACGGGCCAAGCCTGGAACTTGGTGGAATCTCCATTCAACGCCGGAGAGACTGCCTCTTTCCTTATGCTGAGCCGCCAAGCCATCCAAAGGACTGGAACCAGACGTGGTTTTATTGCCAGGACACTTCTCCGGCTGATGAGAGCCCTCTGCCCGGCTTTCGTGCCCTGCGTCTGGAGCCAAATCACCCTCTGCCAGACAAACTCTCTCAAGCTGAGCGTCAACCTCTGATCCCCACCATCAATAAGATCAAGGCTCTCCTGGGAAACGGCCTCAACGGCATTGATCTGGTCCGGGTTTGGATCTCTTGGCGGGTGATCCCCTTGAGCCGCCGCCCCGGCTTAATGTGTGCTTACACGGGCCGGAAGGATGACCATCTGCGGCACAGCCCCAACGATCTTCCTGAGGACGTTGTGGACGACATGACCAAGTCTCTCCTGAATGAGAGCTTAGCCGACTGTGGGAGAACCGGCCTGAACCCCTTCTGCCAAGCTAACCCGGCTCCAGCGGTAAGCCACTGACCTGAACACCTTGGTTTTCTTTTTAATAGTTTCCATCTGAACCTTAAGAAATCTTTGCTGTATGTTTCAGGCTAATGACAAGTTCTGGAAGGTCAAATATGACCATGAAGCAGCCAAAAAAGCCAAGAAGGCTAAGAAAGCCGCCAGGAGAGCCGCTCCCCGCAAGAAGGGAAGCAGGCCTACTGCCTCAGAGCTGCTTCAGCTAAGTGATAGCTCCGAGTCAGAGGTAACCCCTGAATCTGTAGGCTCTTGTTTTGTTTCTTGTTTATTCCTATCCACCTTATCGATACTGATCATCAGCAGGATGACACCGGAGCAAGTAACCCGGTGACTGAAGAGGTAACGACACTTTCCTCCGACTCGGAGCCCTTGCCAAGGCCGAAAGTCCGAAGAGTAACCCGGAAAGTAAGATTTTCACATCCTTTAGCTTATCAAGATCCTCAAATTCTTTTGAAGCAACAAATTCATGAGAGCCGGCGGCACACCCGGACCAACAAGGATGCAGACCTCTCCTCCGGCTTACCTGAAGCGTCAAGGAAGCGCCGGACCGAGGTTATCTCCAACTTATATCCTTTTCATCCTTTGGCGGGCGTTATACGTCAACCGCTCAATTCTTCTGATTCAAATTATCAGGAAACTTCACCTTCCTCTGGTGACTCTATGCAATCTAACCTGCCAGCTTTCAAAACCGCACCCTGGTAATGATGATCAACTCTTGTTGTGCTTATCTTTACTCATGCTTTTGTACTAACCTTTTGTCCTTTCAGTGCCTAGGCAAAGCTCAGCAAGAGGGCGAAGAAGAACAAACCGGTCGAAGAGCCGGTCTTGACTGAGCCGGAGGTTTCAGCTCAAGAGCCGCCAGCTGCCTCTGCTCCTGAAGCCACCGCTCCAACCGACGAGCCAGTCATAAAGACTTCTACCAATCCGGACATCTCCAGCCCGGCTCAGCCGGCCGATGAACCGGACGTGGTAATCACCCGGACGGAGTTTGTCGAGCCGGGGAGACCCACTGCGCTGGCTAAGTGCTCTACCAAGGAAGAATTGCTAGAGCGCCGCAGGGCCAAGCTGGACATCACCAACTACGCTAACTTGAGCATTGGAGATATCATCTCCGGCTATGTCAATCAGGTGCACAGCAGCCGGGATCTGGAGATTGACATGGTGAAGCAGATACAGCAGAAATCTGAGGTACCACTCTCTTGCTTACTTCATAGTCATCTTTACCATACTAGCCCCCAAGTCTACTACTTATGATAGAATACGTTGTAGACTTAACTTCCGGCTTACTTTCATGAACCGGCAATTCGTTGATAGAACCTTTCAGCATACATTAGCCCCCAAGTGCCAAGTATCTTTGCTTGGAAAGTGCTTGGGACTTTAAAGTTGTATAATAATTATTTATACTATAACCCGGAAATTGTACAGGCTGCTTGCAAAAAATTTGAGGCTGATATCTCTGAGCTGAAGAACCGCCTGAAGACGCAGGAAACTGAGACCCGGAAGGCTAACGCTAAATTTGAATCCAGTGTTGCTGCTCAAGAGAAGCTGAAAAAGAAGTTTGAAACTGAAAGGAAGACTTGGGCTGAAGAGAAGGCTGCTCTGGTCAGCCGGGCCGAACAGGCGGAAGCGGCTCTGATGGAGAGAACTGCCGAACTCTCCGGCTTAAAACACCATGTGTCACAGATGGTCGCCGCAATCTTTGGTAAGTCATTCTGCAGGCTTTCAACAAGTTTACAGTCTTTATGTCTCATAACTCCCATCATTGCTAGCGGCTTATCTTACTTTGTTAAACAGGTCCCAGAAGCGCCAACCTCAATCAAAATGTGCTGACCAAGCTGAAGGCCGTGTACACTCTCGTGGAGCAACTCTACACCGGGTCACAGCGCGCCTTGGCCGTCGTGGCCCTGTCCAATGAGGTTCCGACTCACCTAGCGGACGTACTTCGCCGGCTTGCCGTTCTTCCTCAGCGTTTCCAAGAGCTGCGATGGGCCTCTGCAAGAGCCGGAGCCATAGCTGCTCTGAGCCGGGCCAAGGCTTTCCTTCCAGAGCTAGACCCGGCTGACATCGCACTTGGATACCCCAGCCTGAAGGAAGATGGCACTCCCTTCGACCAAAAATACTTTGCTGCCTGTGTGAAGATCGTGCGCCCGGTGGCCACCCTGATTGGGAATGACACCGACCTTACCAAGTACCAGCCGGGCTACGACGCAGAGAATCAGAGGATCCCCACTCCGCGTTATGAAGCCATCAGCTTGGTCCCGCCGACTCGTAAGCACACCTTTGCCCCAGAAATTGACCCGGCCGGGTTAATTGACGAGGAGGCTCAATTTGAAGCTTTGAGTGGCATTGACTGGAAATCGTCCACCTTCCAGGTCATGGGAACAGCCGGAGGAGCGGAGAGGGATGAGCCGGAAGCTTCGACTCCACAAGCACCTTGATCTTTAGACGGCTTATGGTTGCACCTTAGAGCAATGCCTCACCTTTTGGACTCGGGGAGTCTTGTAATAGAGTAGGACAAACATGTTAATCTTGTCGTGCCATCGCGCACATGTTGAATGCTTAGCTCCGTTAAAGTTGCTTCCTTATATTCCTCCGGGTCATAATTGATCATTTATTGTCCTTAAGCTCGAATAGCTGTCTTTAACCATCCTGCAGAGAAAAACAAGTCACAAGTCTCGAGGCGGCTTACCGCACTGAGAACCATAAACCTTACATACATAACCCGGAATAGGAATTAACAATCCTCAAAGACTGGCCCTCCATTACCTCTTTGATGTAACCATAATGGCATACTTACGGGCCTTCAAGTAGAGTTCCGGCTTATGTAACCCGAATGATGAGATGAAGACCTCAACTCCGGTTTACCAGCGTCAAGAATACTTACTATATGTTATCAGCATTGTGAATCAAAATTAAGTCGGCAAAAGGAAAAACCGCCCTTGCACACTGCTGATGTGACCAACAGAACTTGTTGTAAGTCAGAAAATCAAAAACTTAAGGGCTTCCGGTTCGAATACGACCAGAGAACCGTCACAAAGGGGTTAAGCTAAGATTCGAATGCGATCATATAGCCCCCAGTGGCTTTGGCGATGCCAATCAAGAGGGTACCGACAGCTATGTTCTCTTTGGTTCGAATACGACCCATGTTTGAACAGGAAGCCCCCAAATGACCTTAAGAGTTGTTTAACGACGCTGATTCGAATACGATCCATGTCGGTTCCCAAAGGGGGTTGAGCTATGATTCAAATATGATCAAAGAGAACTCCCCAATGAGCTCGGCACTTTGCCAATCAAGTGGGTATCGACAGCTATGTTCTCTTTGGTTCGAATACGACCTATGTTTGAACAGGAAGCCCCCAGGTGATTCTATTGCGTACGGCTAGATTCGAATACGATCATAAGCCGGATCCACCTCCAAGTGACCATGTGATGGTGTAATGGAAACAACACTGTTACCTTTGGAGGAGAAAAGGACAGAGGTCCTGCTTTATTATTAACATAATATATACATGGCTATAGAAATATGTACATTATGAGAGCCGATGGCTCAAGTGTAATAAGGCCGAAGCTGAGCTATGTTCCACGGCCGACGGGTCTCTTCCTCCGACTTGTGTGAATCTTTATGCTCCTGAACGTCAATAAGGTAGTATGACCTATTGTGCAAGTTCTTGCTGACCACAAATGGCCCTTCCCAAGGCGGGGATAGCTTGTGTGCATCTGTTTGATCTTGGATGAGCCGGAGCACCAGATCACCTTCCTGGAAGACCCGGGACTTAACCCGGCGACTGTGATAACGGCGCAGGTCTTGTTGGTAAATCGCTGAACGAGCTGCTGCCACGTCACGCTGTTCGTCCAACAAGTCAAGAGCATCTTGGCGCGCCTGTTCATTATCCGCCTCAACATAAGCTGCCACTCGAGGCGAGTCATGACGGATGTCACTGGGGAGGACTGCTTCCGCTCCATAAACCATGAAGAAAGGTGTGTAACCCGTAGACCTGTTAGGAGTAGTATTGATGCTCCATAACACGGAGGGTAGCTCCTCCACCCAACAACCCGGCGTCCGTTGTAAAGGGACCAAAAGCCGGGGCTTAATGCCCTTCAAGATCTCCTGATTAGCTCTCTCAGCTTGACCATTGGATTGAGGATGAGCCACTGATGAAACATTAAGTCGAATATGCTCTCGTTGACAAAACTCCTCCATGGCGCCTTTAGACAGATTGGTACCATTGTCCGTTATAATGCTGTGTGGAAAGCCAAAGCGAAATATCACCCTTTTCATGAACTGAACCGCCGTGGCTGCGTCACACTTGCTAACTGGCTCTGCTTCAACCCACTTTGTGAATTTGTCAACTGCCACCAAGAGGTGAGTCTTCTTATCCTTGGACCTTTTAAAAGGCCCAACCATATCAAGCCCCCAGACCGCAAATGGCCAAGTGATTGGTATCATCCTCAGCTCCTGAGCCGGCACATGAGCCCGTCGCGAGAACCTCTGGCAACCATCACATTTACTGACCAAGTCCTCCGCATCAGCATGAGCCGTCAGCCAATAAAAACCATGACGAAAAGCCTTGGCTACAAGGATTTTGAGCCGGCATGATGGCCACAATCCCCTTCGTGAATCTCACGCAAGATTTCTTGACCTTCCTCAGGGGAGACACAACGCTGGAACGCTCCCGTAACACTGCGGCGATGCAGCTCACCATTGATAACAACCATTGACTTAGACTGCCGGGTTATTTGTTTGGCCAAAGTTTCATCCTCAGGCAAATCTCCCCGGGTCATGTATGCCAAATATGGTACTGTCCAGTCTGGGGTGATGTGGAGAGCCGCCACCAACTGCGCCTCCGGGTCAGGGACAGCCAAGTCTCCTTCTATAGGTAACTTGACCGAAGGGTTATGCAGGATGTCCAAGAAAGTATTAGGCGGCACCGGCTTTCGCTGAGAGCCCAGCCGGCTTAATGCATCAGCCGCCTCGTTCTTCCTGCGATCGATGTGCTCTACTTGGTAACCCTGAAAGTGTCCAACAATGGCATCAACTTCACGGCGATAAGCCGCCATGAGAGGGTCCTTGGAGTCCCACTTGCCTGATACTTGTTGAGCCACTAGATCTGAGTCGCCGAAGCACCTTACCCGGCTCAAGCTCATCTCCTTAGCCATCCGAAGACCATGGAGCAAGGCCTCGTACTCAGCCGCATTGTTAGTACAAGGAAACATCAACCGTAGCACATAATGAAACTTGTCACCTTTAGGGGAAGCCAATACAACTCCCGCCCCCGAGCCTTCCAATCGCCTAGATCCATCAAAGTGAATAGTCCAATATGTATTATCTGGATTTTCTTCAGGCACCTGTAGCTCTGTCCAATCGTTGATGAAATCCACCAAAGCTTGAGATTTAACAACAGTGCGCGGTACATATTTCAGACCATGAGGCCCAAGCTCTATAGCCCACTTAGCCACTCTCCCTGTGGCTTCTCTGTTTTGGATGATATCTCCAAGGGGAGCAGAACTAACCACCGTAATGGGGTGACCCTGAAAATAGTGCTTAAGCTTCCGGCTTGCCATGAACACACCATAAACAAGCTTTTGCCAATGTGGATACCGCTGTTTGGACTCGATGAGCACTTCACTGACGTAATAAACCGGCCGCTGAACCAGATATTCCTTACCCTCTTCCTTGCGCTCCACCACCACAGCCACACTGACGGCTCGTGTGTTGGCAGCTACATACAGTAATAAGGGCTCCTTGTCAACCGGAGCAGCGAGGACTGGGGGCTCGGCCAGCTGTCTCTTCAAATCCTCAAAAGCAGCATTAGCAGCATCATTCCAGATAAAGTCATCAGTTTTCTTCATCAACTGGTACAACGGCATGGCCTTCTCACCCAAACGGCTTATAAACCGGCTTAAAGCAGCGATACGACCCGCCAGGCGCTGGACGTCGTTTATACACGCCGGCTTAGCCAGAGAGGTGATTGCCTTGATTTTTTCCGGGTTAGCTTCAATGCCTCTGTTAGAAACCAGGAAACCCAAGAGCTTGCCTGCAGGAACACCAAAAACACATTTGGCCGGGTTAAGCATCATCTTGTAAACCCGGAGATTATCAAAGGTCTCTCTAAGGTCATCTACCAGGGTCTCCTTCTCCCTGGACTTAACCACGATATCATCCACATAGGCGTGAACATTGCGCCCAATCTGGTTATGAAGACAATTCTGCACACAACGCTGGTAAGTCGCCTGTGCACTCTTGAGTCCAAAAGGCATAGACACATAACAGAAGGCTCCAAAGGGAGTGATGAACGCCGTCTTCTCCTGGTCCTTAACTGCCATTTTAATCTGATGGTATCCAGAATAAGCATCCAAGAAACTCAAGCGCTCGCAACCCGCCGTAGCATCAATGATTTGATCAATACGGGGAAGGGCAAAAGGATCAGCCGGACACGCTTTGTTTAAGTCCGTGTAGTCCACGCACATCCGCCAGGTGCCATTCTTCTTGAGCACGAGCACCAGGTTAGCTAACCATTCTGGATGAAAGACTTCGACAATAAACCCGGCCGCCAAGAGCCGGGCCACCTCCTCACCAATGGCCTTCCGCCTCTTAAACCGCCGAAGGAATTGCCTGACCGGCTTAAATTTCGGATCAATATTGAGAGTGTGCTCAGCGAGTTCTCTAGGTACACCTGGCATGTCAGAAGGTTTCCATGCAAAGATGTCCCTGTTCTCACGGATGAACTCGATGAGCGCACCTTCCTATTTTGGATCCAAATTAGCACTGATGCTAAACTGCTGAGATGAGTCACCTGGAACGAAATCAACAAGCTTGGTCTCATCAGCTGACTTAAATTTCATTGCCGGCTCATGCTCCGTGGTCGGCTTTTTTAGAGATGTCATATCTGTTGGGTCAACATTATCCTTGTAGAACTTCAGCTCCTTTGTTGCACAAACAGACTCTGCATAAGCCGCGTCGCCTTCCTCACATTCCAAGGCTACCTTTCGGCTACCATGAACCGTAATGGTCCCATTGTGACCCGGCATCTTGAGCTGTAGGTATATGTAACACGGCCGTGCCATGAACTTGGCGTAAGTCGGCCGCCCAAATATGGCATGATACGGACTTCTTATCTTGACCACCTCAAAGGTCAATTTTTCCACCCTGTAGTTGTACTCATCTCCAAAGGCCACTTCCAATTCGATCTTACCAACTAGATAAGCCGACTTACCAGGCACCACGCCATGGAAAACAGTATTGGACTGGCTGAGGTTCTTATCAATCAACCCCATACGACGGAAGGTCTCATAATAGAGGATGTTGATGCTGCTGCCTCCATCCATGAGCACCTTAGTGAACTTATATCGTCCCACCTGAGGAGCCACCACCAGGGCCAAGTGACCCGGATTGTCAACCCGGGGAGGGTGATCCTCCCTACTCCACACAATAGGCTGCTCAGACCATCTTAAATAGCGTGGAACCGCCGGCTCAACAGCATTCACAGCCCTCTTATGAAGCTTCTGATCTCGCTTACACAGACTGGTGGTAAACACGTGATACTGTCCACCGTTAAGCTGCTTTGGATTGGTCTGGTAACCCCCTGCTGCTGTTGATGACCCTGGCCGGACTGCTGATTAAAGCCCCCTTGACCATTCTGAGGATTAAGATTTGAGCCGCCGCCCGGGCCATGAAAACCGCCAGCGCCTGAGCCGCCACCCGGGCCATTGTTGCCATTAAAGGCATTGGAATTCTTAAAAGCCTTCATGATTGCGCAATCTTTCCATAGATGAGTAGCTGGCTTCTCCCTAGAGTCATGCCTCGGACAAGGCTCGTTCAACAACTGCTCGAGCGTCGGGCCTGAACCGCCAGCTCGGGGAGGTGGCCTCCCTTTACGTCGCTGGCTGTTACCCTGTGAGTTGGCATTGGCCACAAACTCCATGCTGCCATCAGCCTTACGCTTGTTACCTCCTTGGTTTGCCGGGTTATGCTGAGGACCCTTGCCATTGCCGTTCTTCCTTCCCTTCCCTGTCCTTTCATCATCTGAAGCGGGGTCCTTCGTACTATCAGAGTCGGCGTACTTGACGAGAGCCGCCATTAGCGTACCCATATCATTGCAGTCACGTTTGAGCCACCCGAGTTTCATCTTTAGGGGCAGGAAGCGACAATTCTGCTCCAACATTAAGACTGCAGAGCTGGCATCCATCTTATCAGATGAACGTATTATCTCCTTGACCCGGCGAACCCAATGTGTCGTAGACTCACCCTCCTGCTGTTTATAGTTAGTCAAATCCACAATTGACATAGACTGCCTACAGGTATCCTTGAAGTTTTGTATGAACCGGGCTTTCAGCTCAGCCCAAGACCCGATAGAATTCGGCGGCAGCCCTTTCAACCAAGTGCGGGCAGTCCCATCTAACATCATGGTGAAGTACTTGGCCATCGCCGCTTCACTGACCTCCAGCAATTCCATGGCCATCTCGTAACTCTCGATCCAGGCTCCGGGTTGTAAATCAGCCGTGTAATTAGGCACCTTCCTAGGCCCTTTGAAGTCCTTGGGTAGACGTTCATTGCAGAGAGCCGGCACTAAACAAGGGACACCTCCAGTCCTCGTAGGGATACCCACGTCGACGGAAGCCGTCGGATAAGTCGGGGGTGTCTGGTAAGCCGTCAACTGAGGCACCTGGTCCGCCTCTTGCCGTGCTCTGTCTTGGTCTGTTGCGTGAAAGGCTCCGTTATGAGCCGGGCCATGGCCAGGTGGCAAGTCATGGCGTCGGACATTACTTGAGCCAGTCGCTGAAACCATGTGTCTGCTATAACTCGGGCTCTGGCCTGGACGAGGGATTGAATGGATCTTGTCCCGACTGTAAGAGTACGCCTCTTGCTGCGCCAAAGCTGTCTGAAGGAGCTCCCTGACCCGGCGGGTTTCGACCGCAGTTGGAGAGTCGCCATCAATTGGAAGAGCCGCCAGCCATGCCGCCGCGGCGACCATGTTTTCCAACGGGTTGGCATAATGACCCGGTGGTATTGGCACATACTGAGGCGGGGCAGGGTTCGCCCGGGGCGGTCCCATTACTTGGGGCTGAATTGGTGTCCCAGCCCCGGGCACCATGATCTCCGGCGAGTTACTAGACCCTGCACCTGGCGTGTTGAAGAGGTTTCGAGGATCATAAACCGGAGGGAGTCGAGATTGGGTCTTTTGATGCCTCCTTCTCATGACCTCATTGGATGCGTTTTGATCCATCGTGAGCCGGAAGGACTGTGCCTGAATCAGCTGAGTCTGGGCGTCGAGAGCCGCCCTCTCCGCAGCCATCCTGATCCCCTCCGCCGCTAGATCCTCCTTGGCCTTCGCTAGATCCAGTTTTAACTGTGCCACCTCCGCGTCATGTTGAACTTGATCCGCCGGAGCTACCGTAGCGGTCAACAGGACCGTCATCTTATCTGTAAGGTCCATCAGCACCTGAGCCGGTGAAGGCACCGGGCTTCCTGACCCGGAGGCGGGGTTTTGAACAGGTTGCGCGCCGGCCATGAAGATTCCAACCCGGCTCGGCGGTTCAAAGCGGTCCGGAATGCTGTCGCCATTGGAACAACCCCTGAGCCTGCCATCTTGAAGTTGATACAACGAGTTTGACTCATCCGTAGACGACTCGCCGTCAGAGCCGGCGGCCGTCTCATCACCAGATCTAGACCCTTCAGAGAGTCCTCCATGAACACATCCCACAAAAGCATGCTTCAAGGCAGGCAGAGCCCGGGCGGGTTGTGCACGCTGAGCCGTCTCGATGAGACCGGCGCAGAGATCCGGCTCAGGGCCCGGCTCACCAATCTTGCCAATGAAGACATGAATTCCGCCGAAGGGCACCCGGTACCCGTACTCAATTGAGCCGGTGTTGGGGCCTCAGTTTGCATCGTCGATGTAGAGCTTGCCGCGACGACTCTTGGTCATTCGGCCCACAGCGTATCCCTTGAGCCCTTCGAAGCTGCCCTTCAAGAACTCAAATCCACCGTGCGCTGGCCCCACGATGGGCGCCAACTGTCGTGGAATTGTCACGGCAGATGTCCTTGAGCTAGTACTTAGTCGTGGAGCCATCGCAGCTGGGAAGCTTAAAGGGGTTAAACGGGACAAGGAACACGGGGGTAAACTGGTTCGGCCCCTTACGGTGAAGGTAAAAGCCTACGTCTAGTTGAGGTGGTATTGATTATGGTTTCGATGACCAGGGAGCTTGATTGCTATGCCTGGCTCTCGACGAGATCTTCCTTGTCCCTAAACCGCCGCCGGGTCATCCCTTTATATAGAGAGGTTGACGCCCAGCGGCTCTCAGAGTCCCGACCGGCTCATAAGAGTGTCCGGCTCGGACTCTCAACTATTCTTGCCTTACACTACAAGTCTTGCCATACGGCGGTTTATCACTACGGGCCTTAAGCCATCTCCGGGTCTTAGGCCCATCATTGACCCGTCGTCTTCAGCTCGGTACTGGGCTTCGCGTGATGACCATTATGAGTAACCCGGCCCCTCCTGGCGGGTGACTCTAAGGGTTATATCCTCAACAATATCCATTGATAAAATAATAGCCATTGCGCCAAAGCGACTTTGAATACCTTATCTGTTGACAAGTAAATCCGGAGTTTAAATACCTGGCGGCTCTTGACCGATGGCGATTTAATACGCCTCCATTGTAAACCAGAATTTTTATAACCCGGCGGCTTATAGCCTTTGAGAAAGTCCAGAACGTATAATCATTTTGAAGCATCAATTTTAATGATGAGCTTGGACTTGAGCATTTTATATAAGTCATAGTTCTGCAAATCCTGCACAGAGTTTAAACAACATATGCCCTGGCGACTTAATGTCAAAAGCCAGGGCCGACTTAAACATAATCATGTATAAACAATATCATACCTGTGATATTGAATCGTACTGCCGGCTTATGATACCTCTGCAGTAAGGGTGATAACCCAATCATTAGAAGCCAAAACTTCCAAATCTTTATGATTGTTATATATGGCGACTGATCATCCGAAGTCAAGTCGGGTTAATCGAAACCACATATATGTTTCAGATATGAACAAAAAGGTCTGAAGACAAAACCAAAGATTATTTTCAAAAAACTTAAGCCAAACAGAGAAAAAATGAGGCTTATGATTCGAATACGATCAGTAAACCAGACCAAAAGGGGTTAAGCTAGGATTCGAATACGATCATGAAGCCCCCTAGTGGTTTTGGCGTTGCGCCGATCAAGAGGGTACCGACAGCTATGTTCTCTTTGGTTCGAATACGACCTATGTTTGTACAGGAAGCCCCCAAATGACCTTGAGAGTTTTTAACGACTCTGATTCGAATACGATCAAAGTGGGACCCAAAAGGGGTTAAGCTATGATTCGAATACGATCAAGAAGCCTCCTAGTGGGTTTGGCATTGCGCCGACCAAGAGGGTACCAACAGCTATGTTCTCTTTGGTTCGAATACGACCTGTGTTTGAACAGGAAGCCCCCAAATGACCTTGAGACTTTTTTAACGACTCTGATTCGAATATGATCAAACTCGGACCCAAAAGGGGTTAAGCTAGATTCAAATACAATTAGCCCCCAATGGTCTTTTGAAGTAGGGTACCTATGTGTAACGCCCACGATGCGGCTATATCTCCCACGTGTCGAGGCACGACTTAGAGGCATAACCGCATTGTGGCTTTGTCGCAAGAAGGGTCATCTTCACACAATCCCATGTAATGAACAAGAATGGGATAACGAGAGTTGGCTTACAATCGCCACTTCACACAATACATAGAATATAATTCATACATCATCCAAAATACACACATAGACCGACTACGGTCAAATCCAAATGAAAATAAGATAACCCAAAATGCTAGATCCCCGATCGTCCCGACTGGGCTCCACTACTGATCATCAGGAAAAGACACATAGTAACGACCACGTTCCTCATCGAACTCCCACTTGAGGTCGATCCCATCATCTGCAATGGCATCCTCGTCACCTGCAACTGTTTTGGTAGAATCTGTGAGTCACGAGGACTCAGCAATCTCACACCCGCGAGATCAAGACTATTTAAGCTTATAGGAAAGGATGGTGTAATGAGGTGGAGCTGCAGCAGGCAATAAGCATATATGGTGGCTAGCATGCGCAAATGAGAGCGAGGAGAGAAGCAACGGAATGGTCATCATCTAGTAATGACCAAGAAGTGATCCTGAACTCCTACTTACGTCATTCATAACTCAAACCGTGTTCACTTCCCGGACTCCGCCGAGAAGAGACCATCACGGCTACACACACGGTTGGTGTATTTTAATTAAGTCAAGTGATAAGTTCTCTACAACCGGACATTAACAAATTCCCATCTGCCTCATAACCGCGGGCACGGCTTTCGAAAGATAAAACCCCTGCAGGGGTGTCCCAACTTAGCCCATTATAAGCTCTCACGGTCAATGAAGGATAAACCTTCTCCCGGAAAGACCCGATCAGTCTCGGAATCCCGGTTTACAAGACATTTCGACAATGGTAAAACAAGACCAGCAAAGCCACCCGAATGTGCCGACAAATCCCGATAGGAGCTGCACATATCTCGTTCTCAGGGCACACCGGATGGGCAAGATGTCGGGTTGGCATAGACCATGGTTGCCCAGGGAGCGCCGGACATCGCCCAGTTTGGGCCAGCACTCGAAGGAGCACTGGTCCGGGGGTTTAAAATAAAGATGACCCTCGGGCTCACGAAAACCCGGGGGAAAAGGCTTAGGTGGCAAATGGTAAAAACCAAGGTTGGGCCTTGCTGGAGGAGTTTTATTCAAGGCGAACTGTCAAGGGGGTCCCATAAATCACCCAACCGCGTAAAGAACGCAAACTCAAGGAACATAATACCGGTATGACGGAAACTAGGGCGGCAAGAGTGGACCAAAACACCAGGCATAAGGCCGAGCCTTCCACCCTTTACCCATATATATATGCATTAATTAAATAAGAGGTATTGTGATATCCCAACATATCCATGTTCCAACATGGAACAAACTTCAACTTCACCTGCAACTAGCAACGCTATAAGAAGGGCTGAGCAAAAGCGGCAACTTAGCCAAAGAACGGTTTGCTAGGAAGGATGGTTAGAGGCTGTCACGGCAATATGGGAGGCATGATATAGCAAGTGATCGGTAGCGCAGCATGGCAATAGAGCGAACAACTAGCAAAGCAAAGATAGAAGTGATTTCGAGGGGTGGTCATCTTGCCTGCAAGGTTCTCAGAGTTGTCGAAAGCTTGATCCTCGTAAGCGTACTCAACAGGTTCCTCGTTCACGAACTCGTCTCCCGGCTCTACCCAAGACAAGAACACAAGCAATGGAACCACAATCAATCACGGGAAATGCACAAGCAACATGATGCAAAACATGAATGATATGCAAGATATGATATGCGATGCATATGCGTGCTCCGGAAGGAAAATGATAAACAAGGCAGTAACTTGGCAAACCAAGCATGCCACTGGAAAGATGAGATTATTTCAGTCGAAATCGATATAAAGATCGCCGGAAACGGATGCACGGTTTGCAAATGGCAAGCAAAACAAGAATGTCACGAATCTGTGATTAACAGCATGATAGCACATAGAATGCAACATGTAACAATGCTACAGCACTCCAACATAGCAACAAAGCATATGGAAGTAATCTACAGGAGATTCTTGACAAAAGATGAACACTGAGCTACGGCTAGTTCACAACATAACAGACTCAAACAAGCATGGCAAAAGTGCAAAAGATAACAGGTTCACAGACGTGTGAAATTACTGGACATGCCTGAAACAACATCAGGTAGCAATGTTCAGAGCACAAAATCAACATGCTACAGGAACTTAACATGGCAAAACATGGCATGGCAGTATTCTACTAAAAGCATATGACAAAAATTCCTTACTGACCATAAGCCAAAAAGGACCAGAAGATATTATGGCAACCATGTAAGCGTAGCAAGTTTCACTAACAGGTTTCAGACTTAGCAGAAAATAGAGCATGGCAGAAACAATAATATGAAGGCATCTTGGTGAGCTTGATGCACCCATCACAAAGCAATCCATGACAAAAAAGCATACCTACAGCAAGATGGCATGTTTATAAAGCTATCCATGGCAAGAACAAGTACATAGCATGTATGGATCAACTACAACAAGCTTGGCAAAATTGAATATCATGTTAAGAATCTGCCAGAAATATTTTATAGCAAAAGTAGAGCAAGATTGAGTCATGCTATGGCACTCCATAATTGCAAACAAGGTCATGAGTTGATCAATTACAACAATATCTACAAAACATCCTTACTGAACAACACCAAAATTGAATATCATGTTAAGAATCTGCCAGAAATTACTAAGTCCCTGAATTAAGAAACATTACGGAGCCTAGTTTGCATGCTTGTGCTAGTCACCACAGAGATCAAAAAATACATGGCATACACCGCTGTAAAGATGGCATGGCATACATCACAACACATGTAGAGCTCATGCCCATAAGATGCACAGATTAAATGCAACAAAAAATAACAAATCTCCAAGTTCTGCTAAGTAACAGCAGATAACAGCAACTAGCACTCTTGCACCAGAGATTTGGGAATCAAGATGGACTCAAATGAACATGGTGCAATGGAACAAAATGTAGAGTATCACGAGACGAACATTTTGATATATTACACGCACGAAACGGAGCTATATGCAGAGAGTTATGATGCGTCAAAGTATGACACAGAATGTTAAAACACAAGACTTAGAGAAAATCGGGGGAGAGGAGAAGTCAACCTAGGGCGTTGACTGGATAGGGATCGGGAGCACTGGCTCGCGCTCGCCGGGGCGGTTGCCGGCGACGGGAGAGGAGGCGGCCGGAGGAAGGAGAGGAGGCGGCGGAAGGCGCGGCGTCAGAGGGCGATGAAGGAGGAGGCGTCGCCTCGGGGCGGCGGCGCGGGGCACCGAGGTCGCCGGAGCGGCGGCCGG